>NC_045741.1:28417139-28421230 GCF_008692095.1 Etheostoma spectabile
GTGTGTGTGTGTGTGTGTGTGTGTGTGTGTGTGTGTGTGTGTGTGTGTGTGCCCCCTACAGATAATGGCCCTGATAACCAAGATAAATCCTTTCAATGGAAAAATGTCCATGTATCCGAAAAAAATAGCAGCACTCAATCTTGGCTCACTTTTCCATGAATGTACCAAACGTTGATGCAAATACATCACTTAGCCTGATTTGATTCCTGTCCTTGGAAAACCGAATTGTTCTTCTGAGATAAGAGCTTTAGACGTAAATATAGTTTTCAGAAGACGGTTGATGGAAACTGCAGATTTGTCCTCTATCCGCTACACACGGCTGTCAGGAAAAACAAGCCAGCTCTTTGAGCGAGAATAAACCAAGCGCTGCATTCATTTGCATTCATGTTTCCTGTAAACATATCCCTCTGTATTCTGCAGACAGAGACTTCACTGTGAAGAGTATAATGCCCAAGAAAAAGAGTAGGGCGCAGGAAAGGGATGGAACGTAGAATCAAGGACTAGATTAGACCAGAATTGGCAGCGGAAACAGTAAATTTAGCAGATATGGTATTGATGAGAGAGACGAGGTTGGAGTGAGGAATGCAGCCAGGGAAAGGCTTCGACACGTACCGTAGTGTTGGGGAGGGAAAGGAGGAAAGAGAGGAATGACTTTATGTTGAAAGAAGGAGACGGATGTGACCAGACGGTTGGTCATGTCTCCTGTGGGGGGTCCTGGGGGGCCAGCAGCGTATCTCGCTTGGTTTTCCATCCTCTCTCTCTCGCTCCTCCGGCCAACTCTGCCACTCTCCGACCGATCTCAGATCCCCCCCCTCCCCCCCTCCTTCTCTCTCACCTCTCTCAAACCTAACTCCTCTGTCGTTCTCTCTCTCTCTCCCGGGTGCATCTCCCCTCCTCTTCTCCGTCCTCTCCATCTCCCTCTCTCTCCTCTCACTATCCAGATCCCTTCAGTCTCTCGTCATGCTCACTCCTCTCTCTCTCTTCAGTCCGTCCCTCTTGCACTTTTGTCCTCTGCTCTCCTTCAACATCTGAGTCTGTTTAGCATCACCAACCAGCCAGAGCCCCGCCATGACACCTCTCCTAAAATGCCTAGGATCAGTACTTTTTTTTTTTTTTTTTCTTTTTTCTTTTTTTTACGATGGTAAAAGGAGAGAGGATCCCTTTGCGAGTGTGTTTTTCTTACACTGTATAGCATTTCCTGTGGTTTCACACTGTAAAAGTCTTCATTTGTTCTCAGGGCATGTATCACAAAGCAGCGCTGACCTCAAATTGCTAAATGATGTTCGACTATAAATGACGTTTTTTTGTTTTTGTTTTTTTTAATAGAAAGAAAATCTATTGCTTCAATGTGAAACACTTCCAGCGAGGTACAGCTCATTGTCGGATGCTTTCATGATTTCTGGTCAATTAACCGCGAGATTCCAGTGTTTACAGATGCAGAAACAACTGGATGTTGTTTCCCTGTTGGTTGACAACATTGTAAATGAGTCATGTTTGAGTCGGAGTTTTTACATAAGCCAGTGATTCCTAACCTTATTATTCTGAGGTAGCGCCACAGTTCTGGCAGATTAACTTGTGTACCCAAAGTATGTGTTCCATATGTATGACACTACTCATGGTCAGCAGTTGTACTACTACAAGCCTCCTAGGCTACTACTAGCTGAATGTTTCAACCATGCATTAATTAACATTACTTTAGGCCATTCATTTTGGCCAACTAGCTCAAATTTTAGATATTTTAACTGCTATTCATAGCTACTTTAGCTGATCATTCAAACTGTTTAGACATTACTTTTGACTAGTTATTTCTACCATTGATTCAATACTTTTGACTAGTTATTTCTACCATTGATTCAATACTTTTGACTAGTTATTCCTACCATTTATTCATAGTAATTTCTACCTTTTATTCTGTTATTTCTACCATTGATTCATTACTTTTAACTAGTTATTTCTACCATTGTGTCATTACTTTTGACTGGTTATTTCTACCATTTATTAATTACTTTTGACTAGTCATTTCTACCATTGATTCTTTACTTTTGACTAGTTTTTTCTACCATGTATTCCTTACTTTAAGCTGAATTTTTGTGCTCGCTTGCTAACTAGTTTTCACACACTCTCACAAAATGGAAACTATCTTCCTTGTACCTCCTGGCAATCACTGACATTAGCTGTAAATGTGTGTGTGTGTGTGTGTGTGTGTGTGTGTGACTGATCCGTGTTTACATGGATCTGTCACAGTCCCCCCCGACCGTGGCCAAAGGATTAGAGGTTAGCAAACACCTCTGTGAAAGTGTTTAACGTCAGGGCTGCGATGACAGATTTGTGCGCTGGTCAGGCAGCAGACGAGCACGCCGTTCATTTTCTGTTGTCAGAGAGGTGACCTCTGTGTCCGCACCCGGGCCATCCCCTCCACGCCGGCTCATGGGAAACAACCTGGGGGTCTAAAGTCTGCCTTCTGGTCAACAGCTCAAAGCAGCAGAGATGGTGCAAAGAGAGGGGGGAGGGGGGGGGGGACGCGATACAGAATGGGTTGTAGATTTTAAGTCTGGGGGGTGCTGACAACTGTAAAATGTATTATTGACTTCATGCGAGGCATACATGTGCTGATGTGTTATGCTTTGAATGGATGTTAGATTATGCAATGATGGGGTGGGCTGTCAACTAAGTACCTCTTGTGTGTAGATGTTGTGTATGCAACTGCAGTCTGTGTGTGTGTGTGTGTGTGTGTGTGTTTTCATTTAACTACAGCCGTGGGGTCCAAAAACCGGGGAGTACAGAATACTTATGGGCTCCGGATAGCCAAGCGGGGCCAAAATGCTGGACCCCACAACTTTAAAGGGCTGTTTAAGGGCTAGGACTTGGTTTTAGGCACAGGGTTAGTATCAGGTCGTGGTTATGGTGGGGGTAAGGGTTAAGGTTAGGGGGTTAGTTATGATGGTTAAGGTTAGTGTAAGGGGCTAGGGAATGCATTATGTCAATGGCGGGTCCCCACAAAGATAGTGAGACATACTTGTTTGTGTGTGTGTGAACAAACCTGGCTGTGGGGGTCCACATGGGAGAGGGCGGGAGTTCCTGGGCACCAGGCACTCAACAGTAAAACATGTTAGAGGCTGTCTGTCACAAAGCTAATGACTTCAGCAGACAGAGCCTGGATTTTGGCTTTTCCTCACCGCCAACACCAACAGCCATAAAACCCTGCATGTTTGGAATGCAGAACAGGGATCCCGGGGATGAAAACAGCAACACAGACATCGCACACAAACCCAGAAACCACTGCGGCTCACACAACCAGGTACTCAGATCTGCTTTAAATATATGAAGTGATTTTATTTTGAGCGGCAGACTGTGATATTTGCATTCAATCACAACACAGAATCGTGTGCTTGGATTCCCATTGGATTCATTTTGGCAGAGCGATGTGCTGATCCAGATTGTCAGGGCACTGAATCATGCACAGGGTGGTGTAAGTGACAGTGATTACAGCAGGTCGTAACAACAGACCGGTCAACCTGACCTTTGACCCCTAACCCACAGAGGCTAAAGGAAGGCTTGGTTTACCAAATCAGGAGACAGGGAACAACTCACGGACTGAGCAACAGCAACACCTCCGAAAAAAGGCTGAAAGAAGGGGAAATAGAGATGAAAAGACGCATAATATGTAGAAATGCTGGAAGATGGTTATGAAATAAAGTGAAAAAAGGAAGTTTACAAAAGAAACAGAGGCAGAAAATTAGATTTCTGTGAATAATGTTAGCCCACCAACAAACCATGTCAAATCCCCCAGCATGTGTCCATTAAAGACCTTTATCTTGGCCCGCCTCCTTCACGCAGGGAAAAGGTGGAGTTAGGTTACCAAGCTGACCTCCCACATGGAACCGGCATAGAGCAAAGGTGGAGCCCTTGAGTAAAAGTACAAGTGTTTCACCAGAAAACGACTTTAGTAGAAAGTAAAGTCACTTTTTAGAACATTAATTAAGTCAAAGGGACATATTTTAACTGAAAATAGGGTCACCAGGTGCATGGTTTAAAAGGATTGTACGTAGTGTTTTCATTAATAACAGGTGTGTTCTGGGCGTAACATGCAA
>NC_045741.1:28421240-28425821 GCF_008692095.1 Etheostoma spectabile
AGAGGTCATCTCCCATTCCCTTTAAATGCCAGGCGCGTTTGTACCTTTGCACACTGTTGTTATGGTGCACCGTAATATTTTTATTTCTCATCTTTTGCATGTTTGTGTGTCTTGCTGTGCTGCCCTGTTTGTGTGTGTGTGTGTGTGTGTGTAACAAGCATAGTGTGTGCGTGCTGTGCACAAGCCTAGGCGCATTTTACTAATGTGCTGTTAAAATAACAATGAAATTCTGAGTTACTGAGTCAATGATGCGCTTACTTCAGGTGGCCTCAAAATAGCAATACTCCCAGAATGCACCTGAACACACTTGCCTGTAAGACCAGCACGCCCAGAATGCACCTGAACACACCTCCCTGTAAGACCAGGACGCCCACAGCACTCAACACACCTCCCTGTCGACCAGTCACGCCAGAATGCACCTGAACCACACCTCCCTGTAAGACCAGCACGGCCAGAATGCACCTGAACACCCCTCGCTGTAACCAGACGCCCAGAATGCACCTGAACACACCTCCCTGTAAGACCAGCACGCCAGAATGCACCTGAACACACCTCCCTGTAGACCACACGCCAGAATGCACCTGAACACACCTCCCTGTAAGACCAGCACGCCCGAATGCACCTGAACACACCTCCCTGTAAGACCAGCAACGCCCAGAATGCACCTGAACCACCTCCCTGTAAGACCAGGACGCCCAGAATGCACCTGAACACCACCTCCTGTAAGACCGGACGCCAGAATGCACTGAACACACCTCCCTGTAAACCAGCACGCCCAGAATGCACCTGAACACACCTCCCTGTAAGACCAGCACGCCCAGAATGCACCTGAACACACCTCCCGGTAAGACCAGCACGCCCAATGCACCTGAACACACCTCCCTGTAAGACCGAACGCCCAGAATGCACCTGAACACACCTCCCTGTAAGACCACGCCCAGAATGCACCTGAACACACTCCCTGTAAGACCAGCACGCCCAGAATGCACCTGAAACACACTCCCTGTAAGACCAGACGCCCAGAATGCACCTGAACACACCTCCCTGTAAGACCAGCACGCCCAGAATGCACCGTAACACACTCCCTGTAGACCAGCACGCCCAGAATGCACCTGAACACACCTCCCTGTAGACCAGCACGCCCAGAATGCACCTGACACACCTCCCTGTAAGACCAGCACGCCCAGAATGCACCTGAACACACCCCCGTAGACCAGCACGCCCAGAAGGCACCTAACACACCTCCCTGTAAGACCACTTGGCCAGAATGCACTGAAACCCACCTCACTGTAAGACCAGACCACCCAATGCACCTGAACACACCTCCCTTGTAAGACCAGCCCCCAGAATGCACCTGAACACACCTCCCTGAAGACCAGCACGCCCGAATGCACATGAACACCACCTCCCTGTAAGACCAGCACGCCCAAATGCACCTGAACACACCTCCCTGTAAGTCCAGCACGCCCAGAATGCACCTGAACACACCTCCCTGTAAGACCTTGCCTTCTTTAGTTTGGCCATCTAGGAGCAATGACTCACCAAACCTGATTTTATTTTGTAGTAGCGAGTAACGAAGATGCTCAAGGGAAACATTTCAGAATAAAAGTATTTTACTTGTAGTGGAGTAAAAGCAAAAGTTTCCAGAAATATAAACAACAAAGTGAAGTATGTGAACAGTCTACTTAAGCATGACACAAAGTATTTGTACTTTGTTAAATTACAACACTGGACAGACGGAATTCTTCCATGAAACCGGCAAACTTACAACACTTTTAGCCTTGCGATCATCTTTATTGATGGAGCTTGTCACCCAAACCTCCTTCTGTACATAAAAAAAGTTGTTTTGAAGAGCTTAGATGAGTTTTTCTGCGAGAGTGATGGTTTTAATCTCTCTGCAGGCCAAACGTCAGGTCAGGCTGATGGAAGAAGCGACAGAGATTATTCCGAGTGCCAGAGAGGTCGTTGTCATTTGTAGCTGGTCCCCATCCACTGTAATAGGTCAGCTCCCCAGGAGCCACCACGGGCAGACAGCCAGGGAGTGTGTGTTTTGTTGTCTTCTCACATTTGGATGTGTATCTTTAAAGACTTCATATTCTGCTCATTTTCAGGTTCATAATTGTATTTAGAGGTTGTACCAGAATAGGGTTACATAGTTCAATCTTCAAAAAACACCAAATTTTTGTTGTACTGCACATTGCTGCAGCTCCTCTTTTCACCCTGTTGTTGAGCTCTCTGTTTTAGCTCAGAGTGAGGCATCACACTTCTGTTCCATCTTTGTTGGAGTCGCAATGCTCAGTACCAAGGTAGGACTAAGCCAGTCAGAAGCAGAATATGAGGGTCTGACAGTACTAGGTAAGGATACTAGCCAGTCAGAAGCGAGTATAGGGTCCTGACAGTACCTAGTAGGACTACTAGCCAGTCAGAAGCAGAGTATGAGGGTCCGACAGTAAGGTAAGCTACTAGCCAGTCAGAAGCAGAGTATGAGGTCCTGACAGTACCTAGGTAGGATACTAGCCAGTCAGAAGCAGAGTATGAGGGTCCTGACAGTACCTAGGTAAGGACTACTAGCCAGTCAGAAGCAGAGTATGAGGGTCTGACAGTACCTAGGTAAGGACTACAGCCAGTCAGAAGCAGAGTATGAGGGCCCTGACAGTACCTAGGGGGACTACTAGTCAGTCAGAAGCAGAGTATGAGGGCCCTGACAGTACATAGGTAAGGACTACTACGCCAGTCAGAAGCAGAGTATGAGGGCCTGACAGTACCTAGGTAAGGACTACTAGTCCGTCAGAAGCAAGTATGAGGGCCCTGACAGTACCTAGGAAGGACTACTAGTCAGTCAGAACAGAGTATGAGGTGCCCTGACCGGACCTGGTAAGGATCTAGCCAGTCAGAAGCAGAGTATGAGGTCCTGACAGTACCTAGGTAAGGACTACTAGCCAGTCAGAAGCAGAGTATGAGGCCCTGCAGTACTAGGTAAGGACTACAGCCGTCCGACGCAGAGTAGAGGTCCTGACAGTACCTAGGTAAGGACTACTAGCCAGTCAGGAGCAGAGTATGAGGGCATCCAAAAGAAACCAGCTTCAGCTAGGGTGACCAGATGAGATAGGGACGGGGACCAATCAGCAGTTTGCAGGTTTTCACGTCACCTTTAGGTATCGACTCAACTCGCTTAGAAACCCGACTGAGGTAGTACTACAAAAAGTACCTGTTAGCAGGTACCAGGGACATTTTGTTGTAATGGAAAACAAAAACGTTGAGTAGATACCATGCATAAGAGAACTGGATTACAGCTTTTGGCGCGAACCCCTGTTCATTCAACTGATTATGTATAATTAATACTTCCATCACGCCTATCACTGCTTCTATAAAGTTTGCCACTTGCTACTAAAGCAGCATCAACAAGGATAAATGCTTGTGTTTTGAAGGCCTTTTTTAACTCAAGGAAACATTGTAGCCTTGGTAATATATAATATACATATATATATATATATATATAATCCTTGGTTACATGCTTGATCTGATACCCCCCCCCCCCCACCCCCCCCCCCCCCCCCCCCCCCCCCTCCCTTTGCCTGTGGACATGTCAACTCACTGAAAACGTTTGTTGGCTGCATCAAAAAACCCACTGATAAAACGGAGTGTGTGAGAAAGCAATACCGTGCTGACATGCAGATCCGGCTGACAGCGTCACAATGGCTGTTTTCTTAGTGGGACTCGCTGAATGAAAGACCCTAGAGGCCCCCCCCCACACCTCCACCCCCAGGTTAAAAAAAAGACATCACATTGTCATTAGACTAGGAAATGGAATCAAATTGGTTCCCTCCAGGAATCAATTTTTCGATCCACCTACCACACTCCGCACTGAGTCTACTGAAAGCAGCTTATGCCTATCAGCTAGAAACAAGGGACATGCCATGCAAATTAAAGATTTAATACCATCCAACTGCCAAATACATAATTGCTAGCCATTGCAGGACATGGGGTACACATCATATTGGTTTCATACTACAGTTGATGGGGAATCACGTCACTGTGTTTCCACATGACGGAGATAGAGGGCAGTGTTTGTCTGTTCAAGTAGAGCCGGTCTCACAGGAAGAACAGAACCGAGATGAGCCTCTCATAAATAAACAGGGACATGGAAGATGATCACTCATCACTCATTTTCACAGGATCAGATGACAAGTGCTTTTGGCTTCAATATGTAAAGAAGAGCCTAAAAATAGCAAATAGTTACTGAATTCTTCCAAGCGTTTCCCGACCTATCTCCACAGCGTTGTGGAGCAAGGTCTGGAAACAGGAGCATACACTCCTGGATAGGAGGAAAACAGGCAGGGGTTGTTTGCATTTCATTTTAACCCATCACAATCCTCTTAGGTGAAAGCATTTCCACAACACAGTAACATGAGCTATTTACATTAGCTGCATAAATGCACCAAATTAGTTGACTTTAATAGAAATGTGCGTGGAAACCCGTTGCCTCAAAGTTTATACAAGTTTTTTGGGGCGTCTTATTCAATTTTATAGCATTTGAAAACAAATGGAAGTGGTTTTGAAATAGCATTGAGTAAAAGTTGA
>NC_045741.1:28425831-28426297 GCF_008692095.1 Etheostoma spectabile
TCCAGTCTGTGATTATCCATTAACATCCATTCCTTTCATTTTATTCTAACTAATTCCTAATTTCTTCTTCTCAAACATAAGGTATAATTTCCCATAAATGAGGTTTATTGAACATAAATTCCAAAAATAACAGTAAAACTGAAGTTAATTAGTTAGTGTTACGTAGTGTCAAAAAAGTGACAAACATTGAAAAAAAGTGTCAAAGGTGTTGGAAAAAAGGGACCAAAACATGTGAAAAAGTTAAAAACATTGATAAAAAGCATCAACAATAGTGTTGATTTTCATTTTGACAGGAAGACAACACAAGGGTTGATGTCAAGATGCTAATAAGAATAAAACAGTTTTCAATTTCCAATGTTCTGTGCCACATGGAGAGTTTCTATCATTATCACTGAGTTAATGATTTTCTTTTTAGATAGAGAGATTGAAAGAACCCAGCAGCCCCCCCCCCCCTCCAAAAAGTTGC
>NC_045741.1:28426307-28426497 GCF_008692095.1 Etheostoma spectabile
GGTGGAGGCTGGGGGTGCGGCCTTGACCAACTGCCACTTTGTTCGTTTGAAAGCCACGATGTCTCTCTCTCATGGGGATGGGGGTCACATTTTCTGGATGGCTAAAGCAGAGAAAGTGGAGGTCAGCTCGTCCCCTTATGACCTCATAAGGAGCAAGATTCCAGATCGGCCCATCTGAGCTTTCGTTTTC
>NC_045741.1:28426507-28433212 GCF_008692095.1 Etheostoma spectabile
AGGCAGAGCAGGATACCCAGGGCTCGGTTTACACCTATCACCATGTCTAGACACTGGGGGGCCATAGGCAGGCTGGGGGACACATATTAATGTGAATAAAAGACTCATAAAGGGAACTTTCCATTCAGAATGTTGTTGGCGTCCATTTTGGCGTCTCGCGCTTGCTGTCCTGTTGTCCTGCTCCTGTTGTACCTTTGCCTGCATTGTCCATGGAACAATAAATCTACTCACCTGTGACTTCCTGTCCGAGTCGTGCATTTGAGTCCGCCATTGCACCGTGATACTGCACGGTGCTGGGGGGAGGATCTATCCACTTTCCAATTGTGGTTTGCATCTCTACAGCACTTTGTTGATCCCGAGAATGATTCCTTACCATAATAGGTGCTCTCATGCTTTTGTCTCCTTTGAAGAGACGCACTGAGAGAGTCTTAAGGACAGTCTCGAGTGCGTCTGTCTCTCTTGAGGAGTTCAGAGTGGTGTGCTTGTTTGTAAATGGCCTCATTTACCTTGAGAGTGTGTGTCTTCAGTGAAGCTCCCTGCTGGTGCTCCCACCCCCTCGAGAATCAAAAAGCTCGACTTTGATCCAGAACTAACGGAGGTTTGGACCGAGAGAAAGGACTGGTCCACTTCCAGTGTTTGTGAGCCTGTCTCTGTTGACATGTTGGAGCCGCATCAGATGCGGCTTTGATTTGTTAAAACTGCGGTTTTCTATTTATTTATTCATGTTGGACCTGTCGTTGCTCAGCTTTACTGATCGATGACATAATGTTTGGCCCGTCATTTATTTGTGAGCACAGCGCGGTAGCAGCTGTTGTCTTTTAACCCTTGTGAAGTCCTCCAGGGTCAAAAAGATTAATTTTTTTTACCCTTTTTTGACAGTTTCCACACATTATTTCTTTTTTAATTTCACTACCACCACCTTACTACCACTAGTTTTACACTTCTAATTTGGAATCCATGGTCAGAAACCCTCATTGTTAAGAATTATACCTAATATTTAGCATAGTAAAGCAGAAATTGTGAATTATTTTGACTTATAGTCATGATCAGAGGAACGTATGTTGACCATTTCAATTTTAACCTGAAATTTCAAGAAAGTGATTAATTATATTTGCCAAGAGCGTTGGATGGAATCCATTCTTTTTTGTGGTAATTTGGTTAAAAGAAGGCCATATTTCTGATATGGACATTTTTAAAAGGGGTCATATTTGACACACACACACACACTCACAGATTAAATGCATTCATACATGCAACCACTCGCAAGGCTTTTCACACACACACTCACTCACTCACTCACACACACACACTCACACACACACAAACACACTCACTCACTCACTCACTCACACCACACACACACATACCACACCACACACACACACACACACACACACACACACAACACACACACACACACACACAGACACACAGAAATAAATGCATTCATACATGCAACCACTCGAAAGGCTTTTCACACACACACACACAAACAACACACACACACACACACACACACTCACACTCACACTCACACTCAACAAAACACACTCACTCACTCACTCACTCACACCACACAGACAACAAAATAAAGCATTCATCCATGCAACCACTTGCAAGGTTTTTCACAAACACACACACCACAACACACTCACTCACTCACTCAATCACTCACTCACTCACTCACTCACTCACTCGCACACACAGACACATTGAATAAATGCATTCAGACATGCAACCACTCGCAAGGCTTTCACACACACACGCACACACACTCACTCTCTCACACCACACACACACACACACACACACACACACACACACACACACACACACACAGCCTCCCTGCAGAGTAGTAGGTGCAGTAGTAGACAGGACTCTGGCTAGGCCTGTGTTGTCGGATGGTGCAGACTAAACACTGGGCACAGTCAGAGTTTACATAATCGCCCATCTGAATTGCCCAGGACTGGAACCATACAAACAAAATCTCCCAATTTTTCCACATGTTCATAATTCATTCATATTCAAAGAAAATAAAAGGCATGTACTCTCTCTGAAACATATTCCCATTGTTATTTATAAACACGAGTGTTTGGACTGTGGCTGTAATTACAGAGAAATGTGTCATACAAGGGTATGGTCGTAAAATGAATGGCACACTGACAGAATCTATAAGTGTAAGTCATGTGTTACTGTGTTCGGTGTGTCTGTGTAATTCTTCTGTGTGATGTCTGTCAGTGGAGTCTTTGTGGCGTGAGCTGTATAATAGGAGGATCTGGCTTCATAATGGGACCCTCTCTATGGGCCCTGGCCCACTGCCAGCAACCCCAAATGCCTCTCACTGGCTGTTGGTTTAGCCGTTGATCCCTGGAAGTGGCAGTGGAGGATCGTTACCGTATTGGTGCACATAGAAGTCACAGGATATGGTTTTTACTGTGGTTGATTTTTTTTTTTATTACATCTCTACAATAGGCTCTCTAACAAAGCTGAGATACTTTCTCCCCCCAATGCCTAAAATAGTCCTCTTGTCTTCAGATAGGCTTGTAAACCAGCAGGCCACAGATCGACATCTTTAATGTTTCTTTTGCCTCTTTCATGTTGGTTGTTCCCAGGCCAGCATATATAACGGTTCCCCCCCAAAACAAAGTCCCCATCCAGTATCCATCGTATCCATTAACTTCCTACACACTGTCACAGACAGACAGGCGGGCACAGACACAGAGGAGCTGAGATTATGGCTGTCGTGGGCTCACACTCTCTAATCACAAGCAGAAGTGAAGATGTTAGATGTAGCCGAGGAAAGCCAACGGGACAAAGGCTGGTGAGCAGAACATGGCAATTCTTATGTGACTGCTTCCTTTTTGTTGAGAATGTGTTTTGGTGTGACGTAACAGAAGGCCAGTATGGCTATATTTGCGTTTAAAGAAGTGCTCATTAGGCATCCTTATTGTAGGTTTTATGGGTTGCCTGTGAAAAGCAGATATAGCCTCATTAACATCTAAGATCGCTGAACTTCAGTTAGCAGTCCTGAGCTCCCTCTGGAAGAAACTGGTAGTGCAGAAAGCTAAGAGAATCATGGGTAATTCTGGCCATGTTCTTTCATGTAGATTCCCTTTAATATCATCAGGGCATTCTTGCACCCCCCCCCCCCCCCCTATGTAAAACCAACAGATATTTGAATTTCTTATATTTAACGCTCTTAACCCTCCTGTTGTCCTCGGGTCGAATTTGACCCGTTTACAAAACATTTCTATATCCGAACTAAAAGAATGTTGAAAAAAAGTGAAGCCAAAAACAGACGTCTCTTCTCATTTCTTTAGCAGTTTTTGGAAGCGCCTTTCACAATGCACTGTACGACACAGTGCCAACATATCAGCGCAGTTACAAATGATAGAAATCCACCAGTGCAATGCTTTTTCCCCCCCATGAAGACACCAGTCAGATTTTGTAGAGAGTGCCGCACAAATTTGACCAATGCGTTCGCCTCCTAATCCTCAATGCAAGAAAAGCCCTGGTTTCCTTCTGGGTAATGATAAGGTTGGCGGGTGCAGTTCGGTAGAAATCAAAAAGTTTCAAAAATATTATCTTGAGTAATCGGGTCATGATCTCTGGAAAGAGATATCGCTGTTGAGTTTTCAAAATGTTTTCCTTGGGCATTTTGGACAAGCCGAGTGCTATCTAGTTCTAATATATTGGCGAAGGCACACATCTCTAAGGCCACTGGGCAACTCCCACCAAAACAATTTAGACTGAAAGATAGCACTACATGTAAGAGGAAAAATATGTATTTTTGATTTGAGGGTGAGCTGTCCCTTTTTTAGATATCTCAGTCTGGACCAAAGTTGAGGACATTTCCCTCCAACCATGCTGCTATCGTGGCTGAAAAGTGCTAGAGATCATTTTAAAAAATAGCACCATCATTACATCCATGAAAGAGCTGTTTAAAACTCTCTGGGGCATGTGCATTAGTGTCATATCAGTATCATATCACAGCTGAGCTGCAGGACCTCTGACTCCAATTTCATTGTAAATGGAGGAAAGACAAAAGTCCAATGTGGTGAGGATGTCCAGTCAGATGTTTGGAGGTGGTCTTTGTTGTCAGGAATTCAATTAAGTATAGAAAAAAAGAAAATTTCCAAGGCACTCTACTTCAAAATGATTTAAAAAGCTGCTTCCAACATGTATTTGTCAAAGCTAAGACTAATACCTAGTTAAGGCATCAAAAGTATATTTATATAATTGTCTCTATATATACTAGGAGAACTTCAGAATCCACTGTGTGCAGACCACAGCATGTGAGCGTGATGAAGACCTTGATCTCCATACTTGGTAAAATGAAAAAAAACAAAAACATTTCTAACTCAAACCGTCAAAACTGAGAACTGGTAGCAGAGGATAACAGATAAAACGGGAGACGTCATCTTTTCTCATCAGGGCCACGGGCTTATCCCGCTTGTGGAGCTGTTTTCGCTGTGTGAGGGCGGCAGTTCCACCACCCTCAGCCCCACCCTTGCTGTAATGAAAAGTGTTATGAATGTATGTGTCTTAATTCTCTGCTACTAATGTCTGTGGGTGGCAAAATTAGGGTGGGCTGTGCTGGGGCCGCTTAAATAGAAAACCGTGTCCAGTTTAACCGAGCTGCTCTAAGCCGATTTTTTAAGGTCACATTGGCACCAATGGGGGATTAGTTTGGTTCAGATCAATGTCTGATTGGGATCTTTCTCTCTGCCATTGCCTCCCTCTGGCCTGAAAGAATGCAGCCAAAGTCTTGCGATTTGTACTTGGGGAGAAGAAAGGCTCTCCCCTCCCATGGAGGACAAAGACGCACATTAGCTCAGTTTTGCTGTTTTTTTCTCCTGCAGGAGTAAAGCTCGCAGCCCAAAGGATCAAACGCTTGAAGACATGACCGGTGATGGCACCCCACTGCAGCTGCTATAGCTACTGTTGCGCAGGACGCAATATATGTGTGTGTGTGTGTGTGTGTGTGTATGTGTCCAACATGTGTGTGCATTTTCTTGCGTGTATTAAGTAAAGGAAAAAGAAAAAAAACAGGTGGCTTCAGCAGCCAGTGCATGCATATGTTGTGAATGTCTAGCTGTTAAAATGTTCGGGGCTTGTGAATTTTGGCTCTGAACAAGTGGCGTCCACATTAGTGGAATGTCTGCCGTGGTTCCCACAGGACTTTAAGATCACTTAGCAGTGAATCCAAATGTCACTGCAGTCAACGCCATCCACCCGTTGATAAGCTGATGATGTTTAAGTAATCCAGTCACCAGAATATTTGGAGTCATTCTTGACATTTGAGAAACGGATACTGCAGGGTTGGGCAGTTGGCTCAGCCATATGTCACTTTAAATCTGTAGCTCTGCAGAAGGTGATTCAAGTTTTACAAAATAATGCTTCAATACGTTGGAACTGCTATCTTGAATCCTCATGAAGATAGCAAAGTGAACAAAACACCTGAAATGTCACACTACCATCACATGATTAGATACTTGGTTAAATATACTGTTTACCAGGACAATATTCTGTTACATATCTTCTAACCCTCCTGTTGTCCTCTGGGTCAAGTTGACCCGTTTACAAAAGAATTATATATCAGAACTACAACCAAAGAATGTTGGAAAAAGTGACTAATGTTGGAAAAAGCTTCAAGAACGCAGAAAAAATTCAACAATTTTTTTTTTTTTTTTTAAATGCTGAAAAAAGTGACCAAACAAAGTTGGAAAAATTGTCAAAAGGTGACAAAAACTTGTTGAAGTGACAAAAAAAAATTGGTCAACGTGAGAAAAAAACTTGTTAAAAGAAACTACAAAAACTTAATAAAAGTCATTAAAAAATTTGGAAAAAAAAATACAAAAACGTTGAGAAAAGTGTGAAAAAAAAACATTAAAATGTTGAAATTTCGAACCAGAAAAACACAAAGTTTCAAGGGTTAAGAGCGATCAGAAAATTCCCATATACACTATCCATCAATATCAGTAACTAAACATAATTTTCATGAGGGATAGCTGATTATGTGGCTGTTTTGTTGCAGTTTGCAGATTATCTGCATAAAGTTACTGAATTAGAAAGTGTTCTACTCTGGCTCGGCTACAGCTCTGTGTCTCTCTTCCCCACCCCCCCACCCCCCCCCCAAAAAAAAATCACTCTGAAACTTTGTTACTGGGTTATATGTTCAAAGTTTCTAATTCATAAAATAATTGCTTAAAGCATTTAACCCAAGTATAGTGTTGGAGCTTGTTCATTCAAAAATTTTGATGATTTTCATTTTCACTGTATTGGTTCCAGATATCGGTTATTGGTTTCATTAACAACAACTTCCAACGTAAACGGTAGTAACGAGACCGATTGAATCGATGCCCGACTCCTTTTTTTTCAGAAGCATCGCTGATCAGGACGCAACGTTACCGTAAGCTAGTAGCTGGACTTTTAATCAGGAGAGACATGTTTGCAGATATGCAAATGAGGTTTATTATACAGCTCTATAAAATGTACAATGTCTTTGGCGATTAGACTCCTCTGCTATACGAATTGTTCGTATATATATGTATATATATAGGGGTAGAGAACCATCATAACCCCCCCGATTGGATCTTAGACACCAGTGGTGGCGACGAAGGAGCCCGAAGACTAGACCGAAGGAGGCTCCGGACCGGTTGGCTGGAGTAGAGGACTGGAGGGGGAAGGGGGGTGGAGATGTGG
>NC_045741.1:28433222-28435554 GCF_008692095.1 Etheostoma spectabile
GGTGGAGGGTTGCACTCTCTGCCCGCAACGACAGCTGATAGCAAAGGGAGAAACAGATTATTTAAAGCAGGGTTGGGACTCTGTGATTGGCCCTTGCCACTGTGTAGCGATTCTGATTGGTTTAGCAGCTGATTGGAGTTAGGTTGAGCATCGATTAAGAGTGAGGTCTTCCTGAAAGAATTTACGCTGAGATACATGTCAATCAGCAGAGACTAGCTGCAGATATGCAACAGTCATACACAGCATGATAAAATATACATTTATTAGGATAACAGCTGGTTTGATTTAGCAGTGCATGGATTAAAAGTTAGGTCTTCCTGAAAGAATTTACGCTGAGCCACATTAAATACATTAAGCAGTGTAAAGGGGGACAGTATTTCCCTGTAGAGGACTCCAACACCGGGACCTGACCCTGCACTCTGCAGCTGCCGTTGGTCGGAAAACAACACAGAGACGGTGCGTTCACTGGAAACTCGCCAGCCTCGTGGTGCATTTCAAGTTACTGTAAAATACCCTTTTCCCATCGGCTGCTCGTTATTGTCGTTTACCAGAAACTTACTTGTGAAATGAGTCATTGTTATAAGTTATTCTTAAGTTATAAAGTTATTACATTATTAATCAATCATTTAATTTTGACCATACCGCCTTAGCAATAAACAAGCGGTTCTTTAATGTCACTGAATGCCATTTTGTACTCCTTTTTATATTTCCTATTATACACATTGTAAATAAAATATTTATATTTTGGTTCAGGAACTAGTAGGCACTGGCACCGTTTTTAAAATAATAATTTATAATCTTTATTGGGAAATTACAATTTACACTCTGTTGTTATTACACACTACACACACATGCTCAGGTCCTATACATGCACTAATGGAGATAGGGGGGGACTCAGTGCCTTGCTCAAGAGCACCTTGACAGTGCCCAGTTTCTCTCCAGCAACCAGTCCTCACTCCGTACTTTGGACCGTACAGGGACTTGAACATGCGACCCTCCGGTTCCAAACCCAACTCCCTATGGACTGAGCCACCGCCCCAAAGTGTTGTTTCAGCACCGGTATCGGGAAAAACCCAAACGATACCCAACCCTGTTGCTTCTTGTATTACATACTTGTGATGTGGGAGGAAAATCAGCTAAATAATAACTAATAAAAATAACTAATAACTAAATAATACTGGACTAAAAAAACTTCAGGGTAACTGACAGCAGAGCCAGGTTCAGTAGACCACCAAACGCCTTGGAAACCATGACTGACTGAAAAACAAATATAGATAGGAAAGTATAGTGCATCCAAATGTAAAGAAGTCAAAGTGTTTTCCTCCCAAAAATAAAATCAACTAACTCCAACAAGTTATTTATTGAAAAAGGTTACTTGTGACAGAGTTGTCTTGATTATTATTTGAAGCTGCTTCCACAAAGGCCCTTTTCTCTCAAGTATTAACATTGGTTTTTATGTAGGCAAAGAGATTACGGGAATACAAAAGAAATATCGGAGCTCCCTTGAGCTTTTACTGGCATCGTTTTAATCCAACAAAGGTCTTCTGCAGGCGAAAAACTTGCATGTGTACACAGCTACTGAATAGATTTAATCTCACTGAACATGCAGAAAATAGGAATGTCACATTTGATGTGTCCGTGGGATCTAAAGCCGAGCGATCATCAGAGGGTTCTCCTGAAACTGTGGTGAACCCATATTTGTCCAGACAAAAGGTTTCAGTTCGTCAGCGGGCATGCAACACGGAGGGATGATTGCTGGTGTACATGGAGAGTGAAATGTTTCTTTGTTGATCCGTATCTCTCGTGGCAGCGCAGCGTATCATTATCCAATCACAGAGGAGAGCGACCAGACAAACAGGGCACGCCATAATTGACGACGTAGCATTGCAATCTGTAATTCCATCTGCTCTCCCACCAAAAGCATTTAAATAAAAGAGCAGAATGGGTCAGGTAATTTGTCTTTTTCTTTTTTTTTTCTTTCGTTCACACATTGCATGATTTATGCTGGCACAGCAGGCTTAAATAAATACAGAGGTTCCCAGCAAAGACTCAGAGGAAACGCAAAAATCCGGACTGAATATTTTTGATTTTTGATTTTTTTGGAGCTTGAATACATTTGGCACTTACTTGAGATAATTGTATTCTTCTTTACATCAGGATTATTGTTAAATGGCTAATCCAAATAGCATTAACAACTTCCATTATTTTCATTTGAATAACATTGTGAGAGCTTGTGGGCAGATCAGCATGAAGTTGATCTGGATTTTATATAGTGCAAAATGCAGTTTAACACAGGACCGGTGAGCTGTGTGTGTGTGTGTGTGTGTGTGTG
>NC_045741.1:28435564-28440512 GCF_008692095.1 Etheostoma spectabile
TGTGTGTGTGTGTGTGTGTGTGTGTAGGCTGGTGGTGTAGACTTTTTCTGTACTTTTAACCCGCACTGCTGGTTGCTGGTTTGGGAAACAGTTCATTTCTCACTGTACCTGATGGCCAGGGCTGGCACGGGCAGGTATGTGGTAAAGAATTTTAAAATTACAAGGTCAAATGATGCATACAAATTTACCTTCATACAGTATGTTGACTGGTTTCCAGAAAAAAAGTCCATATCATGACATTGTGGCAGCTGGATGCGTATAACCTAGATGGTTTGTACTGGATGTACTGTAATGGAATACCTTGAATCAGGGAGGCTCCAAAATCAATCATCAGCTGTTGCCGTGGTCCTGCTACACGTCCTGCTACGCCCTGTTAAGTCCTGCTACGCCCTGCTACGTCCTGCTGTGCCCTATAATGCCCTGTAGTGCCCTGCTATGCCATGAACTACTACAAACATTTCTATTTCCATTTCTAGTCATTGTTCCATTATCTTTTATTGTGACTGTTATTGCCAATATTCATCACCCCCCCACAACCGGTGCCGTCAGACTCCGCCTACCAAGAGCCTGGATCTGTCCCAGGTTTCTTCCTAAAAGGAGTTTTTCCTCACCACTGTCGCACTGTTGCTTTTTCTGGAGGGAACTACAAGAACTGTTGGGTCTTTGTAAATTTTAGAGTGGTCTAGACCTGCTCTATCTGTAAATTATAGAGTGGTCTAGACCTGCTCTATCTGTAAATTATAGAGTGGTCTAGACCTGCTCTATCTGTAAATTATAGAGTGCTCTAGACCTACTATATCTGTAAATTATAGAGTGGTCTAGACCTGCTCTATCTGTAAAGTGTCTCAAGATAACTCTTACTATGGTTTGGTACTATAAATAAGTTGAATTGAAATTGAACCGTCTATTTACACATCTCGCAGACACAGAGCAACACTTTCATTAGGTGTCTTCTTTGTGTTCACCTGGCAAATGTAAGTCCAACTTTTGCATATTTTTATGGTCTTCAGACTGTGTTTTTAGTTGCTAAATGCTGCACATTGTTTACTACATTGCTAGTGGCTTACTTGGTCTGTCTGCCAACTGGACACCCAGTTACACCCAATTTATCATAACTTTGAAAAAAATTGAAAACAGCTGCCTGCTCCGGCCAAAAACACAGAGTGGTGAGACTGAGAAGACAGTAAAGCTGCAGGCCGGGAAAAAACAAGAACAACAATTAGCTGTTAAAATGTGCTGTAAACCTCTGTGTAGCTCGAGTTAACTTGTTTTCCGGCAGTCATCACTCAGCGTCAGCTTTCACATACAAGTAGTTGTGTGATCCATTAATATGACATTGCTTTTAGTTGCTATGAAACGCCATCCTTACCTAACACCATCTTCACAAGGCATCCGACTGGTGTAAACTAGTGGGTTTGCATTTACAGTTTTTAAAGATGTATTCTAGATTTTAGGTAACTGAGAAAGCCCATGAAGAGGGCATATGACTGGGGTTAAGTGTTTCCTCTGGTAACTCAGTTTTTGCTTTAGTAATGTTGCACTGAGCTTAACTAAAGGCACCCCAGACACACAGCTGCTCGAAGTCAGAGCTTTCCTAGGAACAACAATCTCTGCTGAAGGCGAATCTGTGATTCCCTAATTATGTTGAGAGCCGATGTAGATGAAACGGTGTGAGAGGTCGTTATGCTGGGATACTTCTGACACCGCTACAGGGCAGGGACAGATGTGTTTGTGCTTCTGTGGGTGAAAGTGGGAGAACGTTGCAGAGAGGGAGAGATGGGGTAGAGTAAACTCATCATAATTACAGTATAATGGACAGAATGCACCTTGTCCTGTGGTAAAACACACAAGGCAGGATATAAGGTGGAAAATGTGTGTCCAGCCTAACTTGGTCTGAGTAATTTTATTAATGAAACTGTAAAAGTGTAAATTTGTAATTTCACAGAATAACCTCTTCATCTTCTGTGTGATTTGCAATAAAGTACCTTGTGGCGGTGTTGTAGCTGCCAGCCAGCTGGGAGGAGGCCTCGGGGAAGACTCAGGACTAGGTAGAGGGATGTCCACCTGGGAAGAGGTCTCGGGGAAGACTCAGGACTAGGTGGAGGGACGTCCAGCTGGGAGGAGGCCTCGGGGAAGACTCAGGACTAGGTAGAGGGATGTCCACCTGGGAGGAGGTCTCGGGGAAGACCCAGGAATAGGTGGAGGGACGTCCAGCATGGAGGAGGCCTTGGGGAATGATGATGATTGAAGAAGATGCTGAGTTATGGATGAATGAGAAGAGGAGCGAGCTCTGGAGAGCTCAGACCTGGGAGTGGGAAGGATGAACTGGAGAACGGGGTGGAGGAGGGTTCAGTCATACAAACATTCATACATTCAGGAAAGTAACATTGCATTACAATATAACTGACTCAGTTTAAAAACTGGTTTCCAGCAGGTTCCTGTTCTGCAGAAACATAGAACATGGTTACAGCACGTCGGGACAGACATTTATAAAGGACATCGATATGGACTAGACAAATTCGGACAACTAAAACAACAATACAGTTTCGGCACATAAGGACAGAGACATTTATCCAAGACATCAGTGCAAACAAGGCTTGGACAACACATGAGCAATTAATGCGTGCAAGTGTAACTGTTAAGAAGGAGCTGTTTGTTCCTTTTTGAAATATGTGATGGATGACAGTGTTCTGATGTCATTCCAAATCTTGGTGTGTACAGTGTAGAAAAAAGATTTTTGACCAAAGTTGTTTTTAAATGGAGGAAGTGGAATAAGTGCCTGTGAGATTGACCTAGTGAGGCGTCCATGGTCTCATGTGTGTCGGAAGAAGTGCATCGCATAGTTCAATGCATAATCAGCATTACTTTCCACGCAAAATAATTCCGGGCTTGCATGATTTAATAATCCCCGCATTTTTGTTTGCTAAAAAATCACATTTCTCTTAGCAAAAAGTTGAAAAATGTTGAGTTTACTTCACATAGGAGCAGCCTTTTTCACCTGTTCCCGTGGGAACATTATGAAGTGATGTAATTATACAACAAGACAAACAAAGTCTCTTTTTCATCAAACTGCAGTTTCATCTCATAAAATTGCATACATATCCCGCATATTCCATTGCATTTTTTAAGAAAACGTCAGGGATTTTTGCCCACATCAATCACAAAAAAAAGAATTCCGGAAGGACTAATTTAAGCTTTTTCTGATGATTTGCAAACCCTAAGGTCAAGTTTATGCCTCCAAAACTACTTGGTTAAGGATTAGGGGACGATTGTAGAAGATGGTGGAATTACAGTGAACTACAGTTTCCTTGTATAAACCTACATCCCCCATCACCCCGCTGATTTCCACACCTGTAATTTCCACTTCAAATAAGTAAAGGACACCCTACAGTACTTCCTGCATTGGCATAGACTGTCGGCATCGGGTGTAAATCTCGTGGTGCATAGTCTATATTGACAACATTTAATTTCCAGAATTGTTCAGGAGCTGCAGGAAATTCCGCCAGATGTCCCTCATTTTGGCCGGATATCCGTCACCGTCCGCTTTCTTTGTGTTGGCATTTCATACTCTGGTGGATTTGGAGGACTATGGTTACCTGGTTCTCAGATTCTGCAGGGTAAATCCAGACAGCTAGCTAGACTATCTGTCCATTGAGGACAATGGTTACCTGGTCTCAGATCTCTGCAGGGTAAATCCAGACAGTAGCTAGACTATCTGTCCAATCTGAGGACTATGGTTACCTGGTCCTCAGATCCTGCAGGGTAAATCCAGACAGCTAGCTAGCTATTGTCCAATCTGAGGACTATGGTACCTGGTCCTCAGATCTCTGCAGGGTAAATCCAGACAGCTAGCTAGACATATGTCCAATCTGAGGACTATGGTTACCTGGTCCTCAGATCTCTGCAGGGTAAATCCAGACAGCTAGCTAGACTACCTGTCCAATCTGAGGACTATGGTTACCTGGTCCTCAGATCTCTGCAGGGTAAATCCAGACAGCTAGTAGACTATTGTCAATCTGAGGACTATGGTTACCTGGTCCTCAGATCTCTGCAGGGAAATCCAGACAGCTAGCTAGACTATTGTCCAATCTGAGGACTATGGTTACCTGGTCCTCAGATCTCTGCAGGGTAAATCCAGACAGCTAGCTAGACTATCTGTCCAATTGAGGACTATGGTTACCTGGTCCCCAGATCTCTGCAGGGTAATCCAGACAGAGCTAGACTATCTGTCCACTGAGGACTATGGTTACCTGGTCCTCAGGTCTCTGCAGGGTAAATCCAGAAAGCTAGCTAGAATACTGTCCAATCTGAGGAATGGTTACCTGGTCCTCAGATCTCTGCAGGGTAAATCCAGACAGCTAGCTAGACTATCTGTCAATCTGAGGACTATGGTTACCTGGTCCTCAGGTCTCTGCAGGGTAAACAGACAGCTAGCTAGACTACCTGTCCAATCTGAGGACTATGGTTACCTGTCTCCAGATCTCTGCAGGGTAAATCCAGACAGCTAGCTAGACTATCTGTCCAATCTGAGGACTATGGTTACCTGGTCCTCAGATCTCTGCAGGGTAAATCCAGACACTAGCTAGACTATCTGTCCAATTGAGGACTATGGTTACCTGGTCCTCAGATCTCTGCAGGGTAAATCCAGACAGCTAGCTAGACTACCTGTCCAATTGAGGACTATGGTTACCTGGTCCTCAGATCTCTGCAGGGTAAATCCAGACAGCTAGTAGACTCTGTCCAATCTGAGGACTATGGTTACCTGGTCCTCAGTCTGCAGGGTAATCCAGACACTAGCTCGACTACCTGTCCAATCTGAGTTTTCTGTTGACGACTAAAACTACTTCTGAACGTACTCACGTTCCACCAAAACAACTTCCTTCCTCCTGGCTCCGTCCGGCGCTTAGCACCATCCAAGACAATCGTGATTGGTTTAAAGAAATGCCAA
>NC_045741.1:28440522-28467940 GCF_008692095.1 Etheostoma spectabile
CACATTTTTCTCCCATCCCAGAATGGTGTGTGGACTAGCCAGACCCTCCTCTGGAGCGCTGTGGAGGAAGGTATGGCAATGCAAGACTATGTGGTGCATAATCATTCAATATAGATAGAATTCCAAGGAAGGCAGTGATGGGGCTGAAATATAACCTATTAATACTAGGCTTCACACTTAAAAAAAAAAATTAATATCAATGTAATCTTTGGTCGTGACACTGTATCAAAGATTGACTAAACTGTGACCCCAAAATTACGCTTTGTAAAAAAAAACTAATGGCTGCTGCACACAATTTTTTCCTGTTTTCCAATTTGGGAAAAAAACTGTTTATTTTACTCATGGCTTAGTATTTGGGTATGAAAAGCAAAGATTGACAGTGCACCTGTGGACTGCCAATGAAGGAGCGACCCTTAAAAAGAGAGGGGGAAGAAGAGGGGGAGTGGCTGCCTGCGAGGTTCCTAAGCTCTGCGAACCACTTCAGTTCTCACTTGAGTGCATCTCTTTGGGGCCTTACCCCACAAAGACCCCCACCTAACGGCTTCAGATTGAAATTCCTCCACTCTGCGAGACCCTGTGCTCTCCCTCCTCCCCCAACGCTCGGCACACACCGAGGGGCATTCAAAACGCATTAACAGCAAATCAATGGGAAACGGTGAAACAAGCGCAAAAAACAAAAAGAAAGAAAGAGAAAAATCTCCTTAGCAACATAATCTAGTTGGCCTGACGAGAGGAGGAGTGAAAAGAAAAGAAAAAGACAGGGGCGGTGGTGCCGTTTAGGGAGGGAAGAAGAATTGGAGACAAAGGCTGGGCACACAGACAGCAACAAAATTGAAAATTAACACAGAAGAAACTGTTCCTTTTTTCATGGGAGCACAATCAGCTACATTAAACCCGAGCCGGGCCCCTCCTCCTCCTCCTCCTCTTCCTCCTCCTCCTCGCCTGGCCTTCATTCGCCTGCTACGGGACGTTGCCCTGTTTCAGAAAGCGAAGTGGAAGGTATAGTAACCAAAAGAAAGGTTGGCAACATCCATGGTTACCATCAAACATGTTTTAAGTACAATTTCTCCTAATAAAAGAAATTTGAAAGAGGAGTATTTGCATTTCATTTGTTTTTTGACCACATTTAGACTTCGACTTCTCTTTATTAATCCTTTTGGGATGACTCCTGCATAGAAATTGGAAATCCCAGCAGCAGTTTTTAGCAAGAAAAAGAAAGAAAAACAGTATAGAGAGAAAAGAAGACAGTATAAAGATAGCAATGACAGTAATAATGGTAATAAAAATAACAACCTTTGGGTAAAAAAAGACATTATCATTTATAAGGTAAGAGATCTAGAGCCATCCTAAGTGGTTTCTGTATTCTGTATTCTTAACCCTCATGTTGTCGCTGGGTTGAATTGACCCGTTTTCAGTTTAAAAAAAATTTCTCACCAAAAATTGGCTGTCAAAATAAGCACTGAAAATGTCAACATTAAAAATATCAAAAAACTTTGTAAAAAACATAAAAAAGCACCCACAACATTGAAAAAGTGAAAAAAATGTTAAAAAAAAGTGACAACAACTTCTTTTTTTCATGTTTGACAGACAGACAACACAAGGGTTAAGACATCTTTAAATATGGCTGCAATTCCCTTCTATAATTGACCGCAATAGTGTGTGTTTGCAGACCTTATCTGCATGTCCACAAACACCGTGGGATGTGAGTTGTCTCGTCTAGCCGTTAGACAAACACAAAGTCCGGCTTAATGAACTCCCGCTCTACGTCTGGGGGAGGACAATGCAAAGCTCCCTGAGCGAGACTGCCGGTCTCCGTCTGCACCGAGCTTGGAAGGTGATTGCATTTCAAAAAAGAGCACTTGTCTCTTGAGGTGTGATGGTCTTCGTCCTGAACCTGTTGTCACAGAACTTTGGTACACAAGTTAGGAAGCACATGCCACACTGGTAACCTTTACCTGCCAGAATGACTATGTTGTGTTAACTTGTGTATGTTGGAAGGCAATTAGCATGGAGCAGGAACTCTGGCCACCAGCAGCCCTGTAAATAACCTCTGACCCCTACTACATGATCAGCCCATTGAGAGGAGGGCCAGCTTTAATTAGGAGGTCATTAAGAGCCAACCTCAACACACCATGGGAGCGCATAAAGCCGGCGCTCACTCCCACCTGCAATCACAAAATCTGCACTCCGACTTTCATTCAAACACAGCTGATGATCTTGGTAAAGTTGAGATATATTAAAAAAAAAAACATGCTTGGCTTTACCGATATAGTCTTTTAATTTAGTGTAAAACATTTACATTTGAGTATAGGTAAACATAAAATCGACATGTAGCTATGTAATTGGCTGGAAGGTATAAAAACCACTCAGATCGTGCTTCATAGGATGAAATATAGAGGAAGTGAAAATTTAAAAAAAAGATGAAAAGCCAGCGAAGGGTCTAAAGAGGTGAAACGACAGAGTCAGATAGAGTATAAAGGTGGAGAAAATAGATGACAAGGGAAAGAGTGATTCCAGAGCCCTTTTATTCAAGCGTCTGATTTCACACTGGCACAAAGAGCTTTGGGGACGTTTCATCCTTTTCACATTTCTTCTGCATTTAGTCAGTGTTATTCTGCGGTGCAGTGTCTCCTATGTGGGAGAGGGAGCGCTGCCCGGAGAGGAGTCAGCTCCATTCACAGCTTTATAAATCACCTCAGCATGCGCAGACCGTGGCCAATCGGCCAATTACGCCCCCCTGACACACCGGGGCTGATAAAGAAGGCCCCGGACAATGGGATCACAGGCCAGATAAACGACCCTTTAATGAAGTCGCCCACAAAACAGGCCAAAACCGCGCGCCCCACTTACGTATTCCATCACGCCGTTGCCCTCACATTTCCTCTTGCTCAGCCGCCATGGCAGGCACAGCTGGGGAGAGGGGGGACACAGAGAAAGAGAGGCAGAGTGAGAGAAAAAGGAGAGAAAAATGACTCTGTGCACTGACATCGCTAAGCCCCCCAACCCAAGGCCCCTTTCAGACTTTTGGCCGAACAAAAGCATCTGTTGCCATACTGTGCCCTCATACCCCCCTTAACACACACACACACACACACATACACACACACATACTCAAGTCGGGTAAGGAGCCTCGCAGGAGCTAAAAAAGGCAGCACTGGGCCGTATGCAGCTGAGGCTGCTCACCTTGTGGCACAACCTATTGTGCGCCCCATTCCAGGAGCGTCTCCATCCATCTTTGTGTCTCGGGACAAATAGAGAAAGACAGAGATAGACGGAGAGAGAGAGAGAGAGAGAGAGGGGCACAAGACTGCAGCTGCAGGATGAATAGGAGAGGGAATGAAGGGATGAGGTGGGAGTGAGAGTCGAAGGGGGCAGCTGCATGGTGGTCCCACCCCTCCGTCCCTCCACCTCTAGAGTGTTGTTTGGCTTCTCTTAGGATTCAGAACACAAACAACTCCATGCTACGTGCTACAGACTGTCCCTGTAACACCACTGACAGACAGACTGTGCACAGAGAAGGGCAAAGGTGTATATGATTACCTATAGAGGTTTCACATGTAAACCTTCAGGGGAGCAGGGGGGGGAGGTGGAGAGGTTTCCCCCTGAAATAGCTTTAAGATGGGAAAAACAATCAGCTCAGTAAACTGTCTGGCAGAATCCTTTACAGCATCCCCGCTCTAAACCACAGCCTGTTTACATACGTAGCCATGCCTTCAGGGGGAAAATATTCGAGATGTCTTGTGCAGCCTACTATACGCATTTTTCCCAAATTCAGCACACTATTTGGCATCTTTGGAAACTTCCGAACATCCACTAGAATAGTGAAAGTGTTTGTCTGCAGGCATGAGTTTGAAAAAGATGCTGCTAGTATTTAATTTGCAAAAGATATATGCAGCTCCATAGTTTGATTGCACAGTGCTTAGTAATAGGAAGGGTTGGTGATGAACTGCGCCTCGCCTGTAGAATGGACGAGAGCAGGTGGCAGCAGCCGGGGGCGGGGGGGCTAAAATACGCTCCCAAGCTGGACAGTTTGCAGCCGTTTCCTGCAGCCTTCAGGC
Source organism: Etheostoma spectabile (assembly GCF_008692095.1). Lineage (NCBI taxonomy): Eukaryota > Metazoa > Chordata > Actinopteri > Perciformes > Percidae > Etheostoma > Etheostoma spectabile. The sequence goes on from NC_045741.1 coordinate 28,444,581, forward strand.
TGGACAGGAAGTGACAGAACCACTGTGGTCCGATTCGGATTTAATAAAATGTTATCAGACCCATAGATCAGCTTGTACACAGTCTCCAGTTTTAATTATGATAAAGTAGCTGTCGATATGCTCTACCTGTGATACATTGCTGATGTTAATTAACAACAGACTGTATATGATCTGTAATCTGAACAGATTTATTCTCTCTGACGTCTTAACGTCACTATCAGCCACACGTGTTCTGTACAGAATAAGCCTTTAAATCAGACTAATAGCAGTTAAAATCCCTCTGATTCAAAATCAATACAAAGTTTATACAACACGTCATTATGTTGAGTTGATTCTGAGCCAATCAGCTGTTAGATCAGGTGAGAGGCCTGCGTTTCCCAGCATGCTCTGGGTCCACCTGGGTCTCAAACGAGCCTAATGAGTGCAGTGAGTTCTGGCTTCCCATTGGTTAAAAGGTGTAACATGGCGTCTGTGCTTGTTACTTATTGTGGTAATGAAGTCAAAGCTATGGAGAACACACTCTTTTTTAATAGGTTTTAATTGTTTAATGGGTTTTTGGTTACATTTTTATTTTTGTATTTTGTGCTGTGCTGTTCAGTGAAAACCACGTATCTCCAAACTTCAGAAAAAAATCTGAAAAAGTAAAGGATCAAGTGGGATTTTCTTTTGTATTACTTAAATAATCCATAATCTGTCACAGGACAGCAACAAAACGATGAAAACAAAACCTACAGTCATTGTACACAAATATTCCATATTAGTTTCTTTAGCGAACCGCAGTCTAAATAGTGCATTAGGTGGTTGCTATAACGATAGAAGACGCCAATAAAATGTTAAAGAGTTATTGCAGTTTGGTGAAAGAATAAGATGATGACAATCAAAGCTGCAGGTGCAGTAGGGGTGTCACCAAGTTTAAATCCCTCCACCCATCCCTCCATGGAGGAGAGTCACGGCGTCCAGCCGGCGTCCTCCGTCATCGGACGCCACGGGCCGAACAACCAGCCTCGGGCCTCCTCGCACCCCCCCCCACTTCTTTATTCTTTGTGTGTGTAACCTTGCTCCTGAAGAAAACTTATATTGAATTAAATAAACACATAGAGTTTTATATGTAGATCAGGTCCAAAGATGCTCCTACAGTGTCCTCACTGTACAGATATCGTTTTTTTTCTCCATCCACACAAACATCTCTCACTCACACTTAAAACAAATTTACTCTCTCGGGTATTGTCATGCTTCAGAATGAGACTTTTTAAGAGTGTGTTTAGCATTCAGGTTTGGTCATTCATTACCCCCGTCTCCGCCAAGAAATCTTTGTTTGGCCGCTCCTCTTCAAACTCTGGAGTGTCACGAGGGGCGGGGGGATCGATTTGATTCTAATCGGACCATGAAAAGAACATGATCTAACTACTTTCAGACCGGAGTATATTTAGGCCCACTCCTCTTTACACTCCCCCTCTCTCCATTCCCTCCCCACTTTAGTGCAGGCACAATGAAGCTGGCCAATTTGAAAAGCTTTGAATGTCTCGGCAATGACTTTGTGAATACAGGGGAGAGAGATTTGGGGAGAAGAGGGAGAGAGCGAGTGAGGAAAGCAGGAAAAAAGGGGGAAATGGAGGAAAAAAAGGCCAGGGGAGCAGACATAAAAATTCCAAGAGTTGTTTAAGCGTGGGTTGGTTCATTTGCATGACAGCGCCATGTGAATAAGACTGACCTCTTGGACCGCCCCAGTGCTAGGCCGAGCTGCAGCCTGACGTGCAGGCTTTGACCCAGCTCATTGACTCTGAATGGATCCGCTGTCAAAGGGAGGGACCTCGCAGCTCTCAGCCGGACAGGCATCTGCAGACCTCCTGTTTGACACCCAGCTATACTCCCCAGTTCCAGCCCCACGCTACACAGCAGATGCCGGCACAAAAGAGACACACCACACCACACAACACACACACACCACACACACACACACACACACACACAACACACACTCTCCAAAACTCCCTTTCGCTGAGCCCCAGGCCTGCAAGAAAAATCACAAAGTAAAGACCCATAGAAAAAGTTAACACATTGCAAAGACCTTCTTTACTTCTTCAGAACACACACACACCACACACACACACACACACAACACACACACACACACACACACACACACACACACACACACACCACCACACACGCACACAAGCACACACGCACACACAACACACACAGGACAGGTGCAGCAAAGCTCTTGCACGTGCAGCTCCCATAAACACGCTTCACTTGATAGCTCTATGATTTACTGCACCAGGCAGGTGAGAGGACATAGAGTGGACCAGGGGGGAGTTGGAGCGATGCGGTCTGCATACAAATCTTAGGAGCTGCCCCGACATCCCCCTCAAACCCCATACAAAGTTGCGACTCAGTGCAAACACAAAGCTCAGACAGCTTACAAACACTCCATCCATTTATGTGGCTGGCACAGAGCTGGGACGGTGCAGACAGGAGCTCCTGACCCCCGCTGTCTAGATACGGTGAAAAGGAAGGCCACTGCACATGGAAATGCAAACAGTGTGGAGCAAAACACTTGTTAAATTTCTATAAATTAGCTTTCAAAAGAAAAAAAGACCAGTGTGGTGCAATGAATGGCTGATCATTATTGTTGGAGAATCCTTTTACAAAGAGTTGGGTATGTGTGCTGACTAGGGCCGGCCCGCAGCGCAGGCAGTAAAAAAAAGAACGACTGCAACGTCAAAAAAACAACAAAAACACACAAAAAATTGAAAAAGCATCAACAATTTCAAAAAGCATGCAGGGTGGACGTTGAAAAATAACATTAAAATCAAAACAAAACAAAAAACAAACGATCAAAACATATAAAATAAAAAAAAAAACAATTTAAAAAAAGTGACAAATATGTAAAAAAAAAACATTAAAATTGGTTAGGGCCTACTCTGGTGCAGACATACAAAATACACAACTCTAAATAATAACCTAATTTCTTATAGCACCCACATCCCCTAAATACATATAAATATATATATAGCATATATACAGTATTTATATATGTATATATATATATACATATCTACTGTATATATAATTTAACATTAAATATTCTGATTTAATAATTTGAATTTGTATGTTTTATTTTAAAATACTATCATACTATCATTGGGTTTATGTCCACTCTACATCACTGTGCCATGGCAAAAGAATTACTGTATGTGCTGTACTGTATTTACAAAATATTACCTTTTTTTTGTGTTTTGTCGTGAAAACTGAAGTTTTATAATCAAGTATTATCAGTAAAACACATTTCAAGTAACATAACAAAAAGAACCATTTACACACAGTGGTCCCTAATATTCATAGACATATGTACAGAGATGTTTATGTCTGGTATATATATATGTGGCACAGGGCCGGTGGCTCAGTGGTGGAGGGTTGGTGGTTCGATCCCTGGCCCTGCAGTCCCATGTCAAAGTGTCCTTGGGCAATACACTGAACCCCGAGTTTCCCCCCCGATGCTGCCCCATCGGTGTGTAAATGTGTGTGTGAGTGTGTATCTGATGAGCAGGTGACACCTTGTACGGCAGCCTCGGCCACAGTGTGCGAACGGTGAATGGTTCCTTTACTTTGTAAAAAAGCTTTGAGCAGTCTGTGAGACTAGAAAAGCTCTATATATATTTAACATAGCCTATATATTATTGAAATATAATTTCTGTTTTTTAATGTTTTCAGGGTTTTTTGTCAGGTTGTCATACTTTATAAAAGTGATTGTATATTTTGAAAGAAACTTAATTTGAAAAGTAACGAGCTAACAGATAAATAAAAAATAAAAAACATTAAAATTGAATATTTTATGCCAGGTAAGAGTACTTACAATCGTACTTAAGTACAGTACTAAAGTGAATATACTTACAGTTGTGACACTTCACCGTATTTAAACACACGTGCCACTGAGAGTAGAGCCAAAATGTTTCTTTAATTTTTTTCTTAGATGATTTTCTTAAATTCCTCCCCCGTCCTAGAATTTGTACAGAAACATGTCAGAAATGTGGAATTGATTGGATCCATTATACTGTCTTATTTTAAAATAAGGTCACTTTTTTGATGTGAATTTTTAAACACCCGTTTCAGTTTTTTGAATTGTATTCATGTAAAGGTGTACAGTATGCATTGCTTATCTATTGGTTTGATTTTAAAGGATTTATATTCTACGGAAGATAAGGGCCACGTGTGAAAAATTGTATTTGAGTTCTGACTCTATTCTCTGAATTCTGACTTTTAAAAATTCAGACTTTGAACCCAGAACTCAAACACATTTTTCACATGTGGCCCCCCTAATCTTCTTCCATAATCTTCCTCAAAGACGAAGCAGAGGTCTATGGTTGTAATAAACATGTCTGAAATTGATTGTTGTACTGGAAATGGTCAAGAAAATTCCAAATAGCTCAAAATGGGATTACAGCCTGTTCTGATTAGAGTTTTGCCCTTTTGAACTGAATCACATGACTTATAAAATAATATGGCACATGGAAAACCAACAGTCCCTGTGCTGACTCACTGAGCTGGAGGTTGGATGCAGCGGTCCGCCAAACTCCAGCCAGTTCATGTGATGCCCCCAACGGCCTGCCGCACAATTAGCTGCCTGTTGTGTGTAATAAGCTCTGCTGGGCTTAAAAACACTTTATAAAAAAAAAAAGTTTTTTGCTATTAAACCTTGTGATGCTCTCAATGGACGCCTCCTGTTGGGTGGATGCGAAAACCAATCTCACAATTTCTAAAGAAAAATGAGAAGAAAACAACAGATCATTTCTCATTAGTAATGTAGTCAAGATCTAAAGTCAAACACTTTATGATGATCAGAATATTCAATTACATTTACTTTGAAATCCCATGTACTCTCCACTCCTTAAACAGGATCTTCAACATATGAAGCTAAACTGATACAGAAGCCGACAAGTGTTTAAGTGAAACTTTCTTCCTTCGGCTTTTGAAAAGCTTTTTGATTTTTTTGAGCTCTTTATCTGAGAATTACACAAGACTTTGTAAAGTAAATGAGTGTCTGTGGCTGGCTACTGCCAATTAACACATAGAAATCTGATTATCCTCTCATTGAAAGGATCCCATGCGCCGGCAGGAAGGAACAAGGATTCATCGTTAAATATGAACAGTAGAATGGATGTAAATACACACTAAAATGCAGCTAAAAACAGCTGTAACAATGAAGAAGACAACAACACAGGAAGAAATAAGATCGAGGCTTTCTTCATTGTCCCAATGAGCCGAATACGTCTCATAGTCTCAGAGTCCTGACAGCTCTCTCTCGACCTTCCCTTTAAACTTCTGCAGATCTTCCAGTAAATCACACTATATTTGTAATAATAGACGGGGAAATACGGCCATCATCTCAATTAAGAAACGGGAAAGCTTTGCCATTTGTTTGAAAAGCCTCTATTTGACCTAAGACGCAGGGAACACCGCGACGAGTTGAGAGCGGCAGGCTGACACTAACAGGCAACAATGAGAATCAACATAACGACAAACTCCACTCGACGTGACACTTTTCTAGATCAATATTAAATCCGGAGAGATTACGCATGGGAAAATAAATCAGAAACATCACTCATCTAAAAATAAAGCCCCCTGACCTGTCCTCTTTGGCTACATTTAGCATGAACGGGGAACAGCACGGAGGATGCTAATTAAAGCAAAAGCTGCAGGTTCCTGGAGGTAAAGAAAGGAATAAAGAAGTGATTGACAGGTATGAGGTGCCGATAACGTGGGGAAGAAACATTTGGGTTTGTTTGCTTCTTCACAGCCTGATAAACATGAGGGCAGAGAGATTGCGGCCTGTGCCTATTCATGGGCGCCGGCAGGCGACAAAAGACACGGCCCGGACACACATTCCAGCCTGCTTCCGCTCCAGCACACAAGCTCAATCCCAGGGATTTCCCCTTTCAGAAAGGGAGAGAAAGGGCTACAATATCACCTCCTTTAGATAGAGGGAGAGACCGGTCGGGGTAACCGGGTGGAGGGACTCCTGTCATTCACTTCTTTGAAACGTTTCCTGATTTGGGCTCCGGGGGAAGTCAAGATCTCTCTGTTTACGAGCAGAGGAGGGGTGGGAGCCTATCAGGTTTGGCTGAGGCTGTTCAAGGAGAACGTGATTGCTCTCCATCTATAACCACAGTTGCTTCTTATTTTGCAAATCTGAGTCGAGAATGTGAATCCATGGCGGGGTTGTGCCGTGCAGAGATGAGCATGTGTTCAAATCTAAAGGCGAAAAAAAAACTACACGACTAGTTAAAACAGCATCTTGATCGTCCTGGAAAACCAGCGAGGAGCACCATAATGAGTCCTTACAGCTGATCGCTCCTGCAGGGAGAGCATGCACTACAAAGTGACCAACAATGGAATAGCTCCCTATTACAAAGAGGATAGAATTTTAGGACTGTTTGACAACTCAAGCAAGAAGAGATTGAAATAAGGGTGTGTGCGCTGCCTCTGTAATGGCATTTGCTTATTCTTTTGGAAACAACAGAGGAGGCAGAGGGACAAATCAGGGCTCCAACAATGAGCGTTAATAAAGACGTTTCTCTGGGCGCCACTATCGGTCGGTGTTTATCTCATTTTCGAGGCTCGTTAATTGTGTGCGGCAGACGCGCACACATGCTGCTGCGCTGAGTGTGGACACGCAGACGCACTCGTTGGCGCAGGGGCACACTTCAGTCTGGAGTGTGTGGTCTGAGCGGCTCTGCAAGACTGAGAAGCGTCTCTCTAATTAGAGGGAGCCTGGTGCAGGACGTCTCTATAGGCCATCGACAGGGCCCTCGCTGGCTTTGTTCTGCAGCCTCTTCTTACACCGGAGCTGTCCCTTTACTTTTCTATAGGGGTGAGCGCCGTGCTCCCTGACAGCGTTGTTGTCTTTTCCTGATCACAGAAAACCGTTTGTGTATATTTTTTCTTAAAGACATGAGCTGCAACACAACACTCCCATATTGAAAGAAAAGTAGTTTCCGGGGGGGGGGGGGGGGAAATGTCGATTCACGTGGATCGTGATATTTTTCCGACGATTTTTAAAATCGGTTCTTTTCCCCAGGTTTGATTTTTTTTTTTTTTTCTTTTTTTTTTTAACCAATGACTCATGACGGAGACATGTGTGATTTTGATCCAGCTCGCACTCGTATCCCAGCTCTCCAAGGCGTTGTAGAGCTTCATGGATTCTGGACTCACACCACGTGTTCACCGTGTATCACAATGTATTGAGATATTTTTGCGACAATTTTTTAAAAATTGATTAATTCCCGCAGAATCAGGATGTTTTAATTTTTACTAGTGATTCACCTACATATTTTCCAACGGCGACCACAAGCTGTGATTGGTGGCTGTGTATGTTCAAGGCAAGGCAGCTTTATTCGTATAGCACATTTCAGCAACAAGGCAATTCAAAGTGCTTTACACAAAATTAGTTAAAAAACAAACAAACAGATAAAACACAAGTATAAATTTAAAAAATAAAAACATTAAGACCGATAAAACCCTAAACCCTAACCCTAACCCACTTGAGACCACCTTCACACTAATTAGTCAGTGTTAGTGCTCCTTTGGTGATCACCCTCAGTGTCTCTACCCTTCACGACTCTATTTTTAGAGACGTTACCTCGTCTCCTTGGACTCTTCTTTTCACTAATTAAGCCGATCTAGCGCTGCCTTTCGTGGCTACCTAACGTCCGTCTTTGCACGATTTTCAGATCTTCGACACTACACATTCACACTTTTTCTTTAAAGTATTTCCTTTTGAGTCTCTCTTTCTCTGTATTACACAACCTTTATACTTATTCCTTTTCCTCAACAAAATTCATCATAGGAAATTAAACACAAAGAAAAGGAACTTTAAAAGAACTTTATGTTAGCTTTGGGGCCCCCTTCTAAAAAATTCTGACCTTTCCACCCCATAACTTTCTATGTTACCTAACATTTTATCTAACAGGATACCCTACATGGACAATGTTTGGTGTATTGAGAGACTGCTCATTGGGTAAGGTCACTCTCCGAGCTTCTGCAGAGCTTGTGAGTTGATGCTGAATTTCTTTGATATAATGAACCTTTAAAATCAAAGACAGTGTCAAGCGGTTTCCTTCTCAACACATCATCCAGCATAGCACGTCAGACACCACAACACCATCATATCTGTTTCCAGCGAAACAGAGCAAAAGGAGACAATGCAGAAAATCAAAGTTATGTACCTTTTTACAAATAAATGTCAGACTGACTGCCATGTGACAGGGCTATAGTCAAGACCACCTTAGTCGAGTCCAAGACCAGGACTAGTCGAGTCCAAGTCAAGACCGAGTCCAAAGAGGTTAGAGTCCAAGACAAGACCGAGTCCAGGACAGAAAAAAAGTTCTCATGACAGTATCAAGACAAGATTAGACCCTCCAATATTATTATTAGAAACATCTGGACTCGGTCAAGACCAAAAGCCATATTTGGCAAGACCAGTGGCCGAGACCGGAACAAGTCCGAGTCCAAACAATAGCGTGTCCGAGACAAGTCTGACACCATAGAAAAACGGTCTCGAGTCCGGACTCGGGTCCAAGACTGGACTCGAGTACTACATCCCTGCCATGTGATGTGCATTCTTTTTAGAAAACAATGAGTTTGCAGAAATGTCTCATGATATATTGTCTCTGGAAGTGTATTCTTCTACTTTTGTTTTTGTTAAAGGAGGAAAAAGAAAATCGCAATACATCGCAATGCTTCTAGAATCGCAGTAAATTAAAATCGCAACACAAAATCGAACCAGCACCCATGTAGCCTATCTTGAAAGATTTGAATCGGGACAAAAGTCCCAGCCCTAGCTGCCTCCTGATCCATTTTGGCGCAAAAAAATTGAAACGTTAGCTTATTGATCTTGACTAACTCCTGCTGTGAGACATTAAAAGGGACTGCTTTGCTTTGTTTCTCCCTGGCTAACTTGTCACGGCGTTTTAAAATGTAATTATTTCGGACTCATTTTTGCATAGGAACCTAATTATTCACTGAGATATAAATTAGATTCCACATTCATGGAGACCATGAACCCCCGAAACTCCTGCAGGATGCTATTCACTGGCAAGCCTCTTTCTCCCTCTTTTCTCTGCAAACCATGAGATGGAGAGCAGCCACTGCAGCTGCTATTCACATCAACCAGATAATTGTTAATGAAAAGTCATTGCGTGGCATTATGTTGTCCACAGGATCATTGTTCATTTTCCCCCATCACCATTGAGATCTATATGGAGGACCAGAGTGTTTCCTTTGAGTTTTGGTATTCAGGATCTGTTGCCTGGTAACTAATAAAGGGGGCAAATCATCCACTGTATTGGCCAAGATGGGCCGCAGACTGGCCCGGCACAACAATGCAACGTTTGTAAAAAGGCGTTGAAACAAGTTAATGACGCTTGTTCAACAAAACATTAATGGACTTCTTCACGCTATAATATGGCATGGGATGCGACGTGAATGAGAGGGGGGAACTTTAGCAGTGCACTTTTACAAAGTTTGTGTGTTTTTACTACTGGGAGGAGCCTGTTACACACACACACACACACACACACACCTTTTCCCCCTCTCTTTGATGCACTTGCACCCACTCTCATACTAGAAATATTGTTTGCCACTCAGGGGGAATAACTCAAGACTAACTCAACCTCTGAAGAGAAACAACTTGTTTTAAATTCCCTATTCAAATTGAATTTTCATGTTATTGAATGGGCCAGTGATTAATTACCCATCAGCATGATTTGAAAAGGGGGGTGAATAGTGGAGGGCAACTGCTGCACTTTATAGGAAAAGGCCCACAACATTGGAGAGAAAAAAGAGGCAAGAGAGAGAGAGAGAGGTGGGGCCCAGAGAGCTGTACACATTTCTGATTTTTTGTGTGTGTATATAATCTAACATTTAAACAGTGAGTGATATAGCACAGGCCCATTGGTTGCACAGGCTTCTTGTAACCGAGCGGACAGAATAACTGCAGCCCTGTCACCCCGAGCAGAATGAAAGGGAATCAAAGGATTTTTCCCTTAAATGGACTAATTTTTCTCCTTGAATTATGAAAGTAATGGCTAGGTAACAGCCTGTGCTCAGTACCCGACGGCTTAATGCTTCCTAAATCCTTCCACGTGGCTCCACTAGTCCTGGCAATTAGGCCTCATTATAGCCTCATAAAGGATCTCATTTGTGGGATTACTTAATAGACAATGAAATTTTATCGTGCAGAATTATGGAAAAATAATATTAGAGCTTGCATGGTGTGTTGAGGGCGCGCGCCACGCATCATTCCACCTGGTTGGGTCTCTCTCTCTCTCTCTCTCTCTCTCTCTCTCTCTCTCTCTCTCTCTCTCGTTTCAGACTGTTATCTGTACCATAACAACTCCGTGTCTTCCTTGTCAAGCGCTGGATTCACTTTATTAGAGCAATTACTGTCTGCGTGACAGACAGACACGTTTGTTTGTCTCCTAACCGCGGTTGGATTTTAAAGACTTTCTAATTCTTTCAGAGACTGCCTTCCAATTTACGCTTCAATGCGCGCTCCAGTTTGCTCTAATCATGCATTTACTCCATAAGGAGTTTTTACTCAAGAACAAAAAAAAAAAGTAAACAAAGCAACAACAAACAAAAAAGCCACTTATTAAAAACTCGGGCTCGGTCCATGTTATTGTGTGAGGTCAGAGGAGAAACTAACACACGTTGTGTTGGGTGTGCAGCGCGGAGCTGCCGGCGGCCCGCCTCTGTCTGGAGGGCCGAGGCGTTGCTTGGCACATGAAAGCAGAAGCTGAACCCACCGGTGACCCGGCCGGGGATCAAACTCGCTAATTATTGTCACAAGATGAGGGATTAGCGCATTTCTGAAATAGCTGGCTGTTTACACCCGCACAGACCGGGCCATTATAAACACTTTCTAATTGAATCCTAATCGCCATCGAATAACCCCTGCAGCCCAGACTCGCCATCGCTTCATAATTCTTTAATTGCTGGAGGTAAAACTTGGACCAACCGGATTCAAGGTATGATTAGGCCACAGGGCAAATTAGTGTTTAAATAGCAGCGTGCGCAATTCCTTAAATCGCATTGGGGGGGGGGGGTAATTGGAATGAAAGTAGGTCTGGATAGAGTCCATTATATAGCTTTGCTTTGCATGCCAGACTTCATCACAGTCATGCAAAGAATTTGAATTCATCTACTGATTAAATTTGTGTGTGTGTGGGGGGGGGATAAAAATCACTTTGAAACAATTGGAGACAAAAACATTGTTATTATTATTATTATTCTGCTATAACCAACCCACTGCACCTGCTCCTATCTCTGAGCTGTTTCATCTGACTTATTTAATGCAAATCCAGAAGGCATTTTACAATTTTTATTTTTCTATCTGACCAGCTCCTAAAAATCCTATAAATACAAATTTCAGCAGCACCCGTAGACATATTTTTTTATATAATTTTGAACCAATGTTACAAAAATATAAAGCTTGAGATATTTCTCAAGCTTTAGATTTTTGTTTTGTTTTTGTTATTTTTGTTACATTGTTTCAAAATGATGCTCATTGGATATTATTGGTCTGCTAAAGAAAGCCCTGCAGTGCAGAACTTACAGTTCATAAAAAAATATAAAAACATGTATATATTTTGAATGTGGCTGGTTATGGTATTCTAGTGCCCAAGACGTTTCTGTATTCGGGGATGAAAAAAAAAAAGTAAATCTGCAAGTTGTGATTGGAGGCCCGGGGAGACGTCACGTGGTTTGGGTCGCTGACAGTATAAACCTTTGGAGCCGGGTGCGCACGTGGGTGACGCAGCAGGGCCAACCCTCTTCGGGGTCCCTTTTGTTAAACCATCAAACATAAGCACCTTTGGAGATCCCGAGGGGTTCAGATGAGAAACAGCGATCATCTTGTGCACGGAGAGATCAGTTATCAGCAGCGCAGCCATGTCGAGGTCTTTTTACGTCGATTCTTTAATAATCAAGGATACGGTTCGACCGGGACCGGTTGAGCATCCAGGACAAGACTTCCTTATTCCCATTGGCATGCATTCTCCCAGCGTCATGACGGTCACCGCTCCCGTGTGTCCGTCCAGGAAAACGGGGACTTTCTGTGTTTGCCCGCTGTGCGTCACGTCCCACATCCACTCTTCCCGCAGCGGCATACCCATGCTGAAGAGTCAGTTTCCCGGAGCGGAGGCGCAGTACTGTCAGAGGATAGCGCATCATCAGTCTTCTGCACTCGCGCACCCGGGACACACACCTGTCTGCACGCCCACCTTCAGCGTCACAGATCCCAGGAGATACCACTGTCTTTCTATTGGTAAGCCACCTGTTTGCTCCACTCTCCACTCACAGCACCACCTGTTTGACAGTCTTCCCACACGTCGGGATGTCCTGTCACTCAGATGAATGCTTGGCTTTGACGCACGCTGATTTACGCGCAATGTTTTTGCCACATTTGAAACAAAACAAAAGCTAAATGAATTTGTTTTTCTCCAACAGGCGCCTCCGACAACAGCCACATACAGAATGGCAAGAGGATGCGCACGGCTTTCACAAGCACGCAACTCCTGGAACTTGAAAGGGAGTTTTCCACGAACATGTACCTCTCAAGACTCAGGAGAATCGAAATCGCCACGTATTTGAGCCTGTCAGAGAAGCAGGTGAAAATCTGGTTTCAGAACCGCAGGGTGAAGCACAAGAAGGAGGGGAAAGCCACCCAGAGGAGCGCGCACAGCGGTTGCAAGTGCGCAACCGTCCACACAGACTATTCGAGGTCAGAGGACGAGGAGTCTCTGTCTCCGGCCTCTGCTTCGGAAGAGAAAGAGGTGTCACCCATCTGAGAGAAACGCGACTCTCCAGATCCCACTGCTGGCACTTCGACCTGCCCTGCTGTAGCTGTGGGTTACAGCATTTCGCAACCTCTGGGCCAAAAACCTCCTGCATGAAGTCTGAGAAAAAAGTTTCACAAATGTCAGTTGTTCTTCACTTCATGTTTATCCTGCTTTTAAATTAAAGGAACAATGTGAATATATGTTTTACCCCTGTGGTGAACTAGTGGGACTCATGACCTATGTGTGTCGTAATGATGATGTAATTCTGATCCCTTCAGAGTCCCCAACTACATACCCAGGTCTAGTTCACTATCCCCAGTAAATGTTTTCAACTGCTGCCCGGTTGTGTGGTAATGAAAGCCCTTTGAAATAGTAAAGGCCTGCCCCGTGTGGAACCTGTACGCAACCATCTGTAAACTATGTATATGTGTATTTATTGTAATAAACATGACGAGTTGACCTAAGAAGTTTTGAGTGTGTTGATTATGATCAATGGTGGGTTCAGGTATAAAAAATAAAGCACCTAATAATGCAAATATTTGAGTTGAGGCATCTTCACACAGAAATAAATTCATGATTGCATTCAAAAATGAATATAAATAATCTGCATTATTATTAATATATTGTGATTATCATCAATTTATCGAAACATTGATAACCAGGAAGCACTGGTCCTATAGTTATGATGATATACTGAAAAATAATAATGTATCATAATTAGCCCATACATTTTATATGAGTGGACAAAATATTTGAAACACCTTTAAAGACAATTGAATCCAGTAAAACACCACCACTAAAAAAATGAAAGTTGGATCAGTTTCCCTGAAAACAAAAAATGCATTTCAATACAATAAATCACGTTTCTACTTTTCTGGCCACTCGCGCGTAAAAGCTAAGGGGTTCGGCACAGGTGCACATTAATTATGAGTGCAGTTTCTCCCCCACCACAATTTTACAACCTTTCCAACTCTTTTCTATCAATCGAAAACCTTAAATAAGAACCTGTCGTTACAATTCCTGCCATGTTCAATAGACTAGAGCCAATGTTCGCCGTGCGTTCTATTTTATTTGAACTTTTTGAAATAAGAAGTAACGCGGCTCCATACGATGATACAAGCTATTTGATTCCCAAATGGATGGAGTGAGCTATATGAAAGTGTAGCTGTAATTTCTCCTAAGATCTGACCACAAAAGGGTACCCGATAACGCCCCTGGGGAGCAGCCAATAGTCCATTAATGTCCACTTTTGAAAGGATTTTGGGTTGTCCAAAGCGAGTTTAATTGCGTTTTCGGTCCCACGTTGGCTGATTATGCTGCTATTGCTCGAAACCACAGAACAAGGATATATAGAAGTGGGCAAAGGCTTTGACAGGTTAGATTGTCCTGCCTTGGGACTCGCATTTAGCCGGAGACCCCCGACGGCTGTGTGCTCAGAGAGCTTTGAGAGACAGCTACAGGGTTCCTCCGAGCGAGAGAGAACGATTTAGTCACTGTTTCATTAGGCACTATTTGAACCTTTCAACTTATGGTGAATTAAAGGGGGCACGCTCAAATAGAAAGACTGTGAGGGGGGATTACGTAGGAGGGGACACTGGAAATTAGCTGACGCCTAATTTAACTCGGTTCTGTCAGAGATTGGGATACATTCCTAATTGAGAGGGGAAGCAGGTGAAGTTTTGGTCCCACGCAGACCCATTCAGAGCGCGAATAAATGGTCCCCTTTCACGTCCCGCTGGAGATCATATATTATTGGGGGAAAGCCACCTAATGAATATATATTGAAGTTCCTATTAATCGAATTAGAGTTCCCTTGCAGGTGTGAAAGACCAATGCAGCGTTTAAAGCCATTCACAATGGAATAAACCGCAGTTTTGGAGAAAGACCCCCCCGTTTTCAGCCCCACAAGGACGTGACCCCAGACTGGAAGGCCACTATGAATCTCGTTCTGACAGTGGATCTATTTGTCCAGGTCAAATGGATAAAACTGTCACACTCCCTAAAACTTTTTTTATGGCATGCATCAAACTAAATGTTCAAAACAATGCCGAGCAGAGTCTGCGGAGTGTAAATTTCAGATGAAAGAGGCTACATCTAGCACTTTGCAGAGAGAAACGAGGCCACTCCAAAGACGTCAGGCCCTTGCCACCATTGAAAATGTGGCAATTACGCATGACAAAAGACAATTAATAAGAGCGCTTTTCAGCCGGTTGCAGCTGCTGTCTCATGCCGAGAGATGGAGGCTAGAAGAAGCTGAAGTGTCGGTGTGGAAAAAAAAGGAGATCAGCGTTGTCTTTTCCCGAGGAGACGTAGGATACTTTACTAATGAATCCGCAGTGCAATAGAATCCTCCCTAAATGTGTTTACAAGCCTGGTGGCTGACATCTGAGTGTGGAGAGATCTGGAAAAGGAAGATCTTTCCTCGGAAATCATCACAGCTGTATAGCATGAGTTTCTACTGAGCTGGGGGGAAAAAAGCCTTCTCTTACTTTGCTCCATGGTCTTGGAATAACTTGCCAAAACTTGCTCCATCTAAATGACCTAGTCCCATTAAATGAGTTTAAGGTCATGTTGAAATGCCATGCAACTCAAAAATGTAGCTGCCACATGGGACCTGTTCCTTTCCTCTGTGTGTGATGCTTTGATTGTGTTGACTCTGCTGGGTTTCTGTTTGAATTGTAACCGGTGTGCCGTCTTGGCCAGGTCTCCCTCAGAAAAGAGATTTCAGTCTCAAGGGACCTCCTGGTTAAATAAAGGTTAAATAAATAAAACTAAAATGAGCTGCCTTTTCTGGGAGCAAAGAAGCGTTTACACCTCTTGGAGACGTTGTGTACAGTTAAACGATGATGGTGGCCCCCCACAGTTCACCACCGGGGACCAGACTACATGGGAAAACGTATAGGCTATTTTGTAAATAATCGGGGGGGTAACATACTGTCACAGTGGGCTAGTGTGTGTGTGTGTGTGTGTGTGTGTGTGTGTGTGTGTGTGTGTGTGTGTGTGTGTGTGTGTGTATATATCATAATGGTGACAGTTTTAAAGTAAAAGCCAAGTGGGCAGCGCCAGTGAAACACTATTCATTTGTTATAGGAGTCGGCCTGTAAATGTGCTTTCCGGCTGTAAAAAGGACTCTTAGGGGTTATATCATCAACATAATTAAATCATTATCTTTATATATGCACAGAGTTGAAATGGGACTACATCTGTTCAGGTGGGTGCAGTGTTACTGTGACAAAAAGAAAAATATACGTACAGTATATCATTGCATTTTAACTTAATTCCCCTCTTTTCTGTTTGCATTCATTTATTGTTTTGCCATGTAAGGTGTTTTTCTTTTGATTTATCAAAACTCACCCCCAAAGCTTGAGATAAGATAATAGATAAGATAATTTGTTTATTAGTCCCCAATGGGGAAATTACTGTACTGCACTCTGTGTACACACTTTTGTTAGTACTCACACCACAGGCCTGAAATACACACACATGCTCAGGACCTATACATGCATATACATGGAGAGAGTCAGAGTGAGTGGGCTGCCAGCTGAACCAGCGCCCGAGCGGTCGGGGGGGTACGGTGCCTTGCTCAAGGGCAACTGGCAGTGCCCAGGAGGTGAAGTGGCATCTCTCCAGCCACCAATCCACACTCCCAACTTTTTGGGTCCATACGGGGATTTGAACCAGTGACCCTCCGGTTCCAACCCAACTCCTATGGACTGAGCTATGCCACCCCCCCATCTCCCTCCACAAGGCCTTTGAGTTTCTCTGCAGTCCCCTGATCCAGAGGTCAATGTGCTGAGGGGGGGGGGGAGACGGGAGAATTTTACTGATGCATTTAATTTTTATGTATTTCTAGATAAATGGATAGTCAGTACTTTGGCTGAGAGGCGCCAAGACTAATTTCAGCACGCTGGACAGCTCCCACGGGGCCCGCCGTCCGGAGGCCAGCGTCACTCCGCGGAGTCATCCTCAAACCCCCGCATCCGGCGGACCGCAGGGCCGCAGGGCCGCTGGAGGTCCCCGTGCACTCAGTCCTGCTGTGTTCTACGTCCTCTTGACCACAGACATGCGTTTATCCTGGTATTTGACCTGACTAACAACGTTTTAGACAACAACAAAGTGGATGCATAGGTTATTATTATTATGTTCCTATAATAGTCATAGTTAATATTTCATAATGATCTACTGCACTGTTCAATCCGTGCACTGTTCACTACAATATCACCATTGCACACACTCTACCATAGTAGCTTACCTTATTATGGTAATTGAATTTCTGTGACTGATTTTTATTTGTATTCTTATGAATGTGTGATATATGTGTGATATATATATGTGTTTGTTGTGTTATGGTTGTCTTGCTACTGGATGCCTAACATTTCTTTTGGGATGAACAAAGTATCTATCTATCTATCTATCTATCTATCTATCTATCTATCTATCTATCTATCTATCTATCTATCTATCTATCTATCTATCAGGGGCAGGATGAGCTCCAAATGCTTGAAGAGTAGCCTAAAAACTGATGTTTTCCTGTTGCTACTTTGGGATTTAAGGATAATTTCCTTTTGACACAGGGAGGAGCATGTGTAGAAATGATCATCAACAAATGCTCAGTTTGTTCAGTGTATGATGATTTCAATTGGCCAAGTCCCCTCTGAACGTATAGACAAGCTACTTAGACACATACTGCTACTTTCCCAAAGCCCCCTGGTGGACAGTCGGGGGCCAGTCCCCATAGAGCAGATGAGTAAAGTGGGTAAGAGCAGTGTCCCTGACTGCTTCAGTGATGATGTGCAAACGTGAATTTTAGAGCTTCCTCCATCCAGCTCCATCTTCTCTTGAATCCCATGTAGCCTGAAGAACGTCTGTTCTGACTCAGCAAACCTCTCGGTGATATTTGGACTCAGTAGTAAAAAACTGATGCTGATGGGGACTTGTTTATGGCTTTTTATGTTGCAATAGTGGTATCTTTTTCAAGTTTTGGTGATATATATATATATATATATATATATAATATTTGCCTTTTATCACGTTGGATTTATAAACATTTGAAAATGTCTGCATGAAAAAACACCTGTTGAATCTTATTATTATTATTTTTTTTTATAAAGATCCATAAATGGAGAACCTCAACCCGAGTTGAGCTTGGTCCACTGAAGTTGAGAGCCTTTGTTTGGAGAACAAGGGCACTGTTCTTTTCAGCAGCATGTGGAAGTAATTGCGCCAAACGGCTGCGTGGAGCTGGGGGGGGGGGGGGGACGGGAGGATCACCTCAGGCCCAGGGGGCTCTGCTACATGCAGAGACACTGGTCCGATGCCCTTCTCCTGCCGATTCATAGCGGCCCATTATTGTGTTGTTGCCCCCCAGGAGAGCCCGGGGGTAAGGGGGCAGGGGTAAAGGAAAGAAAGAAAAATAATGGCTGTGCTTTAGGACTCGGTTACCAGCTGACGCATGCGCGCCAGCAAACAGGAGTCCCGATTTTTCTGTGGAAAAGAAGAACAACACAGAGGGTGTCATTTCTTTCTTTCTTTCTCTTCTCATTATATGTTGTGTGTGTGTGTGTGTGTGTGTGTGTGTGAGGAGAGGAGAGGGGGAGAGAGAGAGAGGAGAGAGAGGAGCGAGGAGGGAGAGGAGAGAGAGAGAGGGAGAGAGAGAGGAAGGAGAGAGAGAGAGAGGAGAGGAGAGAGAGGGGAAAGAGAGAGAGAGAGAGAAGAATCGGCGGCTCGGGTGACTTCTGATATAATGGTGTTGGAGCGCCCTCTATGAGTTCAGCGATCCACTGTCGCCCCCCCCCCCCCCCCCTTTGTGGACTGTGCACAGAGCTCCATTCAGAGATATCTCAGAAGGAAGTTAAAAAAAACTGCAAAATTGTATTAATCTAGTGGTAACGCTTGGTCAAATGAACACCTAATTGTGCTCACAAACGAGAAACATGTGTCGCGGACAGTGATAGATGCAACACAAGTTACTAAAACTAAACTAAACTAAACTATTTTTGTGTGTTCTATTCTGTTCTGATTTAGCATCTAAATAAAAACCTCATGAAAATGCCATTTCTGCCCTCATGTCGCCGGGGATATGTATCTGCATTTCTCTCCTAAAAAGACTCTTACTTTGAAAAGGGGTTCAGGGCTATAAGGGAGGAGAGGGGGGGGGGGGGGGGGGTCATTTCCTGAGAGTTATTTACTTTGAGCCAGATGATTACTTTTTTTCGGAGGGAGGAGGGAGGACTGTAACATTGAATCAGTTACAGGTCGCTTAGCTGGAGCGCAGTTGTGCGGACGGACGCGGACGCGAACAGAGGGTCGCACATATGCTCTCACAGCGCAGGACCTCTGAGGATTACAGCCGCTGGAAAGGACCCTCACTGCGCCTTTTGGAGCGAACAATTCACTGTGGATATACTTACACGAACGGAATATAAAGAGGGGGTCACTAAAAGGTAATTGAAAGGTTGCTGGGGTCCAAAAGATGATTATTTTCCGTAGTTTTATTTATTTTAAAGAAAAAAAAAAAAAGGTTTGGGGTGTTCTTTTATTGAAGGCATCTCGAGGGAAGATAGAATAATACACTTTGAGACTAAAAGGAGTTTAATTGCAGACTTAATTAGTTTATCCAATTAGATTATCTCCTGGAATAGTTCTGGAAAAGTTTCTTAAAAAAGTTATGTTCACTTATATGGGAATGCACTGCTGGACTGCAGGTTGTATGCAAGATGTGCATTAGGCAACGCGTTATATTCTTTTAGATCAGATTTATGTTCCCCGTGCAACATATGGTGCCCCACACCCCCCTACGCCGAGCAGGGAGATTTCTCTTACTCTGCTGGATGAAGGCGCTCTGTTTCGGCCTCACAGCTGGAGGTGTCACCTCGAAGACTGAAGGCACCATTGTGGGATGCTGCCTGCCATGTAATGGGGAACACATTGGAAATTGTACATGGCATTGTTTTCTCGTCTGGTCGTGGAATGTGAGGAATTAAAACGGAAAATCGGCACCGGAGGAGGCACAGGAATGAGTCCGACTGAGGCTTCAGAGCTGCAGCTGAACCGATTCAAGAGGGGGAGAGAAGAAGAACTGAGTGCGTTTTGGAGCCATGGCGCATTCTTCATTAACCCCCCTACCCTGCTGTGTCACCAAGGGATTTTGCATAGAAACACTAATGGGGATCAAAGTTGCTTAAATGTTTTTTTTTAATGCTTTTTGCTCAGTGGTCGTTTTTAGACAGATTCTCTTTTCAAAATCTCTTCCATGGAATTCAAACTTGTTGACGCGCGGATTGAGCTGAACCGTAGCACCACCGTCCGTGGAGGGCAGAAAGTTGAGACAAGCCTCATATCAGCTGTTGCTCAAATGTATCCAACCGATGCATTTGCTATCTGCCACATGTGTTGACTCGCTCGGTGGGAGCAGGGGGGGAATAAAAGAGGAGCAGGACATGCAAGCAGTCTGACTGCCACTCCAGGCTTAAGTTAGATTTACGCGCAGTGGCTGCAGGATCCTCGCCAAAACCAAGCCAGGAATCCCTCATGGAAATAGTTTGAGACAAGGCGTGTGCACAAACACGTCAAAAAGCATTAGGCTTTTTATTTCTTTTTTTGCAAGCTGATTCCCATGCGGGTATGTACTTTTGTGCGGAGTGGGTCCGTTAATTAGAAACCCAGGTTAACCCATGGATAATTTAGGCCGTTTCCGATGAGCCAGAGCGGCTAGCCACAGGAAGCCGTGCCAGGGCCAAACGTTTTTGGGGACAATGAAGATGCAGAATGGCTCCTGGACGCTTTATAGAAATATAAGAGTTACAGGTCAAACACACAGGCTAACTATTTTAAGACAAATAACTCCCGAAGAAGAGATGGTTTGGTGACTTTTTAGAAAGAATAGCTTTGGAAATGAAAATGTTCGTGCGTTTTGTTTTAGTGAGCGCCTCTCAAACTGTGTGGCCCCTAAACCAACATCAGACAGACAGACAGACAGACAGACAGACTGACCGGGGGAATGTCCGTGACAAAACTAAACCTGTCAGGGTCCGTGAGATGAGTTGAGAGGAGTCTAGAATAAACTTGGGAATGTCTTAATTAGGGGTCCATTTAGACATTTCGTTTAACCCAATAGAAATGCGATTTGATTAAAAAAAACAATTTAGACATGCATAGGCATAGCAATAAAAGATAAAAGCGTACATTTTCTTCAATCAGGCGAAAAGAAAGGAAAAAACTTTAGAAAGGCGACTGGGCAAAACTGGAGATGATGAGATTCCCGGAGGTCCGGAGCCCTCAAAAGGTGGACTGTGTCGCCCTCTAGTGACGGCCCCTATGGGCGGCCCTCACTTCCACTTGGAGACTCTCTTCATCCTGTCCACCATCCTTCCATTCCGTCTTGTTATCCCATGTTACGAAAAATAACTCATGTAATCCTGTGTTAAATTTCAGATTGTTTTTCAGTACTGAAGTGATGTGGGAGACCACAGGGGTGCTGCCAAGTTCCCTTAAGCCCTCTATAAATCAATGTGGGTTTATTACACCAAGAGCACGTTACAGGAGTCAGGGAACTGAACTGCATATACTAGGCTTGACGGGACATTAAAAGTCAATAAAGATATTGATTTAAACCGAAGTGTTATTGAATTGTTTCTAATGTGGAGACAGTTGTATCATATCTTTAAAAAAAGTGTTACTAGTTGACTAAATAAGTCGTTTTCTTGTCTGTCTTTACAGGATAGAACATCCATAGTCATGGATGGGGTAAAGACCTATGTTGTCTTTGGGGGTATCCTGGTGGTGCTGGTTTCAGGTAGGGTCTAAATATGAATTTCTTTAAATGTTTTTTTTCCCCCTTTTTTTTGACAGTTCCTGTAATGGTTTCAAAACTATCTTTCAGTTACCTCTGGACTGTTGCCACCAACCATTGTGTCAAACGAAGAGGAGTTCATCCTGCAGCCCAACTCCGTCTTCAACATTAGCTGTACCGGGAAAAGAAACGTCGTTTGGGCCGAACCCCTGCCGAAAAACACCTTCGTTTACCCGGGCTACTACACGGCGACGCTTTTCATTTACAACGCAACTGTAGAAAACACCGGCTATTACATGTGCACATATGAAACCCCGGAGGGTGACCTGAACTTGGAGGAAGACAACGAGGCAGGAATATATGTCTTTGTCCCAGGTGAATATGTTTTTTTTTTTTAACAAGGTGCCAACAACAGTACAGTTTTGTGTCCCAAATTCCAATATGGCCACACCAAGACCCGCTCCACAAAGCAGCTCGGTTGGTTAGGGTTAGGCATTTGACCACGAGTGGTTATGGTTTGGATATGGTTATGGTTAGGATAGGGTTAGGGTTAGGCATTTGACCTCGAGCAGTTATGGTTAGGGTTAGGGGTACGTTACCGGGAATTTGGGACACTTAACGGCACGTATACCGTCTGTGCCCATACAATAGTCATGGGTCTGGACATTTAAAGTGAGACTAGGGAACTAGCTAGCTAGCCACAAGTAGGCTAACAATAATTGGGATGTTAGTAAATGTTAAAAAAACAGTGTAACAACAGAGAAAAGTAGAGAAAAGTAGAAAAAAAATCAGACAACTAGCTAGTTAGCATTGTCCAAAGTTAGCTAACATTAGTCAGTGGTTATACCAGACCATGGATGCAATTTACATGAGACCATGTAAAGCTGTAGCAGAAAAACCCTTAAGTGTATTTAGTTGAGCAAGGGTGCCTTTTAATACTCATTAATTCATCTTTTCATTCATATGTGTATGTGTAAATATATATATGGTAATGTAGTGCCCCTTTTTAGTAATTATGATATGAAAAAGAAGCAAAACGGATCACAATGATGCTTTTCAATCAAATCAAATTACACAGTGTGACCTCATTCTTCTGCTTGCACACCCAGATCCCCAGGCTCCATTTGTCCCCGAGACCCCCGATAACTTGGTAGTCCCCATGGACACACCTGGGGTCCCCATCTCCTGCCGTGTGTCTGACCCCAACTCCCACGTCATCCTGAGGAGTGTCCCCAGTGGAGAGGAGATGCCCGCCTACTACGACAACAAGATGGGCTTCTTCGGAAGCCTCTTGCCTGGGCAGTACCAGTGTGAAACCACAGTGAACGATCAGACCATGAGAAGTGTCACTTATACTGTGGAGCATGAGCGTAAGTCAAGACTAATAGAGATCATGGAGTTTTGAGAAAAAAGGGACATTTCATAAATTTGGTGTTATAAAAAATATCATTAAATACATCTGGATATCACCTCCTAATTACGTTTTTGAATGAAACAAACAACTTGGAATGAGCAAGCGTCACGTTATTATTGTGTATGTCTTTAAAAAAAGCACAAGTAATGGGATAAGGGTTTATAAACTCCACAGCTGGAATTACTCCCCAAGTCTGTTTACCATGAGAGGGCTGCAGGGTGATCTCACTGCATGAGAGCCATGACATTATGTCATTATCACAGAGGGAGATGACTTAACACGTCTGGTTTTCACTCTGTGTGTGTGTGTGTGT
>NC_045741.1:28467950-28471301 GCF_008692095.1 Etheostoma spectabile
GTGTGTGTGTGTGTGTGGGAGGGGGGGTGATGAATGAGCTCATGCTAATCAACTTGTGACTATCTTGGGCCCTGTGAGATGACGGTGCTGATATCTGCTCTCTGGTGGTCCCTCCAGCCCCTGAGGACTCAGAGGATTTCGACGTGGAAGTAAAAGCCAGTGGGGAGACGTTGAGAGCTGGGCAGCCTTTTAACATCACGTGTGTCGCTCCGCCTGGACTGGGATTTCAGCAGCAGTGGCTCCATCCTAAAAAACAGGCAAGATGCGGCCCTTTTCCTTTCTGTGTTTTCTTTTGAATTTCAATGTAGTCTCCTTATGGTTTCGTACATAATCAGCTTTAACTTCCCAGCCTTCTTGCTCTATTTCCGTCAACCCCTTGTCATATTTCACTTCACTTCACATGAGCACACTGTGTGTGATTGTTTTCATTGAGTATCATTTACTTCTCTTGTGTTTTATGTGTCTTGTATCTCGGCATCATTGAAAATGAGGGAGACCTCAAGGATTTCCGAGATTCTTAAATAAAGGTTATGATGAAGTTGTTTCCTACCAAAGAGCACTGAGCCTTGAATTAGCCAATAATGGTTTTGGACTTAAGCTTACTGTTGCAGCGGCGAGTGGAATATAGCTCTGAGGACGGCCCTTAGTGGTTACAAAGTATGTGTTCGGAAAGCAGCGACCGAATGTTGCGTCTTCATTATGAGGACGCCAGCCAAGCAGCTCCTGCTCGCAGTTAACCCTGTACGCAACACGCTGACGGGAAGTTCAAGACAAATGGCTCGAGGGGAGGGAGCAGTTCAAACAAAGTTAAAAAAAAAAAAAGGATAGTAAATCCTTTGACCCCGTAGACCCTGAAACATGCAGGACAGATGCTGTCTGCACATGACAGCCAGCTGGACGTTTAATGCTTTTGAAGTGTTGGCTAAAAGGATCCGAAAGAGTTTTTATATGCAATTTACGTTTGTTTATAATTATATTCATATTCCTAATCTATATAGAACGTCGTCTGTTTTTCTGCATGGGATTCCTCTAAGCCCTTTTCCAGAGACGGGGAGCGCAGGAACGCTGGAGTCCTGACTCCTGGTTTTGGTCTCAGTTGCAATTACAGGCTTTTAAAAGGCTCTGTGATCCTGATTTATCTCCTGTGGCCCAGCAAGTGTTTTAGCCATTAGCCTTCAGCAGCACGACGGACGCACCGATCATACATTATACCTGTATGGAAAACCACTAAGAGTTTAAAATAAAAATCAAATATCTTATTACCTAGATTTCTTTTCATTCCATTGAGTAGGATCTCATACCCATATTGTTCTCTTGTTCTAATAGGCTGTGGATGCAGTTCAGATGAAACAGACCTTTCCAGACCGGGTCCTCTATATCCTTAGTATCCAACAAGCCACCTCTCAGGATAGCGGCATCTACGAGTGCTCCGTCACCCAGCATACCAGCGGAGAGGTCCGAGTCAGCAGCGTGGCTGTCACTGTCTTTGGTAAGTCTTTGTCTGGTCAGGCACATTTCCTTGATACTGGAATCCATTTTTTAATGAGTTTTCAGCCAAATGTGCACACACCACTGACTTACACGCACTTAATCCAAACGTAATATTCACATCATCATTCAGTTAAATTTGTCGGGGTTTCACATGTGTGCACAAGGTGCTTTTTAGTGGTGTGTGGAAATCATTTTCTACCATCCGACTGTAAAGCTTCACCTCTGCTTTCAACATCAGCTGCTGTGTTTTATGGGATGGCTCCAGCAGATGTGTGTGTCGGGCCTTCATTTCATCTCTCCGTCACTCCGCCTTCATCTCAATCTTCGCTCTGCTGTTTTTACTCATTTCTTTATCCATTTTCATCCACGATTCCCTTCTCATTATTCTCTTATTTTTTGTTTATCTCTTCAGAGGAGAATTCCTTTGTGGCACTGGACCACAGCGGGATTCAAGCTACGGAGTTTGTCAGCCCTTTAGAGGAGACAGAGTTTACCATCCTCATCGATGCCTACCCGGCCCCCAAAGTGGCATGGCTGAAAGACGGCACAGACGTGGCACAGAACTACTACATCCTCACCAAAACTAGTCACCTCGAAGGGAATCGGTGAGAATAAAGATTTGTTAATACAACAATGGGTGAGGCTTTTCAGTTTCAGTTATGACAGTAGTTAAAGGAATAATTTGACATTTTGGGAAATACGCTTATCTGCTTTCTTGAGTTGGATGAGAAGTTACCACTCTTATGTCTGCATGGTAAATATGAAGTTGGAGCCAGGAGATGGGTTAGTTTAGCACAAAGACTGGAAACAGGGGGAAACAGCTAGCTCCGTCTAAAAGGTAACACAATAGCCAAAAAACTCAGTAATTAACATGCTATATCCTGTCTGTTAAATCTGTACAAAAACCAAAATGACAAATCGTTTTTTTACAGGCAGTTATGTGTTGGACTACTTCTGAGTCGGGAGCAGTAATTTCCTGAAGGAATAGTCTGACATTTAACCCCCTGAAAAACCACAATGTATCATTTTAAAACCTTCAAATAAATAACATCAATAAGATGCTGGTAGATGTTTTTTGTTACCCTTGGACATTGCCTGGCTAGCTGTTTCCCTGTTTCCAGTCTTTATGCTATGCTAAGCTTGGATAAGCATGTTGTCAAATTGTCAATCATCAACTACTCCTTTTGAAATGACAAAAATATTTGATCATTTCTTTCTCACAGGTATCAAAGCATTCTGACATTACTGCAGCCTCTGTGGAAAGACAACGGGAATTATACCATCACGGCTCTCAGTGGCTCTAGCACGGCTCAGTTCTCCTTTACCCTCAAAGTGAAAGGTAAGCTAGACAGATAGATAGATAGATAGATGGATGGATAGATAGATAGACCTATGACTGAGCTCTGAACATGTCTTTCTTTCAGCCGCCACCGCTATGATGTTCCCACCCTCCTCAGCGCCTGTGCTGCTGCCTCAGGTAGAGGAGATGGTGGTGCTCCTCCACACTCCTTTCACCCTGACCTGTCGGGGAGAGGCTAAACTAGCCTGGAAGACACCGCTGTATGTGCACGAACAAACGCAGGAGGACAACAGCGGCCTGTTTGTCACCACCATCACCGTGGACAGCGCCACTGCAATGCACACCGGCTACTACACATGCTACTACAGCCGTAATACCACTGATGATACAGAGGACAGCAGCGTCTACATCTATGTGCCAGGTACACCGGTTTGTTTTTTATTTAAATGTGTGGAAGAGCTTAGTAATACAATTGTCAAATTATATTTTAGTTGCTTTTTTAGAGTTAATATACACTACCGGTCAAAAGTTTGGGTTCACATACAAATTTGTATTCCTCT
>NC_045741.1:28471311-28471412 GCF_008692095.1 Etheostoma spectabile
CATTATAGACAGGATAGCAGCTGATCTGAGTGGGGGGCTGATCTTTAATGCAATATCTACATAGCCCGTTATCAGCAACCATTCACCCAATGTTCCAAAGG
>NC_045741.1:28471422-28471524 GCF_008692095.1 Etheostoma spectabile
TTACTAATCTGATATCATTTAAAAAAACTAACTAGAAAAGCATTGGCCAACTCTTTTGCAATTATGTCAGCACATAATGTAATCTGAAAACTGCTGCCCTGG
>NC_045741.1:28471534-28478846 GCF_008692095.1 Etheostoma spectabile
AAAAAAACAATGCAACTGATCTCAGCTGGTATTCTGTCTACAATGGAGTGCAATGGAAATTTGGGAGTGACCCCGAACTTTTGACCGGTAGTGTACATGTAACTGTGTTAAATGGGCATATGATATCATCTCATATCGATTGCAAGCCCCTGAATTCAATTGAAATCAAATTATGACAGACTTTAATATATCAGTAAATACTGTATTGTTGTCCAAAGAATCAATATATTGTTGTATCGTGATGAAACTTGTGATTTACACCCCTACTTCAGACCCAGATGTTCCCTTTGTGCCATCACCGGTGCCTTTTGGCAACCACGTCCTGTCCGACCACGAGGAGATGGAGATCCAGTGTCGCGTGTCCGATCCCAGTGCGAACGTGACCCTGGTTAACGTGGACACCCAGCAGCCAGTGCCCAGTGTGTATGACAGCAAGAGGGGAGCTTTGGGAGTATTCACCGCTGGAACCTACATCTGTAAGGCTCTCATAAACGGAGAGGAACACTACAGCGGGGAATACATCGTCCATGGCTGGACAGGTGTGTGCTCACGTGTTTGTGAACGTGTGAATCTGTGGTAAATGTCTCTTAAAAAAGATGTTTAACCTTTCATATCTGTTCAGTCACATGTTTTGTTTGGTGGACCTGTGCCCTCACACGTTTGTCACTTGTTGTATGTCAGGTGGCGCTGCGCTGCATGTTGAGCTGACAGCCAAACGGACGGCTCTGCTGGTGGGAGACACCATCACGGTCACCTGTCTGGCACGGGGATCTGAGATTCTGGAAGACCACTGGAAATACCCTGGCAAACTGGTGAGGGCCCACAAAAACATTTCTTACTAAATATGTGTTTTAGTGTTGAGTCTTCGCAAAAGGGTTGGTTTGAAACTCAAAGTCCCTGGTGTTTCTTTTTTGTTTGGCAGGCTAATCGGGCTATTAAAACAGTACATGAGAACAAGAGGGCTCAGGAGATCCTTTACACCCTTACAATCCCGCAGGCCTCGACCAAAGACAGCGGCATCTACTCTTGCTCCATCACTGATATTATTAGTAATGAAGACCAGACAAAGGAGCTAGCTGTCCAAGTGTTTGGTATGAAAGCTGTATTTCGTTTACTTGGCATTACTTTGTATATTGCTCTTTTTTCTGTTGCACTGAATGATTTCTTAATGTCTGCCGGCCTCTCCTCTTTTCTAACAGCATCTGCGTTTATGTCTGTCCGGCCGGAGTTCGGAGAATATGAATCGGCAGAGCTGGACGAGGTCCGGGAGTTCAGAGCCAAAATCAGCTCCTTCCCCAGCGCTCATGTCACTTGGCTCAAAGATGGCATCCCGCTCAGCGACGTGACGGCGGAGATCTCCTCCAGCCTCCGGCAGCTCAGCGAGACCAGGTGAGACTCCCATACGTGGTCGACTAATGACAAGCTCAAAGTTAACATTCCCGCACATTAACCGGGCCTGTCATTAGGGTTTTAGTGCCATTGTGAACTCCTATGACTGTGCATTTATTGCAGTTTCTGTTTTTTGTTCCTCTGTCTAGTTACATGAGTGTTCTTACCCTGATCCGGGCCAAGGAGGAGGACAGCGGGAACTACACCATGCGAGTGGAGAATGGAGACCAGATTCATGATGTCGGATTAAACCTCGAAGTCAAAGGTGAGAGAGAGCCCTAAATCCTTCATTAGCTTTATGTTCTTAGACACTGACCTTTTGGACCTTTTGACAGTCTGTCTTTTTCTCACATACTTACAATAGGGCTGCACGATATGAGGAAAATATTTAATTGACATTATTTTGAGTGATATTTTGATATATATTGTGATATGATACATGATAATCATTTTTGTATCATTCTTATTTTCATTGAAATATTTTAAAATCTAAAAAATGTAAGTGATTATAGTGGGATTTTTTGCGAGGATCTGTTCCAAACAAAGATTTTTTTTCTTCTGTTGGATACGTCGTGTAGGCTGGGACGTCTGTGCAGCATCACAATCCTTAATTCTGAATAGTTGGACCCATTTTTTGCCTTTAACAAATATTGCGCCCACCCACGATATTGCACTAGCCCTTATTGTGATTTTGATAAAATTGCAATTAATTGTTCAACCCTAGAAAATATGCAATAACAATAACTATATAATTTGCTATAAATTGATATTAAAGTGTACTCATGTCTGCTGCTTTCAGTATTCTGCTTAAATGAAAATAAGTTCTGACTTTAAATTGAACAAATTATACATTCAATTGAATATAAAAGGTACCACTTAAAAAAGAATGGCGCTTTGAGTGTTTTCTACTGCTATTTTCTTTCAACTAAAAAAAACGTAAGTATTATTATTGATACAGGTATGTCATAGCTAGTCAAAATTTGTTTATTGTGCAAGCTGATACCGCCCGAATTTACACAAACTTTACAATGCTTAACCCCCTTCTGTCGGACTATGTTACAGTGCCTGCAGTCATTGTGGACCTGATGGACATCCACCATGGCTCAGCCACAGGCCAGTCTGTGGTGTGCATTAGCAGAGGGCAGCCCACTCCTGTGGTGGAGTGGTTCATCTGCAAGGACATCAAACAGTAAGTTCAGTCTTCTTTAGTTATGAACAGCCAACAGAGACGCTTCTAGACTTCTCAATGCACACACATGCGGTCCCGCCACACTTTCATGGATCTTACAGCTCTCTTCCATATTTTGACATTAAGTTGTGCCAACGACTCGGCTGCCTGGGTGCCCCTCCCGGCCAACTCCACGGAGGTCACAATGGACTCGCACATCGACGAGGAAAATAACCTGGAGAGCCAGGTCATGTTTGGTCACCTGGAAAGCACACTGGCGGTGCGCTGCCTGGCCAGGAACCAAATGGCCGTTGTTAGCAGGGAGGTCAAACTGGTATCCAATGGTACGAACACACAAACACATACACACACACGTTTTGTCCCTGTTTGTTTCCCCTGAAGTAGTCTGGATCAACGACCGTTCATTTACGGGATAGTTCCGCGGGATGTCACTCACTTTCCTCTTTTCTTTGCGTTAACTTTAAACTCCGGTCAGATTGAGGAACATTAACCGAAATCTCTGAGTTACGTTACAGGCTGAAAATGGCGAATTCTGAGGACAATATAGACCGTTTAACAAGGCAGGCCTGCTTGAGTAGTTCGGGGAATGATTGTAAAGATATACAATGAATATGTTTACTGCATTTACTGTCTTACTGGGACATCTTGGGACCCATCGGCGGTGATTTGATATGGACGAAATACACACGGTGCTAGTATGAGCAAATGTTTACGCAGTTTAACCAGTACTCATTAGTTTATTGTGTGAACAGTTAACTTCATTAAATGTTGTAGGTGGCATTTTCTTTTGCGGGGTGTAAATGTTCCACCTAAACAAGTTCCTTTCCTGAGGCTATTTTGCAGAGCCACGCTGTTAGCTTAGCTTGGTGTTTTCTCCTATCCAGGAGCGTACTCTCCTATACTCCCCCTAAAATAACTTTTCTCTTTAACCAGGTTTTAAATTGGCATTTGATGTTGTTGTTTCCACCTTGTTTCCTCTTAAGTTCCTTCCATTTCTGACACTCAGAGTGTGACAGGCTTTGTGAGGGACGGTGTTCAGGGCCGGGATAGTGCTGTCAGGGTTACAGCAGCTGTCAGATGATGTGTTTGTGGTGAGACAACTGATAGCTAAGAGGAAGAGGGCTTTTATTCTGGCGGGTAATAGGCCATTTGGTCCTTCCAGATGAGCTTTACACCCCCATCCTCACCCCCTACCCTTAGCCCACTCCCCCTAAGCCTAAGTGCCTGGGTCCCTCCCCTACCCCCTACCACTTTCATGTTATCTAGCCCTGATAACATGTTATCCCAGCATACCTGTTGCTCCTAGTAAAAAGTTTCTTAGCCCTGACAGACGATATTTGTTATGCAACACGTACTTTCGTTGTAAGCATTTTTACATTGCCATAACACATGTTGCATCCATGTGATCAGTGCGCTCTCCATCTAACATGTGTGACTGCTGGCTCTCCTCCTGAACAGGCCCTCACCCAGAGCTGACTGTAGCTGCCGCTGTGCTGGTGCTCCTGGTCATTGTCATCATCTCACTCATTGTCTTGGTTATTATCTGGAAACAGGTACTGTTGCCACCATTTCCGATTCATTTTTCACATATTCACTCTCACATCTGTTCTTCTACTCTCCCACGTGTTTTTCTTAGCCTTGGAAAATCCACGTTTTGTGTATCCAATTAGCACTGATGATTTTGAACAAAGCAAAAGTCTCCTTAGCTAATAAATGAAAGACAATTTGTGGGCAGACTTTGCAAGACAAGGAGAAAATTGTTTGTTAAAAAATGAGAATGGTAAAGCTGTCCCATAAGACAAATATAAGACATATTAGTATTGACTTGACGAAGGTTAGTTAATAAGCTCTTATGTGTGTTTTGTCTTCCAGAAACCACGGTATGAGATCCGTTGGAGGGTCATAGAGTCTGTGAGCCCAGACGGCCATGAGTACATCTACGTGGATCCCATGCAGCTTCCCTACGACTCCAGATGGGAGTTCCCCCGTGACAGACTTGTGCTCGGTGAGCTGAATGTCATTTTCAATGTGCTAAAAAGCTGTAATCCTGTCCCAGTGGCTCTGCGGCCAACCGGCAGGGATGTTCCGGTCAGGATGCCTCCCTCTGTGAGTGAGGCTGCCATGAGCTGATCTTGCTTGGGCAGAAGGGGTTTGCTGGTGGGGATTTGGTTTGACTTAGTGATCAAGGGGGCACTCAGCCACTGAAAGAGTCACAGATGAGGGAGCAGAGGCATCTGAAGTGCATGGATGCGTTTGTATAGCTGTGTTTGTGCAGGTTCTTTTGTTTTTCCTTTGTTGATAATAAATCCCATGGCTTTTATGTTGTTTTTCTCTCAGGTCGTATCCTGGGCTCTGGAGCCTTTGGGAAGGTGGTAGAAGGCACTGCCTATGGACTCAGCCGCTCCCAACCTGTCATGAAGGTGGCAGTGAAGATGCTGAAACGTGAGTTTAACAGATAAAAATTAGATTACAATTACAAGATATTGAAGCCGTGTTGCTACCAGTCATCTGATATGTTTCTTTATACCACTAAAGCTAACTAGTTATAGGGTGAGGTTAGGAGAGGGCACTTGTACTGCAACTCAAATATACTCTACATAACAGGTTTTCAAACTGTGAGGTGCAGCTGGATCATCACATTTTTGAGTTTTCTTCAGTATGAATGTAATCGATAGTTGTCTATACAGCTATGAGTAAATTACAAAAATCTAATTTGGCATTTTGTTTGAAACCTAAATAAATAAATAATAAATTAATTAATAATAAATTAAGTCAACCGCACCAAATATTAGCCCTGCTAAACCATTTAATTTCAAAATGTTACTGAAAACACTGACAGATTTGAGTGTAATTCAATTAAATTGTATTGAAATTGTTTTGTAGTGTCAAATCATAACTCGTCTTGCATTGCCAGACCTTCCTCCACAGCAATGTGAAGGAGGGTCTGGCTAGTCCACACTGCATACCACGATGGGAGAAAATTATGCTCTGGTCTA
This sequence comes from Etheostoma spectabile, assembly GCF_008692095.1. NCBI lineage: Eukaryota > Metazoa > Chordata > Actinopteri > Perciformes > Percidae > Etheostoma > Etheostoma spectabile. The sequence goes on from NC_045741.1 coordinate 28,477,109, forward strand.
TTGGCATTATTTTAAACCCATTATAATTGTCATGAGCGGAGCAATGACTCCTCTGCAAAATATCCTTGGGTTTTGGTGGAACGTGTACGTTCAAAAGTTCAAAAGAAAATTCTGATTGGACAGATAGTCTAGCTAGCTGTCTGGATTTACCCTGCAGAGATCTGAGGACCAGGTAACTATAGTCCTCAGATTGGACAGATAGTCTAGCTAGCTGTCTGGATTTACCCTGCAGAGATCTGAGGACCAGGTAACCATAGTCCTCAGAAATCCACCGGAGGCTAGAACACCAACACAAAGAAAGCCCAAGGCAACGGACATCCGGCCTAAATGAGTGAAATCTGGCAGACTGCCCGTCGGCAACAGAGCAATCTCAGAAGTGGAACGTTGTGGATATGGACCAAATCATAACAGATGTTACCCTCGAACACTTTACAGATAGAGTAGGTCTAGACCACATGCTATAATTTACACAGAACAATCAAAAGTGTAGCAACACTTCACCTAACAGTTGATTTTTATTCAACTGGTGCAGAACTTTGTAAGATAAAGAAACTAATTCTGGAGGCCTCTTGGCTGAATGTGGTTGGTTGGCTTGTTTGATAATGTGTGATGATGCTCATGGTCGCTGTGTCTTCTTTCAGCCACGGCGCGCTCCAGCGAGAAACAGGCCCTGATGTCTGAACTGAAGATCATGACTCATCTTGGTCCACATCTCAACATCGTTAACCTCCTGGGAGCGTGCACCAAGTCAGGTGAATAATAAATAATACACACACAAATTGGAAATTCAAAGACACACACACACACAAACACTCCTTCATAGGCAAACATATGCTGTATAATAACAGTTTAGTTTAACCATTGTTGCCTCTCCCTTGCAATTTAGTCACCACTTTACAAACAGACACACAATAACGCCCATGTTCATGCTGCCAAAAGCCTGCACACACATACACACACTCAGTCAGATTTGGCATTTGTACACATCTACAGCTCTAACAGCCAAAAAAAGATTGACAGCCCTGTCTCAGCTCTCTGTGGGTGTGGTATTTTAATAGGCTTTTTATGGGAAAGCGGAGGCTTGCCCTCTTGACTGTGCTTGTAGCCTTTACGAGCCTCTGATAAGATTAGCCTGCCGACTGACGCCGATGCATGACTCTCTGCTGTGTTGTTCCCAGGCCCGATCTACATTATCACTGAGTACTGCTTCTATGGGGACCTGGTCAACTACCTGCACAAGAACAGGGAGAACTTCCTCAGCCTGACTCCAGAGAAAAGTAAAAAAGAGCTCGATATCTTTGGAATCAACCCTGCAGACGAGAGCAGCAGGAGGTATCACATAAACGTTTCAAAGCTTTTACATTTTGAGTGCTCTTTTTTTTTATCTTGAATAATCCTTGTAATTCAGGCACTTGTCTTGTTTGGGACAAAAACACATTATCATCATTTCAATTCCCCTTTGCCACTCCCAAATATTGCAGCCATTGTCACAACAATGTGCACAATTGTCTCACAAACACACACTCACATTCTCCGCTACCCCTAATCGGTAACTCTATCGCCATTTACTCCGTGGTGGAGGAGATTGTCTGGCGTCTTCACCTAATCAAATCCCAGTCCGAAGTGGTCTCAGCTTTCAACCTAATTTCATTGTGTTGGAGGCACCTGTTAATTCTGTCTACTCAGACGATCACGATGGAACAGCAGCCCTCTCTCTCTCTCTCTCTGTCTCTCTCTC
>NC_045741.1:28478856-28484906 GCF_008692095.1 Etheostoma spectabile
CTCTCTCTCTCTCTCTCTCTCTCTCTCTCCCCGAGGCTCATCTGTGTTGATGGATGACTCACAGGGACCACACCTCGAATTGACCATAACATGATTTAATCCAGGCTAACATGTTAGGCTCAACCACATCTTCCTCTAACCCCGGCCAGAGGGAGAGAGGGAGAGGATTAAGGGCCACACACACATTGACATCAGTGTTTCCCCCAGAAAAGTTGTTAAGCCCGGTGACAAGTGTCTTTTTGACTAGGGCCCGGCTGGGACCAGTCACAGACTCATGACGTCATTAATGTAGAGCCTAATAGTTTCTGTGATAACAGAATCATGGACGATATTGCAAAAGCTATAAGACAGATTTCATAGGGCCCTACATTAAGTCAGTGGTAAAAGCTAACTGGAGATTTGAAAACATGACCTCTAAGTTTCCAATGGAGCCGCCCCACTGTAACTTTAGTTCATAAAACATCTTAAAAATACATTAAACAATAATTCCTAGTGGCTTAGGCCTGGTGGAGGGCAACTTTTGCCCAGTGGGCCACCAGGCTTGCAATAAACTGGGGGAAACCCTGGATATACACACATTAGGGGACTGGATGAGATGTATAACATGATGTATACTCACCATAGTTCTTTATATGGCTCAATATTCCCACGTAATGTCCTCGCCTCATCACTAACAGCATTTCTCCTTTGTGTCTGTGTTGTCTTTGCACGCAGTTATGTGGTCCTGTCATTTGAAAACAAAGGAGACTACATGGATATGAAGCAGGCTGACACTCAGTACGTGCCCATGCTGGAGATAAGCAACCCCCATAAGTACTCAGACATCCAGAGGTCTAACTATGACCACCCACCCTCTCAGAAAGGTACGCACTTACAGTTTCTTTCTCTTCTCTCTATCCTGCTTTTCACTCTCTCTTCTGAGTTATTTGTGTGTACTCGCTTGGCTTTAGTGCTGTGTTTGAGTCAGTGTTGGTGGAGGGGTACACCCTTGTCAGAATTTAGGATTGGTACAGCCCTGTAATTACATGGAGAGGATAATTGTAGCAGACGCATAATAATGCCCGGTTTCTCTCTGCCATTAGTAAAAGCCAGGTTTGAGCAGCCAGTACTATATTTACAATGCATGATAAACATATACTCATGGTGTTTTCCGTGTGTCTTCTAAACCAGAGGACGAGATGGACGTCCTGCTGTCAGACAACATGAACGAGGGCCTCACCACCACCGATCTGCTCAGTTTCACCTACCAGGTTGCCAAAGGCATGGAGTTTCTGGCTTCCAAAAATGTAAGTTTTGTCCCAGGAATGAATGAAAATCACACTTTTTAATCTTTTTATCTCTACGTTTGTGCAGCTAGGGTTTGCATACCACATCCAATGCTTCCCACTGGGTTGTGGATTTTGTGTCCTATAAGGTGACAGCAGGGCCAGCCAAAGGGGGGACTGAGGAAATCAGCAGTTTTGTGATAAGCAGTCTTGTGAAGGCTGCTGAGCCCACTCAGGAGAGCGGCCAGGGGCTGAATATAGTCGCTGCGCAGCAAGGGCTAGAATTACCGGGCAGGGACACGTTGCAACCAGAAGCTATTTCTTCAGCTTCATAGTTATTATCCCTAAATATCCAGTGGTCACAGCCATCCCTCCAACTGGCATGTTTACACAAAGACCACGCTTTATAAAGCAATATGAAACAGCATTAAAAATGAACTTGGCCAAAATGAAATACATACAGAAATAGATGCAGTGGATAGCTGTGGGAGCGATATATGTCGGTTTGGGATGGATGGAACCCAGGATTGAAAACACTTGTGTATGATGCTATGAGCTGCTTATCACATTCGCTTACTTTTTTTCAGTGTGTGCATCGGGACCTCGCTGCCAGGAATGTCCTCCTCTCTCAGGGCAAGATAGTGAAGATCTGTGACTTTGGACTGGCCCGAGACATCATGCACGACAACAACTATGTCTCCAAAGGGAGCGTAAGTCTCCGTTCAGACATGACTGTCACTTTATGCCTAAAACATCGCTCCATCAGTCTTTTCTATAGTGGCTTTGCAAGTGTGATTGAACATCTCCCCTCTGTCATCGCACAGACTTTCCTGCCAGTGAAGTGGATGGCGCCAGAGAGTATTTTCGACAACATGTACACCTCTCTCAGTGATGTTTGGTCCTACGGCATCCTGCTCTGGGAGATTTTCTCCTTAGGTGAGCCCCTGCAAGAATCTATTAGACATAATAAATCCTTGAGACTGGAGTCACATGATGAACTCATGAGAATCTGTTTTGGTCTGAAGGTGGCACCCCATACCCAGGGATGGTCGTGGATTCAAGCTTCTACAACAAGATCAAGAGTGGATACAGGATGTCCAAACCGGAGCATGCACCCCAGGACCTGTACGTGATCATTCACACGATGATTGTACTGCTGCTGTGCACGACATAAAGCGGTCCTAACATCCTGTCGGATGATGAATGCTTTGGGTTGTGAACTCAGAACAATTTGTTTCTGAACGTTGATATACAGTGGCTGACATGAGTCATGGCTAAATTATAAGGCACACGGCCAGTTGTGCACTCCTCTATGGTAACATCGCCTGCTTTTGCTTTTTCCAGGTATGAGATGATGATGAAATGCTGGAACAGCGAGCCCGAGAAGAGACCTACTTTCCTGGGTCTGAGTGAAACTGTGTCTTCTTTGCTGCCCTCCAGCTACAAGAGGGTGAGTCTCCTCGTGACCCCTCACAGCCCCAGACCTCTTTGGATTCTTAACACCTGCTTTCTATTTTACCACCTCTCATTCTTGTCTCTTTGGTTGGACTTGCACATTCTATTCCTCTCTCTTTTTAAGGCCTCTTCTGACTGATTGACCTTTTTTTAGATGTCATGAAAAGTGGTGGGGAAAAAATTCTTAAATCCTATGTTTTGTGATTTCTTTTGCAAAATTTTTAAATGCCATAGAATCAATTTTTAAAATTTATTTAATTTTTACCAATGATTCACCTTAAAGTTTTTTGTTTATACGGTACCACCGACGGCGACTACATCATATCAGTTTCCAGCAAAACAGGTCAAAAGCAGGAAGTCAATGTTATGTACTTCCTTACAGATTAAATACATTTAAAAGAGTTTAGAAATGTCTCTAGAAGCGTATTAATCAACTTTAGTTTTTGTTAAAGATGGAAAAGAAAATGTCTATACTCCATACTATCAAATTGAAAAACTTCTAGAATCAAAAAAATGAGAAAAAAAACGCAATACAAATCAAATCGGCACCCGTGTATCGTCAAGGAATGGAATCGGGACAAAAGCATATCGTGCCCAGCCTGGGAAAACCCTGACGAACATCCGGCAAATTTGAGAGTTGCTCTGCAAGTCAGTCTGGCCAAGAGCCCATTCAAGCCCAATTTTTTTCCAAATCGAAGCATGATCACAACCGCTAAGGCGGCCTTTTCACGGCTTTTTGTTTACATTCAACATGACGGCAACCCGTTGATATCGCTGCTCGTTGCTGATTGCTTTCAGGCCTTTCCAAAGCCCAGAGGCATTTGAGAGGCGTCCGTTGGTGACGACGGGCTGTGAATGAAGCTTGCCCAGACCCACTGTCAGTTACAACTGAGAAGGGTCTACCAGGCTATATCGTCCCAGCCCAAGTCATCAAAGTGTTTTTTGTTTTTAATCCTGTTGCCAAGCAAAGTACAGGTTTTAAATAATGTTAACGGACTCTTAAAGTAGCAGGTTGTTCATTTAAAACCCCTTCCACTTCCTCTGAGAGTGCATTAGCGGGGTTTGTGCTGGCTCTCCGTGTTTCTGTGAAACAGGAACCTACAAGTGATTAGAGAGCAAATGCAGCAGCTGGATGTCAGAGCAGCTGGCCTCAGACTGGGTCATGACGCAGCCCCAGTTCTCGCCTCCACCACCCACCAAACCTTAATTACCCCATTAAACGCCACACCACACATGGCACATCCAAACAGCTTTACCTCTGCGTCCTTCACAGAGCTTTAATGGCTGGGGGCAGAGGAGGAACCCACTCTTGCACTCTTGCTGGATCGGATGTGTGATTTTCAGTTTGGATCGCACCATCCAGCTGGCAACACAACCCCAGTGCTCACACTCGTACCACAGTTCTGCTAAGGCGTTGTAGAGCTTCATTCATACTCACACCATATGTGCGCTGTATTTCAGGTATAATAGAAAACTATGAATCAAGATGTTTTTACAATGATTTTAAAATTGATTAATTCCTAATATTCTACATATTTTCTGCTCATACGGTACTGCCGATGGCAACTACATCATATGCAGAAAATCCATGCTATTTACTTCTTCACAGGTGAAATAAATGTCAGAATTACTGGAGTAACATGCATTCTTCTTAGAAAACAATTGGTTTTTAGGAAAGTCTCATGAAATATTGTCTCTAGAAGTGTACTGATTCACTATTGATTTTGTAAAGAAGGAAAAGAAAATCACAATACTCAGTACTAATGCATCGCAATGCTTCTAGAACCGCTATAAATGAAAATCGGCGCCCATGTATTGTGAGAGTGGAATCGGGACCAAAGCATCTCGTCCCCTCCCTAGTCTACTGTATTAAATGTAAGCATTTATTCTAATATATCTGTCTATGTATGTCTTGTGCAGCATTACGAGAGGGTGAACCATGAGTTCCTAAAGAGCGACCACCCCGCTGTGACTCGAGTGTGCGTGGAGAACGACGACGCCTACATCGGCATCACCTACAAGAACCAGGGCAAGCTGAAGGACCGGGAGAGCGGCTTCGACGAGCAGCGGCTGAGCTCGGATAGCGGGTACATCATCCCCCTCCCCGACCTGGACCCAGTATCTGACGACGAATGTGGAAAGAGGAACAGACACGGGTAAATGGAACCAAACTCTATCTTGTCTATGGTACACCACAGACGACACTAACCTGTAGAGCTGCAAAGATGAATCGATTACACGATTAGTTGTCAAATTGTGTTAATGAATCGCCATGTGTTTTGCTTAATTGATTAATTGGTTTGAGTCACGTTTTCAGGAAGATGAATACCTCCGCCTCGGCAGCCATTTTGACTGCTATTGGTTTCTCGTGCAGACCAGAAAAAAAAAATATTACTATGTCCCTTTAGGGGCTCCGTAGAAAACACACACAACCATTTTTGGGACATTTTGTAGACCCAACGACTAAGTGATTAATTGAGAAAAAAAATGACAGATGAACAACAATGTAAATAAGGGTTAGTTACAGCGGTGCTTACTGGTGTTTTTCGTGTCTCCCCTGCAGCTCTCAGACATCCGAGGAGAGCGCCATCGAGACGGGCTCCAGCAGCTCCACTTTTGCGAAGCGCGAGGGCGAGACTCTGGAGGACATCACGCTGTTGGACGAGATGTGCCTGGACTGTAGTGACCTGGGGGAGGACAGCTTCCTGTGACAACTACCCAGCCTGTAGAGCAGAAGCAGCAAATGAAAACGGGGTGTAAGGCCACAGGAAACTAGAGAAAAAACTTGTAAATCAACCGAAGACTCTGCCTGTCCAGCCCTCTAGCCCCCTCCATTCCTCCTCCTTGACCGGCCATTCAGAGGACAGAACATAAACCACTTCCCCCTCTGGATGAGTCTGTGGTGACGGTACGCTGCGCCCCTCGACTTCTCCCTGGACACTGCCCCCTGTTGGGCTGGAGGAGTCAGTGAGCATTGATGAAAACATGACATCAAGGACCAAGCCGCCTGTGCGTCGGAGACCTATTGCCATAAAACAGATAAAGACTTTTTTTAAATTTGCATAGCTTTATTGTATCGGGCATTCTTTTAACAGCAATATAAGCAAGAAGGGACAAATTCAAACATGTTGGTCAGCAGCTCTAAATGAACAACACAGGATAACATGATATATATTTAGATATACAACCACTACAGATGCACAACACTATATAGCTCCAATTCTACAACAGCATTGGCAGGTAAACTCACTTCACACTCACCTGCTGCGAGAGAAGCACCTGATGCTGGCACAATCAGTAGCTATAGTCACATTTGATTTGTGTCTAATA
>NC_045741.1:28484916-28497211 GCF_008692095.1 Etheostoma spectabile
ACCACATACTGTTATCAGTGGCGAAATATGTGCAGTTACTCAAATTTATTTTTTTACTACATCATTGTGTAAACATGTATTGTTTGTGAATACCGAGTAGGTGTTAACCATAGCTGTTTGAGTGGTTAGGAGAACAGAACTTTTGAGTTGCACGCTTCTTTGCGGCGTCTCACCTTTTTCTTTCTTTTTTCGCCCCAAATACCCCATGATGTTCTCAAACGTCGGCCCTAAAGACTCCAGTCATATGTGTCATGCGTATGGGCTTTGGAGAAACCAAACGAAGTGTGATTGTATTGTAAATAGCTCCAGAGTTGTTTTATAAGAGAGAGACATATTGGGATAACAGTATTTGATGTTAGCACATATTAAGCTTCTGCACCCTCATTCACCCCGGGGGAGCCACTTCTTTTGATGAATCCATCACAAACAAAAGGAAATAAAACTAATTTTCCCCAAACGGAATCACATGGAAACATTTGCCATCATAGTGGACAGCATTGACAATTTTTGTGGATTTGAAATATATGATTTAATGTATGTTATAGATAGTAATCAAGTTAGCTACTATAATAATGGGGAATTAAAAGAAAGGGAGCAAACCCAGTTTATCATATCAGCAATAAAAAAGTTTAAAAAAAAAGATGTATAAAAAATATTATATCCAAAACCTTCTCTAGCAGGTTGTGTTACGCCGTCTCATTGGAGCAACTGTCCAGACGTTGGGGCTGAATGATTTTTTTTTTTTTGGGGGGGGGGGGGGGGGGGGGGGGGGGAATAATCGAATTGCGATTATTATTATTTTTTAGCTCCATATTGCACCTTCTAAGATCGTGTTAAACGAAGTGATAAAAAAAGGAAAAAATGAATTTAACAATCTGTGACATATAACGTTATTCCAGCATTTATCTTGTGAAAAAACAATGAAAACAGGAATAAAAAAATGTGAAAAAAGAAATGTTACACCAACCATTCAACTAAGTAATTCACACGCGATTAATCGCATCTTCGCGATAAGCCAATCGCTTTCATTAATCGTTCAGCCCCCCCGGACGTCTCTCAGCAGGTTCTAGTTAAACCGAGACACTAGGTGGACAAGACGTTCATGTTGATCTGATGTTATACATCAGTAATGTGTAGACTGTGTACTCCTCTGTATCTTCCTGCTCCTGTACCAGCTGTGCCACTGCCTCTGCCTCTTCCTGTTCACTGTGATATAATCCGCAATCAGTTGTTGCACTTTCCTCTTTTTTCCCCCTCACATTTTGTTTTGGATGTTACAGAAAAAAAAAGTTCCTACAGACCGGTCCTGCGTTGGCTTCGGCTGTTTGAACCTGTGTGGATGTGAATGCTTGTTTCAGGTGAGTGAGGTGTTGTCGCGATTATAGGTAATCCCACCCAGTATGATGATTTAATACTACGTTTCATTATGTTACATCATGTACATTCAGATGATTTATATTTCAATAAATGATTTATAATGTAAAAAACAAACAAGCGTCTTCTCTCACTTATTGTGGTTTTAAAGTAATGCTCAAACAAACAGAACATAAGTTATAGAGAAGGATTTATGAGGCACATGTCACGCCATGCATAAATCCTAATAAATAAAGAATAAGCCAAATAAAGAATTATGTATTTTTCCACTGGGAAATTAGATGCAGTAGAAAAGATAGTATTCCTGGACAAGTGTACTATACACAACATGGATGAATGGTTCTCCTTTTAGATGTTTGGCAACATAACATATTGCTTAATAACATCAATATGAATAATACAAGACTGGAAACGCCTTCTGTATATGATATAAGGTCACAACAACTAGCAGTGGAATGAATAACCGGATCATTTACTTAAGTAAAAGTACAAATATGTGCCCGCTATGCAGTGAAATGGTCCCTGGGATTGTTATATTATTATGTTACATTATTAGATTTTTGACACTGATGCAACACTGAGCAGCATTTCATTTTTAGTAGATTTTAATTTTAGTGTAGTTTTACATACAGTTGATCCCCTTCAAAGGGTCACTAGATTAATCTGAGGGGCGGTGAGATGAATACTGGAATAATGAATATGAACATAGAAGAAAAAAACTAACATAGCTGATGTCATTTCTTAGACTTTCTTCCAATCTTTGCTTTTTCTATAAAATATGAAATCCACTGACATTCTTTTATTTTTTGATGATTGTAGTGGAGTCAAAGATACAATATTTCCCTCTTAAATGCACTTACAAATGTAGATGTACAAATTAAAATATTAAAGTAAAGTACTAGCATCTCAAAGTTGTAATTAAATGCAATACTTGAGTAAATGTACATATTCACTTTGCATGCATGCAAACAACTAACATATAAACAGTCACACTAATAATACATTTTCATTTAGAAAATAGATTTATTGATTAGGATGATGATGATGATACATTATTATATTTGTGTTATCATATGTGAAAGAAACAATTAATTCCCAAAATTTGCCACGGTAGCTAATCAAAAAAAAAACTTTATTATTATATTACCATCCCACTGAACAATCCCCATAGAAAGAACCAGAAATAAAAACAAAAGAAAATAAGACTTAATACTTGAGTACAATCCTAGTAATTTGACATGTTCTTCAAATTTTATTATACTCAATAGAGACGTCCACCTGAAAGTGACTTGTCACTTCCATTTTGCCCCACTAGAGGGAGGTAGTATCTAGAGAATGGTCCCCCAGTTGTAAAGATGCAGCTAATGTTGGGAGTTCTCATGATCCATCAAGCCATAACTGCATGGCCTACATCTGCAATTCATTTGAAACCATCTCATAATCTCTTCAATGTAGTAAATGTTTCTCTTGACATGCTGTTAAAGTGTGACTTTAACTGGCATCATAAATCAGAATCAGAATCAGCTTTATTTGCCAGGTGTGAGGACACATGCGAGGAATTTTACATTGGAACATCGTTGCTCACAGTGCGCTTACACATCCAAAACAACCAAACAGTACAGTATATGCGCACTAATATATATACACTAATACATACATACTCTAAACAGAAAAAAAAGTTGAACATTACACCATGTTGAGAGGACAAGTATTGGTTTAAGAATGCATTTGAGCCCTCCTGTAGATTTATTTTGTCCCCACATCTGCAGAGTGATACAACTTCTACCACAATCCCTTAGTTATCTTGATAACTCAGTTGTGTTCTACTGCTGGTGTTCCTTTTTTTTCTTCTATTTGCTCAAAGTGCAAGGTCAATATGTGCTCCAAACCGCTGCTGCAGCTTGCACCAATATTTGTCATAGCTGCACTGTAAATCTACCCTGCAAATCCAGAGTTCTCCCGAGAGCATAATTTAAATTTTGCTTAGCGAGTTAATCAGTCATCGAGTAATGCTGCTCATTAACTATGTCCTTGTAGCCCAGCTGCACCAATCACATCAGTGTATCTGATGTAGCTCCGCTGTTAGCTAAGCGTCGCCCCCTCCGTGTCATTGGGATTAGTCGTAGTATTATCTAATTGCGTGCAATAAGATTTTCAAATGCACGCTTGGTGCCGCCCCCCGAGATGGGCGCCTTTCATAACTCGATGCAAGACCCTTAATCTTTCGGACCGGGTCTGGATTTCCAGACTAATATGTATGACCTGGGTTCAGTTAAGGTCCCTCAACGCCAGACGTGAACTGCGGTCCATCAGCAAGGGGGTTCCAACTGGAGCAAAGGCTATAATTTTTAACAAAAAATAGCCCACATTACATCTAAATATGCCAGATTGATACTTTAAGTGGTATTTTCATTTGAAATAGTACAAGTGAGCCCAGAATGTTTCCATACAAGGCTTTGTTCTCACAAGAAAATGAAATCCCTTGTGGTGCATGGTGGAGAAAAGACATTAACTCTGTTTAACATAAAACATGCATGCAAAGGTTTCTGGTAAACCTACACCAATAAAATACCTGTAGGTTTGGCAGAACAGTTGCCTTTATGCAAATGTTTTCCGATGTAACGTATCATGTTATCATGTCATGATAAGAATGTATTTCCCTCTATACAAATCCAAAGGTCAGCTCCAGTTCGAAAACATAGAAAACATAATGGGACTCTATGAGTCTCTGGTATAATCATTTTGAAGCGTTAGCACGCTAAAACTTCCCAATCAATGCGGCAGTGCAGGATTTTAGAAATGATGTTCCAAGTTGCTTTGCTTTAAACTAGAGCGGGTTTGGTTGCGTAATAAATCTGTGGAGGACAAATCAAAAAAAAAATCACCCGTTCATTTGTCTTAAAATGTCCTCTGTTTATCTTTCATGGCGCATACTTTTCTTTTTACTTCACCAATTTATCTTCACTCTGACTTGTTGTCGGCCTCTCTTCATCTGCTTCGCGAGTTCGTTTAGAAATCCATTTTTTATGTTCATATGTTCATGTTAGCAAGCATGACACAGCATGAGCTAAGGCTATTCATTTAAATGTATTTCATTTACAATTTTGTTAGTAATCACTACACACAGGCCTGAAATACACACACATGATCAGGACCTATTCATACATAAATAGAGAGATGACAGAGTGAGTGGGCTGCCAGTGTTGGACCATCGGGGGGGGGGGGGGGGGGGGGGGGGGGGGGGGGATACAGTGTCTTGCTCCAGAGGACCTAGCAGGGCCCAGGAGGTGAAGTGGCATCTCTCAAGCTACCAATCCACACTCGGTACTTTAGTCCGTACAGGAACTTGAACCAGCGACCCTCCGGTTCTCAACCCAAACCCCTACATACTGAGCTACTGCCACCCAAAATATTATAAAAAAGAGTGAGCAGTGTTGCCAGATTTGCAAAAATGTCCTCCAGAGAGTCCTAACTGGCAACACCTCACTGACCATAGTGAGTTAAAGCAGGTCCATGTAGGTCTGTCTGGAGCCCATACTGGTATTTGTGTAGGAATCCTGTTGTGGCTTTCTTTAATGCATACTACTTTAGTACTACTATTTGTGGGTTGGGCTACTGATGTATTTAACAATACAAGGCTGGAGGAGCACGTCATTACTTGCACATCAACATCCAATCAACAGGAACAGTAGTCGCACACAGAACACCAAGTATTCTCATTTCAACAGTGCAGCATAGAGTGCTTGCCACCACAAATACCAAGCTGTTTTGAGTATTTTAGAAAGTGTGTGTACTGGCTGCATAGTTGTATACTTATTGAGTAACACTAAACCAAAGTAAGTTTTGGATCACTGTTGAGACATTTCACTCAAAACCACAAATGCCAATCTGTCCAGTAGATGTTGAGATGACCCAAAATGAGTGAAAACTTAACCCCACAGTACCTAGACGAAAACACAGGAGATCACCAGTGATTAGATTCCATCCTCTGGTGAACATGAACGTCTGCACAACATTTCATGTTGCATCTGAGAGTTGTTGATATATTTCAGACTGTCAAACATTAACCCCTAATGACAAATGCTAATGTGAGAAGATAAGAATCTCGCCGAGGGGAGAACGTTGTTGACTGTAACACTAACGTTTATTTACAAGGTGACATGGTGTGCTGCTGATACACTTGACGCTGTTCCATTTCACCAAGGGACACAGAGGACAGTTAGTGTCCTGCAGGGTTTTTAGCCTCTGTCAACATGTGTTGCACTCAAACAAAACTGGAGTACAAAAAACGACCGGTGAACAGGTTAGCACACAGAAATCTGACTCAGAAACAGATTTATTACCAACGTTTCAAATTGCAAGGCATTTCAAGTCAAATCAAGTGGGTTTTATTGTCATTTCAACCATATACAGTACACTGTAGATAGTGAAAGGTCTCACCATGGATCAAGTCAAGTCAAGTCGTGAGAGTCCGATTTGAATTTGCTCAGTGAGTTACTCAGGCATCGAGTAATGCTGCTCATTAACTATGTCCTTGTAGCTGAGCTGCACCAATCACATCGGTGTATTTGATATAGGTGGGCCAGAGACAAGCTGCATCAATCACATTGTGTATCTAATGTAGGCGGGGCCAGAGGCCAGCTGAACAGATGACAACAGTTTAATCTACCAGTTAGCTCCGCTGGTTGCTAAGCGTACGGGGCTCTGGATACATCACCCCGTATGTTGTTGTGATTGGTTGTAGTGTTATCTAATCGCGTGCAGTGAGATTTTCAAATACATGCTTGGTGCCGCCCCTCGAGATGGGCGACTTTTATTACTCGATGCCAGACCCTTAGTCTTAGGATTGGGTCTGGATTTCCAGTCTAGTCAAGCGGTGGTACACATTTAAAATATATAAAAACAACATTATGCAAAGTTTTACAGTATGTCAAATGCTTCATAGTCCAGGATGTGCGTTAATTTACCGTGTAGTGACAGGGTGGGGGTCAAAGAGTCAGTAAGAGTCTGTCAGTGGGGGTCCCGGTCAGAGCATAAACTTACTGCATGTTGATGCGTTATTAGTCCAGGGGAAGAGAGGAAACTTGCTGACAGGGAGAGAGAATGTATTACTTCAGCCAGTTCAGTCTGCTCAAAGTTTTGCCATTTTGATCAAGGAGGAATGTACATCTCCCACTTGAGGACCTGGTAGATGATGAGATCCAGTGTTGACTGTGGAGTCATCCAGATTGATGGGGGCGGGTGGGGCTGCGTTCTTCCAGAAATCCACATCCATCCCCACTGTCTTGAGCGTTGAGCTCCAAGTTGTTGTGACTGCACCAGGTCACCAGGTGGTCAATCTCCCACCTGCAGGTGGACTCATCCCCACCAGAGATGAGTCCACTGAAGGGGTTTTTCGTCAGGAGCTTGACACCCTGATGACTGGAGATGCAACTGTTCATCACCAAATTCTGGTCAGGCCAATCACATCGTGTATAGAGTCGGTGGGCGGGGTTCAGGGTGAATTTCCTGCTACTTGAAAACAAAGATGGCTGCTGCTGCTGCTAGGGAACAGCGGCCTCTGGAATTAGTTTTAGCCGCGAGTCTGAGTTAATCTCTGAAGTCATTTTTAACCCTTGTTATTAATTGAAAACTGAAAATCAACACTTTTGTTGAAGCTTGAGCCTACTGGTGCCTTCTAATTGTTGTTTTTAACTTTTTCTTACGTTTTTGTCCCTTTTTCACAAAGATTTTTGGCCACTAAACCTAATTTATAGGAAATTATACCTAATGTTTGAGTTAGAAAAGCAGAAATTAGGAATTATTGAGACTAAAATTAAAGGAATGGATGTTGATGGATAATCACAGACTGGAATATGTCAACTTTTACTCAATGCTATTTCAAAAACACTTCAATTTGTTTTCAAATGCTATAAAATTGAATAAGACATCCCAAAACTAATGAATGTAGAGATTTGTATTTGGGTAATTACAATTAGGTAGTTAAAAGCAACACTGATATAGGAAAACGGGTCAATTTGACCAAAGAAAACATGATGATACGGTAAAATTTTAATATATCAACCTGGTTGGTTGTAGTGCTTTCCTATTGCGTGCAGAAGGAATTTGACATAGTCCCGCCCCTCGGATTGAGCCCTGCCAATGTTGAAATTCCAGACCCAACATCTTGATGTGGGTCTGGCTTGTCAGGGCTACACAAGTGGTGCATCTGAAAACCAAACTGACAACAAAATTAGATTTATAATGACACATGAAGATCTCTTTTGACAATATGGAAAGACTCAGCGAGACCGTGCCAGATCATAAGTCATGAGAGAGATTGAGGGAAATTTGATTGCATCATGTTTTACTTTGCAAGAGTGAGAGGGAATCTGATTTTGATATATATGGCTGCACGAGTGAGTGTGAGACAATTAGATTAGCAATCTCTTTGGTTTGTTTGATATGTAACATCAGTCTCCTTCGTGAAACTCGATGCCTTGTTGCCATTTGTGCGGTCTCCATCCTCGGCTCCTCTGGGAGAGCAGGTCCAGGGTCTGCTGTAAAATAGATTTGTCTGTTGGCCGCCGCATGTCCTCGAGGCCGGTGTCCCATTTCAAGCTTTTTCTCTGTGGGGCTGGCTTGTGCTTCCCAGGCTTTTTGTTTAACAGGGGCGATCATATCTAGATTAAAACACCATCTTTGTAAGAGATACTGCCATTGATTTGTCACACAATGATGGGAAAATAAACAGCGTTCAGATTACATAAACAGTCCTGTTAGTCTAACCGCATTGAAAGACATGCATATACTGTAGCCTATGCTGTAGGAAGACAAAAAAACATTGACCATGGTCTGATTTATAGCTGTAATCAAATCAACCCTTGTTGTCAGGAACTTGCTGCAAGCCGTGGAAACATGCTAACTCATGACTGTGAAGGACGTTGGCTTTCCGGAATCATATGAGAGCGCTGGAGGCTGGGACAGTACAGGACTCCTTCTTTTTATTCTTTTATTTTACTGAGCCAACTTCTGTTTAGTCATCTTGTTCCTTAGACTATACATATTTTTATTATTTTGCTGGGGGAGTTGGGGATGTACATGAACAATATTGGTTCTATCATCAGTAGATGATAAAAACTCATTTCTGCCTCACAGCAAGTTGGAACTGCAGAGTTCGATCCCCGGTCCGTGCAGGGTCGTTCTGTGTGGAGCTTGCATGTTCTCCCCATGTTTGCGTGGGTTTCCTCCGGGTACTCTGGTTTCTTCTCACCACAAAGACATGCATGCTAGGTAACTAGGACTACAGTTGAAAATTAGCCGAGTGGCTAACACTGGCGCATTTACAAAAATGTTGATTAATGTGCATTATCCTGATCAAATGAATCAATCTTAAAAGCAAATACCATCTTCTATCTTGAGCCTACTGGTGCCTTCTCATCTGTTGTTGGGTTCATTTGGTCCGGAGCAAGTGCAACAAACTGCATTGTAGCATTTTCCAGCCGTTTTGGTTCCTTTTCCCACCACTTTGTGAAATGAACCAAAATGCCTGACTACGGCAGCTGGTTCAGTCCAAAATTGTGCAGTTTTTCCAGCAGGTGGCTCTGTTCGAGGTCGGGATCATGTTCATGCTCTAGATTTTGTTTGAAAGCGTACCGTGCCCACCTCTTCAAGCAGGTCTCGGTGCGCTCGTACCGCTTTTGGTGCGCATCCGAGTGTGAATGCTGCATTCACACCGGCCCAAACGAACTACACCAAGGGGGGAAAAGACGAAAGTGTGGAACAACCGATCCTACACGACGTGGGCGTGAACGGCCCCTGGAAGTTCATAGATAAAAAAATGCCATTGAAAGAAACTTATTTTACTTTTATTTCTTATCTTTTACACATCAAAATGATTCCTGTCTGTTGCCATCAAACTTGATAAGTCTTCTACCCCTGTTGTATGATGCCCACTATTAGTCTCTATCAACTCAACACTCCACTCCACACTGTGCAATGCTATCCCACTGTACCCCTCATTTTTAACTGCATTTGCATTGTGTTGTGATTGTATTGTACTGTATTATTGGTAGTGTTCATGTTGTAACTGTATTTAAGGTACCTGTCTGCAAAGACACGTTAATTTCACCACAGGGATTGAGAAAGTCATCTATCCATCTATCTATCGATCAATTCAATTTTAAAATATCCATCCATCCATCCATCCCTCGGTCTTGGACTACAGTGGTGCAAGTTTAGGACACCAGACACCCAGGTTTTCAGTTTCACTGTGGCCTACACCACTGTATGATAATTATAATAATATGTGGTGGACATAGTATGTTTAAACATTAATGTACCCAGTCTGCCTCACATTATTTACTCAGTTCTGAATGATCATGTGTAAGGTTTTTCCACAAACATGTTCCTGCTGAACGTTACTGAGAGAAGTCATCTCCACGATGCTCATTGGCCAACTCTTTGTATGTCTGCCCCTGAGCCAAACTATTGAAACCATCAGACTGCCGCTGACCGCTGCTTCCAAACTTCTAGAAAGCAACACCATCTGTTCATCACCCCCTAACCCCTTCCTCTCCTCTGAAAAACACACACAGGCATGTTGGAAACTCTGCACGGAAAGATTCATGTTTTCTTTTGAATTTATTTTTCACTTAACCCCCCTCCCCTGTCTCTTTATTGTATGGCTTTTGGTCTGGAACACTGCCTTGTTGCTTGGGCTGGATACACACCATACTTTATCTCAAAGCAACAGTGCGTGTGGCTTGTTTTTGCAACTTGTAAGGGCTTGTTTTTGCAAAAAACTGTATCTAACAATATCTTCTGTGTGTGTGTATGTTTTTGCTTTGGTGTGTGATTGTCTGCGTGGGTGCATGTGCACTTGCGTGCTACTGAGAAAATGTAGTAGTCATGTGTTTTGCGACTTGTGGCCTTTGTGCCTGGGGATGACACCCTTCCACTCATGTGATCAGTAACAGTGGGCTATGCTGGTGCCCTGTAGGAGCCTCAGGCTTATCTGGGACAAATCTACTCTTTTCATATGCCCGACTGACAGAAATAAACTCTCTAAAGTCACCAAGTGCATCTGTCTCCCAAACTATTTTAAAGAATGTCCGCGTGTGTGAAACAAACACATTTGCTTGAATTCTAAAGCCATGAAAACACATATGTGGCTTATGTGCTACAGGCAATTTTCAAACTGATCTTATGGAGATGGTTTTACTCATGCAGTGGTCTGGCAGAGTTAAAACAGCTTTACACACTCACACTGAGTCTTATTTCTCAACATTTTCTAACAATAAGGAGTCTTAACTCTTGGTCCTGTATTTCCCAGTGGTGATGGGTATAGAGTGACGCCAACTTTAAAGTGGTTATTTCTAGGAATAAGGAATGCTTTTCATTGTGAAATGTAATGTTTCTGTGCAGGCTGTTCTCATGGACCATTATTACTCAGAGCTTCTGTAAGTAATGTATTGTTATTTGTTTGTATTCCACGTATTTGATGAATGCTCTAAGTTGGCGTCTTTGGTCTGCGTAGGGAGGAGGTGGGGGTAGACGTGTGGGGCTTTCAAGCAGGGGAACAGAGTTTGTGTTCTTGGGAAAACGCAAGACCCAGGACTACTTAAGGGGAAAAGTGTTTTAAGGCAAACTACAATCTTTTTTCTAATCTTAACTAGTTGTTTTGGTGCTTAAACTTAACTGCAGTCACATTATGTTGGCTAAACCTAACTGCAGTCACATTATGTTGGCTAAACCTAACTGCACTCACATTATGTTGGCTAAATTTCACAGCAGTCACATTATGTTGGCTGAACTTCACTGCAGTCACGTCATGTTGGCTAAACTTCACTGCAGTCACGTTATGTTGGCTAAACTTCACTGCAGTCACGTTATGTTGGGTAAACTTCACCGCAGTCACGTTGTGTTGGCTAAACCTAACTGCGGTCACATTATGTTGGCTAAATCTAACTGCAGCCACCTCGTGTTGGCTAAACCTCACTGCAGTCACATTATGTTGGCTAAACTTCACTGCAGTCATGTTATGTTGGCTAAACTTCACCGCAGTCACGTTGTGTTGGCCAAACCTAACTGCGGTCACGTTATGTTGGCTAAACCTAACTGCAGTCATGTTATGTTGGCTAAACTTCACCGCAGTCACATTATGTTGGCTAAACTTCACCGCAGTCACGTTATGTTGGCTAAACTTCACGCAGTCACACAATGTTGGCTAAACTTCACCGCAGTCACGTTATGTTGGCTAAACTTCACGCAGTCACACAATGTTGGCTAAACTTCACTGCAATGGCCTCTGAAACGACTGACAACTCCCGGTGACCAGTACCTGGCTCATATGACTTTTTCTCTGCTTAATTTAAGCGTAGAGACAGCTAAACTTAAGACTACATCTAAAACTTAAGACTGTCATGTGACTGGTGGTCATGTGACCAGCCGGCAGTCATGTCATTTTTGTAGGACATCAAACAAATTGGGGTGCATAAGTTTTCATGTGATATCATACAAACTCTTTCATGAGAATGCGTTGTACATTTTGTTGTGAAATTTTTCATTTCTATGGATATTAAGTTTAAGTGAAAAAAAGTTGAATAAAAATGTTTACTGTTCCTTGTTTACTACAGAAAACACAAGCAACCAGTTTTCTGCCCTCGCAGCGTTTTTTTTTTCTAACTGCTGATGTCTTTGTTAATTTTCATGTGTTTTCTATCTTGCTGTGTATTGACCAGGCAGGGCCACTGCAGTTAAAAACCCTTGGTTTGAATAAAAGAAATCATAACACATGGTTCAGCGACAAAATACCAACCACAAATCAGCTCCATGTGTGGATCACAATCTTTGAAATGATTTTTTTTAATATTAGTCTTTTGGGCATTTCTGCCTTTAATGCACAGGAAAGCAAGGTGAGAAAGGAGGGGGGGGGGGGGGG
>NC_045741.1:28497234-28505109 GCF_008692095.1 Etheostoma spectabile
CTGAACCTGTGAGTCGAGGCATAGATCTCCTAGAATACGTGCACCTGCTCTACCAACTGAGCCAACCTAGCCACAAAACTGTGCTGTTCAGACTGTCTTTGCAAATCATAATTGTCTTATTGTCCACATGAGGAGCAAAAACCCATACAGTTTGAGAAGAAAACTGCGATGGCAAACAGAGCTGCAACAGCAGATCTGCAGATCCCCTAAGCAATCATAATGGTTCAGCTACAGTAGAAAACTCCACGAAATTGTTCAGACCTCTGGGGTGTGATTTCCATTTGCCAACAGTGGAGGCTTGTCAGAAGGCGAATGGACAAATTTTCATATCATTATTCAGGCCTACTTGTCATGATTTCATTCAAGCTGAAATATGACTGAAGGTTTTTAGAAAATAACTAGAAAGAATAGAATTAGAAAGAACAGGAAGTTAAAGTCATTTTACTTTGGTTATGGTCAAATTCACACATTTTAATTCTTACTGCAGAGATGTAATTACAGATAATTCTATATACTGCAGGGTAGTTGCTGGAATTAGGTACATTGTTATGAATGTAGCGGAATTAGGACCCAAACGCAGAGAGGACAAGCAGGCAGGAGAGTGTTTAGCTGAGGGTCTATTTTACAAAAGGAGTCCAAGGAAACACAGGGATCAAAATTCCAAAAATCCAAAAGGTCAAGGAAAAAGAAAAAGAAAAACTGGAACATAGACACTGGTAAGACAGCTCGCAGGGAAAGTGAATGTGGATCACACAAACTCCCAAAAGGATCTGACAAGGACAAGACACAAAAAGGGAACACAGAGGTTAAATACAGGAGGTAACGAGCAAACGAGAAACAGATGACACACCAGGTGAATCACATCAGGGCAGGACAATCAGACAGGCGGGAAAACACAGGAAGTTAAACTAGACAAGACTAGACAGGGGAACAGACTATCAAAATGAAACAGGAAACGGAACCGACAAGAACGCCACAAGACCAGGGGGAAAACACGGAGAATAACAGAAAACAACCAATGCTGAAAAAGAAACAGGAACAAAACTGAAACCATAAGTCAAAATTTCCGACACAATTTCCATTTTTTGTATATACAATAATTAAAATATCATGGACATAAATATGCACATTCTGTACTAGCCATGCGCTGACAGACCTGCGGTCCATCCACACTACTAGGTTTTCATTTTTCGAAACAAAACTGATCTCCGTCCATACAAGTTTCAGCTCGGTTCCAAATCAAAAATTTGGTACGCCCCCTGAATTTGGATTTCAGACCTCACAGTACCCTGAGCAAAGCCAGCCTCACAATCCTACATGGCTGCTCCGTGCATCAACAGTAGGGGAAGCTGTAGTAATATGCAGTTTAACCCTGGTGGTGTCTTCCATTCAAACCATGTGCTTGTTGTCCTCCCACCACTTTTTTACTTTGTCTCTGTTGTCAACACTCATGACACTTTATTTTCAATGTTTTTGGCTATTTTTTACGTTAAGTGCTTCTTTTCACTACCATGTATTAACACATCTAACACCAACTTATTACCACTAGTTTTACAAATTTTCATCATGGTCAATAAACTACCTTTGTAGGAAAGTGTACCTAATCCTTGAGATTACAGACTGGTATATGTCAACATTCAGCCGGGATACGGTTTTGAAATATGAAAAATAAAGCTGAACATTTTTATAAAACATCTATAATTCTATGAAATAAGGGATCCGGTGATTTGTTGTACTTGCAAAGTGCGTTGTAAGGAATCATCCCTGTTATTTACTAAATTTAGGTAGTTAATAAGAAACCCATATTTCTTTTAAAATGGGTCAAATTTGACCCAAAGACAACACAAGGGTTAAGGGTAAGGGTAAGTTGATTGAGAACAAATTCTCATTTTCAACGACGACCTGTCACATCCACACAGTTCCACATTCCTACCTGGAAGCTGCCCGCTGCAACCCCAGTCTGATCTGCTGCCACTGAGCAACTCCCCTGGAGCAGTTGGGGTTAAGGGCCTTGCTCAAGGGCATCTCAGTGGTGGAAATGAGGCAGGGTCAAGCGCTGCACTTTATCCACTCAGATTTTTTATCCTTGCACCGGCAGCCTCCCGGTGCCAAAAAGGCCACCCTCGCCCCTATTTCTTGGTTTAGTAGCAAAATTCCTCTAGAAAGGCCTTTTCCATGAGCCCCAACCTGCATCCACAGCTTTTAATTCTAGCATCTTCTAGCACACGAGTGCCCTTGGTACTCAGTTCCCTTTTTCTCCCCAGTCCAATGCCCCTGTCTCCATGATCCACATTCCGATTAGTTCCCCTCCCAAACACACATGTTTTCCTCATGCCCTATCTTTTACAGGGCAGCCATTCCTTGATATATATGCCAGCAAGCAATCTGTGTTTTACACCTTTACACAAGTTGGCATAGCAGTTCCAGGGACGCTGGTCAACACCCGTTTCCAATTTGTGATTGATTTATCATGATGAGATCCCAAAGCCTAACTCTGTAAACTGCAACAGATGGGAACATATCATGGACATTACCGCCTTTACCAATAATGTAAATGACGGCAAAATAAAAGGGAACAATGTCTAGTGTCCGTAAGCCAAAACACATTTTTTTATATCTATTATTTATTAGTCTCAACATTCATTTTCACTGTGAGATAGGTTCAACAGAGGTCCCAACAGTATTTTTAATACCTAGACTGTTACACCTCGCCATCATATGTCAATATTGGCTTAAGCAAACGAGGCCTGCAGGGCAGCTCCAGGAGCGCCGCTCAAGCTTATTCTCACCAGCTATTTTTTCACCTGCCTGTTTCCAAGAATGTAAAACTAAAACAAATAGCTGTGGAGGGAATTTAAGGAAAATGATCAGGCCCATATGTGAAACATGTACTTGAGTTTGAAGACTTTTCTGAGAGGAAAAAGTCAGAATTCGGAGAATAAAAAGTCAATTTCAGAAAATAAAACCACTGGCTATCGAGGGAATCGGTGGAAGAGGATTGGGGCCAAAAAGTCAGAATGATTCAAACTAATGTTTGGATTTTAAAATTTTGTACGCTAACTTTTCTTCCTGCAACTGTAAACTCAGAACTCAAATAGATCTTTCACATTCATTTTTGTCCAATTATGATATACATCCAAGCTTACTTTTTTGAATAATATCACACCAGCCTAGGAGTCAATAATCAAGCTGACATAAAAGCGTCTCTTCTCTCAAAACTGCAATAACAGCAGTCTGTGTCGTAAATGTGTCTCAACCATAGACTGCTAATATTAGTGGACAGAGCATCCGTTTTGGCAAATTGCTGCGGGGAAGTGCCTAAAACCTGCATTCTATCTGATCTCTTGCAGGGGGAGACTCCTTAAACCTGCATTTTATCTGATCTCCTGCAGGGGGAGACTCCTTAAACCTGCTATATCTACGGACTAAAAGAAGAAGAAGAAGGTAAACAGTGGGCAAGAGAAGAAGAGAAGCACTTTGAATACTTCAGAACGTCTGCACAACGATTCAATGGCCTACTTCGTCGGATCAACCCTTTCACCATAAAGAACTCATCTTAACCCAGTAAGTTTACAAATGCGACTTGGAGTCACTCCGAGAGACCTGGCATCCGGTATCTCCGAACTCGTCCATGCTTCCTGTTTCCGCTTTGTCGTGCACTTAAATTCTTGGCACACCAGCGAGATCTACGTCATTTAGAAGTCACATTGTTGCGCGACAGGTCGGGAACGGCGACTGTAAAGAGGCCTTAACGAAGTGTTTGTACTTCATTGCATTACAACACTGCTCAACTCAAGCAAAACAACAGCCTTCCCTCTCTGGGAAACTGTATTTAATGTCACAGGCTGATAACTGACAGCTGGGCCTCCCTGCTGTACAAGTTGAGTCTAGACACTATTTAAGTATAGCTGTGTCCGAGCTGCTACTTCCTCTCTTGTGACTCTCAGAGGTTCATTGCACTCCGTTAGCATCATGTTGATAGGTTTATGGTTCATAACAAACAAAGCTTTATAGTGGGAACAGGTTGCAACAAGTTCATGTGATATGCATAAAATTGAAGGAAGTGCAAAGTTGACAATTCACACCACAGAGGACATCAAGTGATAAAAGCTCATTTTTCATTCTGGACTCTTTTTGGAAGCAGCAGCCACTCTGACTGTGTGGTCTTGGGAACCACCATAATACTACACAAGTTTAAAAAAAAAGAAATATGTATATATGATTCACTATTATGTTAGACATTAGCCTGTGTGAAAATAGCTACTTTGGAATACAGACTGTTATTTGACAAGACTTCTAACATGTTTGCAATAATGCTAATCATTGTTGTCATTCTGGTCCATAAAAACAGGCACAAAGACGATCTGATACTGATTACCAAGCTCATGTGATAAAATACTGAAAGAAATATTGTTACTTTAATACATTTGCTCAAGGTGGTCAGGTATCAGCTGAAACTAATCCCTAAAAGTCTGTTCAGTAACATCTTAAATAAACTGATCAATGTTCATGTTTTTACACTGCTTGGTGTGCATCTTGGAGGAACATGGGGGATTCGAATTTTCAAGACAAAGGTAAAAATAACAGAACAGTCACTGAAAAACCTGTTGAAATGTGTTTAAAATACCTTGGACACACCCTAGACAATAAACAGAGTTTTGATCGACACACCACTGACGTCCATAACACTCTCTGCCATCTGCAAACTCAAAGCACATTCTGTTGCTCCCAGTCACGTACTACTGCTGTATAAGAGCATGCTCCCATCCATAATCCAAAAGACAAAATAAGTCAACTTGTAATGGTCCAAACAGCAGGCCTGTCAGTATCTTGCCTGTACTTGGTGAACCTTTAGAGAAATTTGTGTCGGTGCAAATTCAAGACTATCTTTCTACAAACGGTTTAACATCTACTGTATGTTCCAAAATGCATATAGAGCTGGTCACTCTACTAGCACCGCTATTGTTACCAAAATTCCTGGTCTCGATAGCTGGCTTACATCATTGACAGGCGATGCTTGTGGGCACAGTATCCTAGATTTCAGATCTCAAACTTACTTGTTATGGTTTTAAACCACAGCTATTTTGTGGTTAAGAAGTTACCTGTTAAGTTATGTTACTGTAAAAAAAAAAAAAATAATATATTAAATAATATCTATATATATTATAAATATATTATATAATATATTATATTATTGAAACTACCCGCACTGCCAGACAGGAGTGTCGAAGACTGGCGAGAAAGTGAGAAAGGACAAATTGCAAGTGTCTTTTCAAATACTGAGGGATTGCTGGCGTCATTACCAATCCACTGTGAAAGAGGCTAAAAGAAAATATTTTTCTGATATTGTTCTTCTAAACAGTTGTAAACCCCGCGTGTTGTTTAAAGTTATCAACTCTGCTCTGAATGCACCACAGACTCTAATTGAGGCCTCTCCTGCTGTGTGTGAGAATTTTCTTAACTACTTCATTGATAAAATCACTTCTACCAGAGCACTTATTTCACCTTCTGCTTCCGACCCTTCGGTGTTTGTCCCCTGCCCTGCTGTGTTTGACACCTTTGAGCCTGTGACCCTGCCTTTTCTGCAGGACATTGTGGGTCATCTGAAGCCCTCGGGTTCTCCAGCTGATACTGTCCCATCTAAATTTTTTAAGGAGATTTTTACCACTGTTGGGCCACCTTGTCTCACAGTTATTAACAGCAGCCTGTCTTCTGGAGTAGTTCCTGCGAATCTTAAACATGCAGTTGTGCTGCCTTTATTAAAGAAACCTGGGCTGGATCCTACTATTTTGTCTAATTTTAGGCCTATCTCCAGATTGCCTTTCGTCTCTAAAATCTTAGAGAAGATTGTATATTCCCAGCTCATGGACTTTTTAAATGAACAAACAATTCTCGAAAAGTTCCAATCCGGTTTTAAACCATTGCACAGCACAGAATCAGCACTTTTAAGAGTTTTTAATGATTTTTTTAGCTACTGACTCTGGTCACTGTGTTGTTCTTGTACTTTTAGATATGACTGCTGCATTTGATACAGTGGACCATGAAATCCTGATTGCTCGTTTGGAGCAGTGGGTGGGCGTCAGTGGCACAGCACTGGAGTGGTTCAGGTCCTACCTGTCACACTCGAACTTTCTGTGTCGGCTTTGATGACCGTGTCCTCCACTGCTCCTCTCTCATGTGGGGTTCCACAGGGCTCGGTACTTGGCCCTCTTTATTTTCTCTCTACTACTCCCATTGGCTCTATTCTCAGGAAACATGGCATTTCTTTCATTGTTATGCGGACGACAGCCGATTTATGTCCCCCTCAAAAAATCAATTCTAACACTGTGAACCCACTGCTACGGTGTCTACAGGACATTAGGCTTGGATGTCCTTAAACTTTCTAAAATTTTAATGAAAAAAGACCGAAGTCATGGTCTTTGGTGGCACTTCTCTGACCTCCTCCCAAGTTGATTTGGGTTCTTTGGCGCAGTATCGCAAGCCGATTGTAAAAAATTTGGGTGTAAAAGTGGACTCAGAACTTAAATTTGACAGCCAGATTAAAGCAGTGGTGAAGTCTAGCTTTTTTTCAGTTAAGGCAGCTAGCAAAAATTAAACCAGTCCTTCAGAGACAAAACTTTGAGACAGTAATCCATGCCTTTCTGACCACTCGGCTGGATTACTGTAATGCACTTTATATGGGGGCTAGCGGGTCCTCCATTGCTCGTCTTCAGCTTGTACAAAATGCTGCTGCACGTCTTTTAACAGGCACTAGCAAGTATGAGCACATTTCACCTATTTTAGCTTCACTCCACTGGCTGCCCGTCAATTTTAGGATTCATTTTAAAATTCTTTTAATTGCTTTTAAAGCCTTAATGGCCTGGCCCCCCCTTACCTCTCTGAGCTGCTGCACCCCTACAACCCTAGCCGATCTCTCAGGTCAGCTGACCACTGCTCCTGACGGTGCCTAAAGCTAGGCTTAGCTCAGGGGGACCTGCGTTTGCCGTCGCAGCTCCAAACTTGGAATGGCTGCCTCTGCACATTAGACAGGCCTCCTCTCTGTCTCATTTTAAACTCTTCTTAAACCCACCTCTTTCTTTGGCTTTTAACACCAGTGAGGTGATGATTTTATGTGTATACCTTTACCACATGCCGCTAGTGCATTTTGTTGTTTTTATTTATTATACCTTATTATATTTGTGCTTTTATTGTGTTATCTATTTATTCTGTATGATCATGTTGTGCAGCACTTTGGAAACCTTGTGTTTGTTAAAATTGGGCTATATAAATAAAGTGGATTGGATTGGATTGGATATATATTGCTAATGGTGTTGGTTCACTGAACATCTGATGTGGTGTGCACATTTAAGCACGGGATCCAGTGCTGTTCCTAGGTTTATTGTTCTCAAGGCAGGGAAAAGGTTCTCACTGGTTGCAGGTGACTAATGGATGGATCGGTGGATGGATGAATGGATGACTGCATGATTTTGTCTAAACAAATAAATAACCTTAAACAATCAAGCATTACAAATTAGATTGGATACAGCTTGACTTACATTAGTAATGCATCCACAGTCTGCACTGCATCCACAATCTGTACTTGGGTTTTCTCTTGAATTCAAATAGGATTTTACCTTGCAACCTAACATTAATCAAGCAATGTGTATTAGCTTTCAGGCATTACATTTAATGTGAGCAAATAAAAGTGTTTTACATTGAAAAAAATCCATTAGACTCACATCACTCCTTTCTTTGTTCTGCCTGGTTTGTTTGAAGGGAAAAACAGTGTCACAGGCCTGAAGGGCGGAGTTATATAAGCTTGGAAAGTGATTGACAGTCCATGTTTTGAAAGCAGGGCATTATACTGTGGTATTCCACAGGGGAGTTGCCTTGGAC
>NC_045741.1:28505119-28505988 GCF_008692095.1 Etheostoma spectabile
TGCAGTTTTCACCAATGATCTTCCACTGGCAATTAGGCAAGCAAGTTTAACAATGTATGCTGATGATTCTACCCTCTACTATGTCGTATCGAAATTCCCTGAGCTTAATCAGGTTCCATCTAGCGAGCTCAACATCATACTTAATTGGATAAAATCAAACAAATTTGGGGTTAATGCATCAAAAACAGTCTGCATGATATTTGGGTCCAAACACAAAGTAGCACATGGGCCTGAACGGATTCTTGAAGTTGCAGGCCAATCTACAAAACAAGTAAATAAAGTTAAGCTTCTAGGACTTTGGCTTGATAGTACATTGTTGTGGTCCAATCACATTGACTATATGGTTTCTAAGATGGGCAGAGTTGTTGCCATCACAAGGAAATGCTCACCGTCTCTACCCTCTTCTTTGTTAAGGCAAATTGTTTGCTCTTTAGTTCTATGCCACTTGGATTATTGCTCAGTAATCTGGTCATCTGCTTTGAAAATCCTACTTCAAGTAGCACAAAACAAAGCAGTTAGACTTGTTCTGATGTGCAATTCTAGATCTAATGTTGTGAAAATGCATGAATGTCTCAGATGGTTGACTGTTGAAAAAAGACCATTCGCCAATGTGCTTACTTTATTGCGCTCTGTTATTCAAACTCGTACACCACCATTTATTTTTGATAGCATAACTTACATTTCAGATATTCACACTTATTTAACAAGAAGAGCCAGTGGGTGGCAGATGATTGTACCTTTACCAAAATCTAATGACCTGAAAAAAACAACCAAGTTCATTGTGGAATGAACATTTGTTCTATCACAGAAAAGGTAGATTTTAAAAAGTACAATCTTACCTTTACTTAAATTATTTATCATGAGGTTTT
>NC_045741.1:28505998-28506254 GCF_008692095.1 Etheostoma spectabile
GTGAAAAGTGGTCAATGTGAGCTACCTCAATGGTTGCCATGTAATATATAACTTTGTTTTAAAGCTATTTCTCTATTTGCTTGGTTTGCTATTGTTTTAACTGAATTTTAATTGTATTTTTTTCTTTTCTTTTGTTATTTAGCTTTGTAAGCATACATTGTTGTATTTCTTTCGGTCCTTTATTTTCTTTTCTGTATATGATGTTGTGTAATGTTTTAATATTGTCTGATTAAATGTTGTTTTGGACCCCAGGAAG
>NC_045741.1:28506264-28509269 GCF_008692095.1 Etheostoma spectabile
TGGTCGTCTAGGCGTCAGCTAATGGGGATGTATGTTAACTACCACCAACAGAAAAAAACTCACTTTTGTTAAACCAGATTGCACACACACAAATAATTGACCTGTCCACCCCCAACCTATCAGACCTCAACAGCGAAGCCACCAAACGCAAAGCGTGGACAATCGCACATGAGCCCAGTCGTCCCCTCTATCCCTTTTTCACACGGACAAAGGGGTAGAGGACGCAGGACACAGGTTCGCTACAGCAAGCGTTTTGCCATAGTTTTCACAATGAAGCTACCCAGCGGTGATTGTTGTGTGTGTGTGTGTGTTACTTACATATTGCATATGCTGCCCACAAGGGGTGCCAGTGGAACAGAATGGAGGGAACTGTGCATTATAGGGTGTTTGGGGTGTGTTTACTGTGTACAATCATGCCTCTTCTGGAAGTCCTATAAGATCTAACCTAACCTTCGCCTCTCATTCGCATCAGCATTCTGCACATCCCCCTCCCACCGAAGCCTTGCCACAATGCAGACAGGTCAACGGATGACTGCAAGCCACTTCACGCCTCGCATACCAGCAACTTCACGTCTCACATACCAATCACATTATCAATCCTAAATGAAATAACGTAATAAAAATGTATCTGGTTGACAGGGTGGTCCCTGCTGGTGAATAGATCCCACATAAAGACACTTAGGGTCAATTTGTGGAATAACAAGTTGTCAATCTAGAAATGACAAATGTTGCCACACCACCCTGTCTGCCCCTGTTCTGTTCTGATTAATATGAAAAATATAGTCCTCAAGTTGGATTTTACCCTTCAAACATATACTGTTTAACCAAGTTTCGAAAAGAGTGAAAACCTCAGGCATACAGTATGGGTAGAAATCTATGCTCTGAGAAGGTCAAATTTTGAATGAATGTTTGCAAAACACCAGAGGGACGGAATGAGAAGAGAAGAGGACCACAGCAGAGCACAAAACCCAAATGTGTGCACACACACAGACCGCAAAAACACACAAACAAAAATCATGTAATGCCATGAGGTAGAAACTCAGTTTGCATGCTTGGTCTGCATAAATTAAAGAAGTGAAGGTAATGGCCTGAAACAGTGCTGTCATGAGGGGCCCCAGTGCATACTATTGTGGGCCCCTTTTAGGATTGAAATGCATGACTGCTTGCTCGGCTTGCAGATGTGCTTCGCTTGTCAGTCTTTGTCAGATTTGTTTGCCTAAACTACCGCACATGTATCATCTTGTCACATGACCAAATGAGGACTTGGCATTGGACAACATCAACATATAAATCAGCAATCATCATTGCATATCTGAGCTTAGCTCATCTATAGTATTTATTGTTTGTTGCTTCCCCCCCCAACTCATTTCTTGGTTCTCCTTCTCCATAAACAACATGAGATCAAGGAGAGGGTTGACGTCTCCTGCTGCAGATGTCCCCCCGTGGTCAGAAAGAACAGGGGGAGACACTTTGTTTCTCTCACTAGGACTGTAGAGTTGCTCCTCGCCCCGAAACTAATTGGCGTCACTCTCTCACTTTCTCCCTCCTCCATCACCCACATCCCCCCCCCACCCCCCCCCCCCCACACACACACATACCGGCTTGCGAATGCACGAATCCTACTATGGCCCCGCCAGAACCCGCCGCCCTTCAATAGCATTCACACACTACTATTGGCCAGGCGTCCATGCCTACATGTACAGGTCCTATCCCCTGTCCAATCGACTATACTAACCACTGGAGCTGTCAATGCCTAACCCCAACCAATCGAATCCAATTGAAGGGCGGGTCTTGGGCGAAAGCTCTGGCTGGAGCCTCCGCAGAACCATAAATCAAGCTTTAACCCTCGTAATGTCCTCCTGAATGCCTTACACCTTTTGTTTCCACCTGGTTTGACTGTTATTTAAAGTATACAGTATAAATTGTCAATCAATTCTGTGTTGACACCTTTTGTCTTACTTCAGTTCAACCCACTACTACACATTTTCCCCTTCGTTTTGGAATTTAGAGCCAACAGACCTTGTTTACGTAAAAGTATACCCTGTTGTTGAGTCGAAAATAAAATGAAACTATGAATTGTTTTTTACCTAATATTATTTTGACTATTTGACTTATCACAGAGCGGTAAGTGTCAAAGTTTAGTGAGGATGCTGTTTTTGAATCATTTGAATTTTTTTTAATTACAGCCCATTATCTCGCCATAATCACACCTGTTGTACTCTGGAGTCAAAATGACATCGTCTGGTTTTACTGTTATTGAAATGATATTTAGTGGATACTTCACCTGATACTGTATCAAGTCATTTTTCTTTCGTTTGACATTTAAGGCCAAAAAGACAGGTCAAGTGGACCTGTGTCATCAATTGGTGACTAGTCCCTCTCTCTGCTGTCAACATGCATCATCCATCACTGGGAGGAATGGAAGACCAGATCAATGTTTTGTCCTTTTTTTTGGGGCATTTTTAGGCCTTTATTGACAGGACAACTGAAGACATGAGGGGGGGATGACATACAGCAAAGGGCCACAGGTCGGAGTCGAACCTGGGCCCACTGTGTCGAGGAGTAAACCTCCATATATGGGCGCCCACCCTACCAACTGAGCTATCCAGGCACCGATGTTTCATCCTTTGACTAGAAAAATTCTTCTATCTCAGCTGGGTCCTCTTCCTCATCAGTTGACTCTTCATCTTCATCATAATAGATGCGGTCCTCTATTTCCGCAATTTCAGCTTTAGATTCTACCTCATCCATTGATCATCATAATAGATGCACTGCTGCACATCTGATACTTCTTCTACATCAGCTTTATGTTCTGCCTCATCATTAAGTTCATCAATTTCCCTCAATTTATACTCGTCTTCCATTTCTGCAGCAGGCAACGTTGGGGCTTCTTCAGAGGACAACGCAGCATGTGTCTGCATGTTGGATCTGTCACCTCATCACTATTTTCCTTCTCATCAGTTGATTGATCCCCCTCATTATGTTCAGCATTGTCCTCCTCGTCT
>NC_045741.1:28509279-28515821 GCF_008692095.1 Etheostoma spectabile
CTTTTCTTTCATATTAACAAATATCTCGCAAGTTTCTGTTGTTTTGTTGCGGTTGTAACCATTTTCTTGACCCCACACATCCATCATCCGTGATCCAAGATGTTTTGGCGAGCAGTACATGGGACTATTTTCTCCATTGAACCATTTTGTGCTGCGGGGGTCTTTTTGACCCCAGAAGACAACAGAAGATATTAAATTCAGTAAAACCCCCATAATTCAATCAAATTACCTCAAATTTATTTTTATCTTTAAGAGCATAGTAAACAACTACCATTTTTTTCAGAGCATTCTGATGACTAAAAAACATATTTTGATGGCAAAAGATTTCATTTGGGGGTCAGAATGACCCCAGGACAACCGGAGGGAAGCCTTTCATGAAATTTTGATCGGGTAGAATTAGAATTAACAATACAGTTTAACTGTGACGTTGTTGCAGGGGAATGAGGACCAAAATGCAGGAAAAGGTATGCAAGCAGAATGGAGTAAATGTCCAGAATTTATAATTTATTTGTGTACTCTGTGTAACAGACAAAAAGCAAAGACAGGGAAGACTCACAGGGAAACAGGTCACAGGGAAACAGTGTAACTGACTCTAAAAAAGATGTATTATAAGGTAACCACTTCAGTGCTGTATTTAATTAGTTCTCCGTTTTGTTTATTTTTATATCATGAGTCCTTTAGTTTGGCGCCTCCTAGCGGAACTGTCTGTAAGACGCACATACGGAAGTAAGGTGAGAAACACATGTTGCTCGGTAACTATGTACGGCTCCAAAGGACAATAATTAAGCACCTAGCTGGAACGGGAACAAGCTCTTACGGTGTTTTACGGAAGGTGTACGGAAGGATAAACTAGATTTGTGTTCAAACCAAGGCTGACGGCTGAACATAAATAAAGGCTTCTGGAAACATCAGTACGCTTTACCATTATCTGGTTGGGGGTTTGCTACAAACAGGACCACACAGCATGATGAGGAACATACAGGCCAACAAACCCAAACGATCTGACAAGAGATGAGGGACACACACACATTAAATCCACAAGGTAACGAGGTAACGAGGTAACGAGAGGCAGGTGACAAGAGGGCAGGGAAGCAGGTGGAAAACATCAGGTAATCACAAGAGCGGGAAGACACAGGAAGTACACTTAGAGTCAGGACGAGACAAAAACAAGACTTCAAAATAAAACAGGACACAGAACCTACAGACCCTCAGGGGGAACACAAGACCCGGGAGGAACAAGACACAAACACAAGACCAGGGAGGGAACACGGAGAAGGAAAAGAAAAGACAATTAAAAACCCGAAACCATAACATTAACCACAGTGTAGTTTCGTGTAGTGCTGTCCCAACTCTGAAATACTGCACCTCCATTCCTCAAATGGTATTACCTTTTGGAATGAACCTTCATTATAAACAAAGTTATTGCGGCTTAGGACCCTGACCCTGTAAACACATACCTAAACCATGAACCCAAACCCCTCAGCACAGACAGAAAACAATGTTAGTCTGACCATACTGCAGTATCGGTGTATGCGTATGAATTTGAGTACATGTTACCCAGGTATGACTAATGTATTTACTTATATTTTTATTGCATTTCTTCAAAACACACAGAACAGCTCCGACATGATGGGAAAGGAAAAAAAACACCCAAATGTGGGCATGTGGGCGCAGTTAATAGAAAATGATTATGAAAGTAAAACTGAATGATCTGCCTCCCCCCTCACAGTATTCTTCAGCAAGGCAAAGCAGCATCCAGATGAGATGATTTTGTTTTTGATTGCGACTGTTTTGCAAAAAAACAACATGCTTTTGCATCCTAAGGGCGAGTTGCATATCATTTTCCAGCCCAAACTCCTTCCTGTCGCCATTAGATCACTCCTGCCTGTTATCTTATATCTTACCAGCTCGTCTGTTGTCTGCATTTGGGCTCTTGGAGCCTTCTTGAGCACATTGTTCACATTATTGACAACAAAAACGGTCCCAGCACATCAAGACAAAGCATTTTTATATACCACATTCCACACACCCACAGCAAAAAAGCAACATGGAAAATGAATTAAAAACAAAGGTAAAAAGGCTGGTCTTTAGCCCAATAATCAGCATTGTCTAAGCTCTTCTGGCAATTTGTTCCACATTTTGAGCAGCATGGAGGTATTCCTCCGCGGTGCCTTTTGGTTACCAGAAGTGACTTCTAACTCTATCCAGTGCACTTTGGCAATCAAGATCTAATACGCTATGAGGAAAAACAGTACGTAAACAGTGGAGAATCAAATGGTTCATTAAAGTGACTATTTGTCATTTGTTAATGATTCATAAAATGATCTTCAATGACCTGTAACAGCAAATGAGACTAACTGTGAAAGTACACTCTAAGAAATAGCTGTGCAACAGTTACTGTATGGACTGTATATTTTACGGAAGAGGATTAGGGCCACTGGTGAAAAATGTATGTGAGTTCTGACTTTTTTCTCAGAATTCTGACCTTAATCTCAGAATTAAAAAAAGTCAGAATTCTGAGAAAACGTCAGAATTCTGAGAAAAAGTCAGAATTCTGAGAAAAAGTCAGAATTCTGAGAATGAAGTCAGAACTCACATACATTTTTCACCAGTGACCCTTATCCTCTTCCGTTTTATTTTAACAGAAATTGTCAATAGAATTTGAAATAAATTAGGTGAAACTTACAGTACCTCGTCAAACTGACATAGTCAGGGTCATTTTATAGCATTTGTCTGTTGTTCATTTCTTTGTAATGATGTGTGGTCTTTCTTGTGCATCTAATTTTATCCTTGTCCTATAATATCAAGAAAGGCAGCCATAAATAAAATGTATTATTATTTGAACATGGGCTGGGGTCAGAGTCTCTGAAATTAAAGGCTCTGTAACCAAGTCCTTCTTCCATTCATCACCCCTACATCTACAGTATGCATCTCCACATTTAAAAGAAAAGAAATACTTAAAATGTTTTTAAAGCCTCATGCTTATGTAGATATGCATACGCCCGCATGCACCTTTATGTCACTGTCACAGAAGCGGTTAAAATAAAGTTTGTCTGACAATTGACAGCCATGCACTCGGAGTCTGTTGCTCATAAGTGGGCGGGTACGGACTAAAGACACTCCAGATTTAGCATAAAGACAAGCATTGTGTTCCTACTTCCCTCTCCCAGTATCCCCTTGCCTTCCCTTGCTTTGGCACCAAACCCATCAGAGGAAATGTTTTGGACAGAGACAGTAAAAAACATTGTTATGGTGTTTTAGAGAGGAGCCTGATGCATCCTCTATCAGAGCACAGAACAGACAAAACCTTCTCACATTACAATGTTTTTGTGCGTAGAGATAGTGTTCTGGCTAAAGAGAAACCAATCAAACTTTAGCTCTGTTTTTATGTATTATCTACACTACCAGTCAAAAGGTTTGGATTCACTCAGAAATTCCCATTGCACTCCATTGCATTGCATTGTTTTTTTAACCAGGGCAGCAGTTTTCAGATTACATTATGTGCTTACATAATTGCAAAAGGATTCTCCAATGTTTTCTCAGTTAGTTTTTTTTTTTTTTCCAACCCTCATGTTGTCCTTAGGTCAAACTGACCCGTTTTCAGTTAATTTTATATTTATATTTTATTTTGTCGCAAAAAATGGGCCGTCGAAATAAGATAACGATAAAAATATCAAAAACCTTTGGAAAAAACTCCAAAAACGTCAAAAAAAAAAGCACCCACGACATTGAAAAAGTGACAAAAATGTTGGAAAAAGCGATAATGACGTTGAAAAAAAGTGACCATGGTTGACAGGAAGACAACACAAGGGTTAAATAATATCAGATTAGTGAACAGAATGAGCCTTTGGAGCGTTGGATGAATGGTTGCTGATAATGGGCAATGTAGATATTGCATTAACCCTTGTGTTGCCTCCCTTTCAACCATGGTCACTTTTTTTTTTTCCAACATTTTTGTCACTTTTTCAATGTTGTGGGTGCTTTTTTTGACGTTTTTGGTGTTTTTTCCAAAGGTCTTTGATATTTTTATTGTTGTCTTATTTCGACGGCCCATTTTTTGTAACAAAAATATATAAAAAATCAACTGAAAACGGGTCTGACCTAAGGACAACATGAGGGTTAAAG
The DNA here is from genome assembly GCF_008692095.1 of Etheostoma spectabile. Classification (NCBI taxonomy): domain Eukaryota; kingdom Metazoa; phylum Chordata; class Actinopteri; order Perciformes; family Percidae; genus Etheostoma; species Etheostoma spectabile. The sequence goes on from NC_045741.1 coordinate 28,513,405, forward strand.
ATCAGCTCCCCCCCCCCACTCAGATCAGCTGGTATTCTGTCTATAATGGAATGGAATGGAAATTTGTAAGTGACCCCAAACTTTTGACCGGTAGTGTATATTAATGGTTGGAGTTTAAGTTCCCCATTCAATAACCGAGTTTTCAGATTCACAAAATGTTCTCATTGATTTAACAACAAGTCGAAATGTAACACGTGTTTTCACATGTTGATCAGACAAAAATCCTTTTCTGTTATCCTAAAACACATTCACGTGAATGGAAAAATCAATGTGGGATAAATGATGGGTCTTTTACAGGAGGTAATGGTTCGAGGAAGTTAAATTAGAGATTTGGTTTCATTGTGTAGGCCATTAGAGCCTTTAGGAGAGGTCTGTGGTGCTCACGCTATATGAGAAATGATTGTGCGAGATGTGAAATGACAGAAAGAATCTATCGAGGCTTGAAATGATTGTTCATACCTTCGGTAGTGTTAAGACATTTTTATACCAAGCAGGTTTTTATTTCTCAAATGTACTGCGTATGGGTCCAAAACGGAGTTGTTGCACACAGAATGAAAAGAGCTTGTTATTTCAAACTCTCCTCTAGGGAAACCTTGTCAGATGGCAGGAGTCTTGTGTTAAATAAATATATTAATATGGCAGCCTGCAGCGCTTCTGTGCTTCAAGTAGCATTCATGACCAAAATGCACATAAACTATACAGAATGAGCAGGTTATGACTGAGCAGATTAGTGATTTAGCTAAAAACACAATTAGAGTCTAGAAGATTATTTTGCCAAATGCCACATACGATGTTATGCATCCAGCCTGTGTCATTTGAGCCACGTTGTTTGATTTTGATTGATTACCAGTTCCCAAAGCATGCATCTCAAATTTTATGGCATTTGTTTAAATGATGAATGGTAACATTCATAGCCTCGGGCTTGAAGTGTCACCGCAAAGTTGTTTGTTGCCATTTGCTGAACAAGTAGACCAAGCATGACATTACACACACAGTGTTTGGGTTTGGGGTTGGTTTGAGACCACACCAAAAGCTAAAGTCATTTGTACGTGTATCCAAACATTGGATGTGGATTGGTCTCCGCCTGCATGCACCAACCGAAAAGGACACATCCAATTATGTTGATTATAGAAAATAAACGAATAGACAAAGAAATGTAGTAGTCCCTTTGTGTCCCGTGATTGGTGGAGTGCTAACACAGAAACGAGGAGCGGGATGAGCGTGACACACCAGGCAGGAGGGCATGAGACGAGACACGGAGGGGCACCAGGCTGCAGCCATACAGACTCAAAGTTTTCTCAAACTTGTGATCTTAAAGAGCCCGGTGGGTCCTTTAAGGTCCGTCGGACAGTCTGGTGAGGTCACTGACTCGAGTCTGTTCGGCGTGTTCCGTGTCGTTGTCCCTCCGGAGGGGCCCGGATGGGCCCGGATGGGCCCGGATGGGCCGGCGGCCTTCATTTTTGCCGACCTGACATGCTCAGTTGGAAGGCGGGCACTGCCGGTAGCTGGACTCAAATGACCAATCTGATTGGTTGAGTGCAAACCCAGAAACGAGGAGCAGGATAAGCGTGCCTAGAGTCTCAAAATCGGAGGAAAATCTTTTAAACTGACCTTTGTGGATCTGAAATGAAGACAGGTTCAGCGGCTGCACGTATTTCTCCTTAAAAGGTTTTCAGGAACCCATTTCGGTGAGGGAAATATTGTATTCTGAACAAGCCGCCATGACAGTCTGGCTTTGAATTTCCCTAGAAACCAGACCCACGTGTTGCGTTCGTCCAATCAGCTGCTGCTTTTCATTTTTATGCGACAATGCAGATTATCGCCGCCTGCTGTTATGGAGACGTATTACGTCTCGTCGCTGTGGTTTGTTCCGAGGAACTTTTTTGACCAACTCGGGGAGACGGATGAGTCCGACTGCCTTTTCTGCCGTCAACACTCAAAAACATTCAATGAAATTCAAATAATTACGAGCTGCAACGTGGTCCGGCAACATTCAAATTCACCATTAGCTTAACTTAGCTTAACCCTTGTGTTGTCCTTTTGGGTCAAAATTGAAAATGAACCCTTTTGACGTTTTTGTTACTTATTTTGGCGCTTTAAAAAAACTCCCAAAAACATTTTTGTCAAATTCAAGTCAGAAAAATGCTAAAAAGTCAACAAAATTAGTGAACTGATTCTTGATTTGACTTGTGAAGAGTATTTCGAGGAACCATCCGTGTTACTTTTTGTTGTTTTTTTCGACACTTTTTCGTAGCTGTTTTAATCCCTGTTTTTTTTCAGAACTCCCTCCCCCCCTCTCTATCCATCCCTCTCCCCCTCTCTCTCTCCCTCTCATCCTCTCTTTCCCCCTCTTTCCCTCTCTATCTCTCCCTCACCCCTTCTCTCTCCTTCTCTCTCTCTCCCTCCCCCTCTTTTTT
>NC_045741.1:28515831-28525410 GCF_008692095.1 Etheostoma spectabile
CTCTCTCCCTCCCCCTCTCTCTCTCTCCCCTCTTTCCCTCTCTTTCTCTCCCCTTTCCTCTCTCTCTGTCTTTCTCTCTCCCCTCTTTCCCTCTCCCTCTCTTTCTCCCTCTCCCCCCTTTCTTTATCTCCCCCTCTCTCCCCTCTTTCGCTCTTTCTCTTCCCCTTTCCCCTCTCTCTCCCTCCGCCCTTCCTCGCGTGTTTTGAAGCCATTCAAAATCCATCAGCCTCTTAACACGAGAGGCGAGGGTTAATGCAGTTCCTCTTTTTCTCCTGTTCCTTCCCACTTTTTGGCTCAACACCTGTTGTCTTGGTCCCACTTGAGAGGTTAAGTCTGATGAATCATAAGATGCAGATAAACTTCATGAAAAAGTGTCTTAACTGCTCTACAAAAGAGTGCAAAATACATCAGACTGTGTAAATCAATCTTTTCAGTTTAAGTGGCGAAACACCGCAAAAGAAAAATTTGACTGGTAATTATTATTCATTTCATTTCAGTTGTGCTGTCTGGGCAAGCTGAACCAAGAAGTGGCTCTGCAATGCAATGACTAATATAGTGAAAATATACAGGAGGTTTGACATGTCAATATTCTGGATACCGCCCAACTCTAGTATTCTGTCCATTCCATATATCCTCAAACACATCATGGGTAGAGACGCAGAAGGGGCCGTTTCAAACTGCTTTTTGAAATCCTCGGACTCAAAGAGAGAACTAAGAGTTTCCTTTATTGGCACATACTCTGCAAAGCATTCCTTACCTGAGTTATGTGTGCCTAAATATAGAGACTCAACATAATTGAAGCTCCTTTTGAACACCGACCTGCATACATACAAACCATGTTAAAATCTTGTGAATAAATGTTGACTAAGACAGCGCTTGTAGGGCTAAAAATACCAAAACCGCCACAGATTTTAAGGGGCTGTGTTCTTCCTTTTGTCTATATCTGAGTGGGGGGGATTAACATGAACGTCTGTCTGACAGACTGCCACGTCAACAAACAACGCAAAGGGTACGCCTTTCGTTGGAACTTGACTCCGGGGGTGCTTGACCGTGCGTCAGGCATTTGTCAGTCGGGAGTGAGACTGTGTTTGGCAGAAAGAATCGTGCCGTGATCACGAGAAATGCTTCCCATTGAAATAAGTACATTTGTTTAAAAAACGTGCTGACGTCACGAAAAAAAAAAAGCGTGTTTGTGCACGAATCAATAGATTAAATTACCATATCCCGATCTGCCGTGGGACTGGGATGCACCGTGGCATGTGTGTTTGATAGCCAATGGAAAACAGACCTATTCTTGAACCCTCGCCAGTGTCCATGGCATGTGATCATGAGGCACAAAGGGTCGTTATGTGGTCTCCATGTCTCAAAGTTTGTTGTGAAAACATTCTAACAAATGAAATGAACTGGAAAACACTGGCGAGGCGTTTATGTAATCGTCTCCTCAGAGCTGAGTGTGTCAGTGTTGGGTGTAAATAACTGTTAGGGTGATACTTTCTGTCTTTGCAGAAAGAGTGCCATGATTTCTAACAGATAAAAAAAAAGACATGTAAAAACTAGAATCAACCAATGAATCAATCATTTTTATTATTGTGTCATGGATTTAGAATAAAATATGGCCAGCCGAGACACCATTATTTACAACAAAGGACCATACCAGAGTAGCAACACAATAACATGTACTGTACTAACCCTGGTGTTGTCTTCCCGTCAACCATGAACTTGCCCTTCCAGGTCAAAATTTAATTTTTTATGTGTTTTTTTCGATGTTTTTGATGTTTTTTTGTGATTTATTTGTCACTTTTTCCAAGCTTTTGGGCTTTTTAAAAAAAACCTGAGCTGGTTTAGTAATAGGTTTTACACTTATTCTTGGAATTTATGGTCAACAAACCTCATTTGTATCAAATTACATGTAAGTTTTTAGTAAACAAGGCAAAAATTATGAATTATTTTGACAAATAGTTAAGATCAGAGGATGTTGAGTGGATCACAGATGGGTAGATGTCAAAGTTTAGTCTGGATACTGTTTTGAAACCATAAAAAAAGAAAGAAAAAAAATCCAACTTCTATAAGATTAATTAAACACCCAAAAATTCAATGAAAGAAATCATTCATTTTACCTGAAGAATGTTGTTTGGAATCATCCATGTTATTTTGGGGCAATTTGGTTGAAATAAATCTATATTTCTAATATAAAACACTTTGAAACGAGTCAGTTTAACCCAAGGACAACACAAGGGTTAAACCAATAACCCTTCTTGACAACTTATACCCTTTATACTTAAAGAACCACACTCTATTTGTAGTCATCACAAAACAATTCTGGATTTTGAACAGGCATATCCTTCAAGATGGACGTTCTTAACTTATGGTAATACAGACAATAGCCCACAAAAGAGAAGGGAATTCATTTTCAACTCCTCCTAGTTCTCATAACAGTTTTATCTTCTTGGATGTACCATTGTCTTGATCTGTCAGCCTGCCCCTGCTCGGTCTGTCTTTTCTCTGGAAGCACACAGCAGGTCACAAACACCTCCCTCTCTGTGTGTGTAGCGTGCGTAATAGGCTCCACCACTGGCTCCGATAAACATGTTGACGCCACAAAGATACCTGGCCGGCCTATAGGCTATCGTCCCCCTCAGGCGCGCTCCAGGAGAACGGCATGTGCAGATAGGCGACGGCTGCTGCTGTTGCGGGCTGTGTACATATATACAGAGCATCTGTGCCTTTAACTACGTGTTCAGTGCGCCTCGATCCCAGCCCGCAGTCAACTTCCCACAACTCCGACGCGCTCGGCGAGTAGACTAGAGACACCTTAACCAGAGAGGCACTGGCTCACCTTCACAGCTAGACCCATGGAATAATAACTATGGAATACCACTGGATACTGCTGGCTGTGTTTTTGCAGATAACCTTCCATCCAGGTAAGGCTGGCCATATTTGAGCTTGATGCGCCACTTTACGCACGCATGCAGGCAACTTGTTGCAGTTTGGACAACGCAGGGTCGAGCATCTCTGATTGACTTCAGGTGTTTACAGCTCCTTTAATTACATAAGGTAAAAAGGGATATGCATTATCGTGAATTAAATTGCTCCACGTGCTCAGGGTCGCCTTCACGATGCATTTCTCCACACTTTTCTTTGTTCTGGGAAGCGGTGGAATGAGATATGAAGGCTGCTGATAAGACAAACGCAAAGTCCCTGAAACCTGATGAGGAAAGTAGATACTTTGGCTGATGATGTGGATGCCAGCGCGCTACTTTAATAATTCATGTTTTACTCCGAGAACAGAGCGCCATTAATAACAAAAAAAGTAATCAACCGCTGGAGGTAAAGTAAACAGCTGATGGTATTCAAAGCGCAATGAAAACAGACGTGTACTCGATGAACGCGACACGTTTATGCGGGTTTCCTCCTCTCACATAACCGTCATTATGGAAATATAATGGCAACTACTGATTCCTGGTAGCATGCAAACTGCCAGCTGGTTTATCCTGAACTAGTTTGCATTCTGCTTTAATTTCTCATTTGTTGGATAAATATTGTCACGTTTTACAGAGCGCTTTAGACCATTTTGCTTTATTGCTTTTGAAAACACATTGCAGCCATTATGGCCTGGCATTATCTCCAGCGTCTACGCACAGGTCAAGGTCCGGAAACACATAATTGTATTTTTTCTGCCTTTTTAATATAGTCACGCTCTGTTGTTTGTATTCGTGGGTTTAATTAAAGTGTCGACTCAAGTCAAAATTAGTTTTTTTATATTGTCAGAAAACAGAGTTTGGGGTTTCAGTTATATCGAAAATTTATGCAAAGCTGTATTGGAAAGTTGCACACACGCACACGCACGCACGCACGCACGCGCACACACACAAAGCCATCGTTGCTGAAACAAGCATTGAACCACAGAGTGTTGCTGTCTAACTTTGCGATCCTTTTCCAACCATCAGTGTTGGGGGGGTCGACTCAATTTACTGCCCCCATTTCCATTTGATTTGAAAGTTTACGATGCGCTCGTGGGGGGCTGTTGATGTCCACGCCATGTCTCCAGGGCATTTGAATCTTCACGCAGTGTGCGCAAGCTTGCTGGTCATGTGATGCACTAAGTCACCCCGTGAGGTTGGCCTAAGCCAGAAAACACAGGCGAGGAAAACCTAGTTCTCGTTTCCTGTTTCTTGCTACAATGCAAATAGGATTCTAATAATTCATTAATTAATACCTCACAAGGAGAACTTGTAGATCCTCTTTTTTTTTATCTCACCCCTGCCCTGTTGACAACAAAACCTTTACCGTAAATTCCCCAGTTGACAGTCAAATATTTACGCACAGATGCTCTGCAAACAGAAGCAATTACAACTAACAGTGTTGCGTTGCGGTTTGCTGACCTGTTCCCAAATCACGATGAGTTATGTAAGCACTTCTGTTGTCACGCCACCACACCCTTTTTTACGTTTTATGGTAGATCTTTAAAGCCATCGAAGTAGGCCTAAAGACTGTGGGAATTGGAGTGGAGCCTAATTGAGTTCCCATGTGAGATGAATGGATGTATTGCATTGATGGATGGATGGATGGATGGATGGAGCATCTTTGTCAGCAGCACCTTGTTTCCCAGTCCTGATGCAGTCTCCCAGTCCTGCAGTTTGTCACAGGTGGCTTCAATGGAAAAAATCCCCACAATGGTGGTGTTTTCTCAGGGAACATCATTCATTACTCATTCGCTTCCCCCACCTGTTTTCAGTTGGTGCAGCAGATTAAATCTCTGTCTTTGAAAAGCACCCCACAGTTGCTCATGTCCTCATGCTACACACACTTCTTCTTATCTTTCACCATGACTGGTAAAAACAGCACAGGGAGAGAGAAATGGGTATGCGGCACAAGTCACTTTTTGAGATCATAAAACCATAACCACAGTGAATGTGGACTTCTTATATAACATTGTTTGAGTTCCTCTGCCTTATGATTATCTGCTCAGATGTCAAAACCCTCATGGTTCAGTCCCTGCATTATGATGAAAGTCAAATATTCCAAAATACACAGTCACATATTCTACATGGTTGAAATTAGACCTATGAGAATATCAGAATCAGAATGTTGGTGTTTCTGAAATGATCAAACATAATCATGGCTTTGTTACTGCTGCTTTCACAATTATTACTAATGTGGACCCACCTTAAACACAATGGATCCCAACCCTGAGTTATGATGCCCCCCAGGAGGTCCCAAGATAAATCTGAGGAGTCACAACAAGATTAGTCAAGCTTTATTTATTTGTTGCTCTTTTTAATTGTGAAATACTGCATAGTTTCAACTGTTTTATGTCAACTCAACTATGGTTGAACTGCTCACAGCGTGTGTCCACACTGAGGCTCTAACCCCAGTGCCTAAGGGGCCAAATGATCTGATTGGCTCCACTGCTGCTTTAACAACTTTTGTTTACACACTATACAGGTGTTGGTAAGTGTTAACCTGTGTATTGCCAAAATCTCCCACTCAGGTTGGAAATGAAAGCGGCTGTGGCTCAGGTGAAAGAGCGGTCACCTGCCAATGGGAAGGTTGGGAGTTCAATCCCTGGCCCTACAGTCTCATGTCAAAGTGTCCTTGGGCAAGACACTGAATCCTGAGCTGCCCCATCAATCAAATGTTAATGTGTGTGAGCGTTAACCGATGTTAGCAGACTGCAGCCACAGTGTGTGTGAAGGGTGAATGGTTCCTGTAGTCGTTGAGACTAAAAAAGCGCTGTATTTAAAAAAAGTCTTCTGAAGTGTGGAGGAGGGGCCGTTGGATGAGGGATTATATGGTTAAGCTGTTCTAATGCACATAAATCTCATGGGTCTGTAGGTGTTGACACAACAGTGGTGAGAAAATGACTTCCCTTCTGTTGCAGGGGATGGGGGGCTGGAGGTGATGCGCGATCACTGAAGGCTTGCGTCACATGGACGAGAATTCCTCATGGGGGCAACAGAAACTACGCACCATAGCTTTAAAGAATGTTTAACATTATTATACATTGTCAACCAACCAATCAACCAACCGGTTGTCGACCTAGAAATGAACACTGAAAAAATAAAGACCAAGAAAATAATCCCAGTATTCAGTATCAGTCATTTGCCAAGCATCTTTTTCTGCATTATATCTATTTTAAAAAGTTCTCACATGGGCGCATAACACACACACCAATACGATAGATACTGATATATCTGTGATAAGCCAACATCGTCCAACAAAATCGTCCGACCAATGTATTTTCAAATTATAAAATCTTAAAATGACCGTATCTCTCTACCTGAGTGAACATAGGGAAAAGTAATGTGGCCATGATGATGTGTGATGTTTACCTCCAGAGTGTGGTCAAATGGGATTGCTTTGTAACATATCAATAACACAAATTGGCATGATTTTTGTATGTTTGATATGTATCCCTTTGTAGGCAACACCAAGCCCACTATCACCCCCGTCGGCCCCCACCTTGTCGTCCAACTCAATGCACCCTTCGAGCTGCGTTGCCAGGGCGAGAAGGAGATGCTGTGGCAGCGGGAGGACCGGCCGAAGGTGCGGGGAGAGAAAAAGAGCCCTGGGATGTCCTCAGTGCGCGTCCCCAGGGCGCAGCCCAACCACATGGGCCGCTACATCTGCCTGGAGGAGAGCTCCAAGGAGCAGATCTCCATCTACGTCTATGTGAAAGGTAGCCAAATGGAACCAGAAATGTCTTAATGTCTTTACCAGGGCTGGGACAATATACTTTTGTCCCAAATTTCTTCACAATACATCGGTGCCAATTCAATGTGTATTGCGATTCGATAGAGTGTTGCGATCTTTTCCCCTTCTTCTTCAAAAGTTCAATAACATCCTCATGAGACATTTCTAAAAACTAATTGTTTTCTAAAATTAATCACATGTCAGTCAGTCAGTCTGACATTTATTTCATCTGTAAACAAGTACATAAAATGGATTTTTCTGCATTTTCTGCTTTCAATCTGTTTTGCTGGTTTGAGAATTACATGGTGTTTTTGTGTAAGAGGGAGGAGAAAGAGAAAATCTAGAGGAAGGAAGCAGTGTGTGTGGGTGTGCTCGCAGAGTAAGGTGTTTGTTACTTTGCCCCGGACAGGTACAGTAGATACAGTATGTGTTTATCGAGTGCATGACTGAGTTTTACTGTATTTTCTTCTCGATGTGACTCCACATCCCCTTGGCACACTGCCATCACCGCCGGCCTATATCATGTGCTGATCATTCACTCCACAATCCACACATCTACCGCTGGAGCCCCCAGCAGTTCTTAGATGAGAGGCTCAGATGTAGCTTTTTTTAAAGATTTGGATTAGATTAACATGGACGACTACAGCGGAGTCATTGCTTTAGCATAGCAGGTCTTTGTGCCTGTTAATTCCGCAATGTTTTTTAAAAAAAATAAACCAGTTGAATGATAAGATTGTAAAATTGTAATCCCATGGGATTTCTGTTCCAGTTAATTTGGCGACACCTGTGGTTACCATGGTAACACCAAGTGCCATTTAACATCATTCTGTATTGGAGAAGATTTAAAACTATTGAGATTAAGACCATAAAGTCATTATGAAAATGTTTACTGAGGTAATAAATCAAGTGAGAAGTGGGTCAATTTCTAATAGACTTCTACAGAAACAGATCTCCTTTTGCAACCGCATGTGTCGCCGCCTGCATGAATTCAGATAGAATGCAGGTTTAAGGAGTCTCCCCCTGCAGGAATTCAGATAGAAAGTAGGTTTAAGGAGTCTCCCCCTGCAGGAATTCAGATAGAAAGTAGGTTTAAGGAGTCTCCCCCTGCAGGAATTCAGATAGAAAGTAGGTTTAAAGAGTCTCCCCCTGCAGGAATTCAGATAGAAAGTAGGTTTAAGGAGTCTCCCCCTGCAGGAATTCAGATAGAAAGTAGGTTTAAAGAGTCTCCCCCTGCAGGAATTCAGATAGAATGCAGGTTTAAGGAGTCTCCCCCTGCAGGAATTCAGATAGAATGCAGGTTTAAGGAGTCTCCCCCTGCAGGAATTCAGATAGAATGCAGGTTTAAGGTACTTCCGCATTTGCAGCACTGGGCCAAACCGGATGCTTTGTCCACCAATATTAACAGTCTAGGGTTAGCGTTCACACTGCACTTTGTCAGGCACACCCAACATTGTAACCAAATGGCACGCAGTCAACAACGGTTGCTCGTGGACAGAATATCCGAACGAAACTGGCCAACACTTCCAGGTCTCAGAAATAATAGAGCCCCGCCATACTGATGCTGTCTTGGGTTTTCAGCTTGATGTTTTTCTCAATCAAACATTTTAGAAGAAGCCAAATAATATAAGCAGCTGACAAAAATGTGAGCTTTTGCGTGTTTTTGTGTGTCCACAAGCAACTGTGTTATGCGATCCTCCAACCATATTTCAATGAAAGCGTGCACTTCCTCATTTGACCACGTGTGTACCCAGGACATTTTCTACTAACTGACGTAATGTTGATTCCCAGTTGGCGATCAAAGTTTCCACTCACCTTTAACCCACAATGCACAGTTTTTTGGTTCACTTCCTATATTTGGGTCAAATCGCTCTCCAAAACTCTACTACACTTGGAAGCAAACCAAGACTTATTTATGAAAAAGAGACTGATTCTAAAAAGTCAAATTCCCCAAAAATAAGTAAAATTAACAAAAATGATGGTGGGAAAATGGATGTTAGCCCTGTTACTGTATATTATGTCTGTCACAAACTGAAAGCTTCTACTACTCCTTGTGCAGCCCCACTTACACCTCTAACGCCTCCATTTTTTGGCAGATCCAGACAATCCCTTCAGAAAATCAATGGTGTTCAACATTCTCACTCGAGTGGGAGACAATGCTTCCATCTCCTGCCTGGCAACCGATCCAAGTCTGGACAACCTGCGCCTGGAAACGTGTTCCGGTAGCGATCTGGCCCCTGGTCTCCATTTTACTGCAAGCCTGGAGCAAGGCATCCTCATCCACAACACACAAAAGGCCTACGAAGGTTGCTATGTGTGCACAGGGAGACTCAGGGAAGAGCACGTCCGATCACATGACTACTACCTAACAGTAAGACCAGGTAAAGTGGTGTAAATGCACGCATGCAGAAATGTGCATTGTTGCGTCAAAAAGCGCAGGTTTAAAAATTCAGTCCTATTTGTTTTTGGTTTTCTTTCAGTCCCCGTTGCTCCTCCTGTGATTGAGATAGCAACCAAAAGAGTGATTCTCACCCGGGATGAGAGTCTCGCGCTCACCTGCAACACGTCTAATGTCAACGGAGAAATCGCGCTAAAATGGGTCACCCCGCCTGGCTCGGTGAGACCCTTCTGCCTTTTCTTTGTTCTGTACTGTGCCGTTGGTGGAAGATTCTAGAAGACACTGCAAATTGAGTGTCGATGGTTGCCTTATTCTCACTCCCTTCTCGTAAAACACAAACGTTTGGTCAGGGGCCTTTGTCGTTGTTAATGACGGTAAAAGTCTCCTTTACCGTCATACAACACGTGCTTGGTCGGGACTACTGGCGTCCCTTTTGACGCTGTTAGGTTTAGGAAAAGGTCGAGGGAAGCACACCGGGGACTGGCAGGGGA
>NC_045741.1:28525420-28525809 GCF_008692095.1 Etheostoma spectabile
AAACCACAAAGGAAAGCCGGGGAACAGGCAGAATCAGGCCGGCTGGCAGGACAAACACACATGGAGCAAGGGCGACATAAACAAACAACTTACAGGGGAAAGGCGAGGCGAACAAACTCACAACAGGACGGCTGGACAGGCAGAAGGATCTGACAAAGGACAAAGAAAACACAGGGGTTAAATACAAGAGGTAACGAGGTAATGGGGAACAGGTGAGACGTCAGGTGAAGCACATCAGGGCGGGGCTGGACAATCAGACAAGCCAACGTAAAGCTAGACAAGACCAGACAAAACAGGAAACATACTACCACAGTAAAACAGGAGAAAGAACAAACAGACACACAGGGACACAAGACAGAAGCAAACACCACAAGACCAAGGAGAAAACA
>NC_045741.1:28525819-28526549 GCF_008692095.1 Etheostoma spectabile
CACAAGGAGGCCAAAGACGAAAGCTAACTCAAACAAAAACCCCAAACCACAACAGTGGCTGGGCTTACGGTTCAATGACATGCAGGAATAATGGACTGGTTAAAGAACAAAGCGGCTTCCCTGACATGCGGCAATAACGGACCCTTGTGTTGTCCCCCCGGGTTAAAAACGGACAAAATCTTTTTTTAGTTTTCACACACCTTACCACCACTAGTTGTACACTACTTTTTGGAATTCATGCTCAATAACCCTCATTTATATGGAATTATACCTAATATTTGAGTTAAAAAAAAACAGAAATTATGAATTATTTCGACTAATAGTGATGATTTTTGTATTTTGTATGTAGGGGATCCAATCCATTTTTTAGATAGATAGATAGATAAATAGATATTTATTGATCCCAAAAAATTTACAAAATTACGGTGTTACAGCAGCACACTTACATTAGTCACACAACACAGAACATAAAGATAAATGAGATACTAGGAAAAAATATAGATACATACAGTATAAATGAAATAATAATAATAATATTAATGGGAATAAAATATAAGAACAAATATTTAAATATATACAGGATGGGAAAACAGTCCTTTTGTGGTCATTTTGTTAAAAAGAAACCCATATTTTAGATATAGACGTTTTTTAAAGGGGTCAAAAGAGGACAACAGGACGGTTAAGGACACGTGGGACATAAACCCTGCTCTCCTGGGTGAAAGTCCCATCC
>NC_045741.1:28526559-28538293 GCF_008692095.1 Etheostoma spectabile
CCAACCTCCCTACGCGGATTTTCCACCTTACACACTATTCACTTAACCCCGTCTAGGTGCTGCTCTCCCCAGTACGTTCTACACAAATGCCGAAGGACGCCTTTTTCGTCGCATCAGACGCGGACAGCCGCTGTCCAAACGTCCATATTTTACGTCTTCGGAGTGAGAACGGTTTGGCCTTGTAGGATTTAGATGATATTTGACCTAAACGTTCTGAAACCACTTAATATCAGCTGTCCTGGGGATGTACCACCAGTGTTATTTTCTGAATCCACCGTAAAGTATACTTTATAAATAACCTTTTAAGTGAATTTAGGAAGTGACACTTAGTCATAACTACCTCCCAGCTGCATGAATTATTTTCTGAAATCTGGTCAAAATGAAGCTATGGCAACAGATGGCCTTTATGTGTCCCAAACAAAAACAAAAACCAGTGCGACAATCATGAAAAAAAGGGGCGTTGTAATCAAAAAAACATTACAAATTGAATAGTTGTTTTGTGTCATATTGGTTTCCTTTTTACTGAAAGCTTTTGTCCTTGTGTATAGTACCTGGTATCCTAACAAGAGTGAAATGGGTGAAAGTTCAGTTGTCTAGGCTTCAGGATCTGGGCTGTGTGTGTACCATGTGGAGTACTCTGTGTGTGTGTGGATGTGTGTGTACTGGCATGCAGATGTTGTGTGTCTGTGTTTGTGTGCTTGGCATGGCTAGACATGCAGATGGGGTTAATCTCTAGAGATCTCTGGGCGTTGACAGGGTGCCGTCTGGTATCCACAGCAACCAGCAAAGGTTGACGGTGCTTCGCGTATCCTGACGGAGGACTTCACTCACGTGCGCAGCGCCATGTTGCACATCGCAGCGGTCGGACACCGAGACGCCGGGAGGTACCAGTGTGAAGCACAGAATGAACGAGGGACCAGCTCGCGGTCAGTGTGGCTCGATGTGTATGGTGAGTATACCAAGACTCCAAGAGAGAACTGCTTACGGTTGAAGTTAAAAAAGGAGAAATATGTGGAACTTTAACAGGCCAATAAAAAAATAAAAATAAAAAAACAATTCCAACAGCAGCTTTAAGTTTAGGATCTTGAAGATGTCTGCTTCTTTCTCTTTGCCGGCACAAATGGCAATGAGTGGTAATTGCAAGTGTGTGTGTGTGTGTGTGTGTGTGTGTGTGTGTGTGTGTGTGTGTGTGTGTGTGTGTGTGTGTGTGTGTCTGTGTGTGTGGACCAGGTTAAGCTACATTTGTGGGGACAAAATGCTGGTCCCCATAACGTTAAAGGGCTTTTTGAGGAATAAGACTTGGTTTTAGGATTAGGGTTAGAGTTATGGTTAAGGTTAGGGTAAGGGGCTAGGGAATGCATTATGTCAATGACTGGTCCCCACAAAGACACACTTGTGTGTATGTGTGTGTGTGTGTATGTGTGTGTGTGTGTGTGTGTGTGTGTGTGTGTGTGTGTGTGTGTATAGCCTTCTACAGCCAGGTATGAGGAAAGAGGGGATCTTCTCATCATAATTGTATTTCAATCAGGAGAGATTTGCAGATATACAAAGGTTTATTGTACTTATGCATAATATTAAATGTACAGTTTTTGGAGATTAGACTCCATCTTTAAGAAATGATATTTTTCAAAAGGGTAGAAAGCCAAAAGATAATCCCCAGATGAATTCTAGACACTGATGGTGGTCCCTGGAGCTGTGCATGGTGAAGCCCGGAAGAGCGAGGGGGGAGGAGGGTTGTGCTCTTAGCCTGAACTGAGCAGGTGAGAGTGACAGGTTTAAAACAGGGACGTCATGCTGTGATTGGCTCGTAGAATTCATAGCCGCTTTCGATTGGTTAAAATAAAAGTGAACTCCTCAAACAGCTGTTCAGTTTAGAGAGAGGAGAAGTCTTCCTGTGCTGTGAAAAGTAAAACGTTTGCTTTTTTTGTACATATGTGGATTGATCCAGTATTTGGACTATGATATCTTCAAATGTGCGTGTTGGGTAACTTTGTGACTTGCCTGTAAGTTTCTATATATCTATATTTACAGGCAAAAATGTTACCTCTGCAAATTCTTGTAACAATATCTCATGTCCTTATTTTTCAGAAAAGGGATTCATTAACTTAACACCCACAAGCAACGAGACCATCCAGGTCCGTTCAGGTGAGAGTTTGCCCCTAAATGTTGACATGGAGGCTTATCCAAAGCCTCGCTCCTTCTCCTGGAGCTTCATGGGCAGGGAGCTCAGGAACACAAGCGACCATGTCATCACCACACACAACCACGAATACAGGTGAGACCGCACACACACATACACACACATACTTTTAACACATAGATGAAAATGTTCATTACCTTCATTCGGTGGAATTTCACATCTTTGGTTCGGCTGCAGGTTCAGTGGAGGTACTAATGGAACAGCTGCATTTGTCACAGCTCCCTGAGAAATACAGCTTTCATTCTAAAAAAAAGAAAAGAAAAGAAATGCTCTGGGGTTTTTAGCGAAATGGGAACTGTGAGAATATAAATGGCTTTTGGAGGAAGAGAAACCATGAAATATCTGCAGTATTACTCCTGTGCTGCATATGGAAACATTACATAATACCATCCAAGGCGGCATGTTTAGCGTAATGTATTTCAGCTCACGCTTCATGGTGTTCGTTCCAAACATTCATAGAACATGCGAAGAATAGGACATGACCTTTAAGCCTTAATTGGACGTGGCCCCTTTGAGCAAAAGGGACACGAGGGAACACAATAATCAGTAAGTCCATGTCGAATGTGGGAAAAAGAGATTTCTAAAGTAGCCTCGAGACTGTTTGAAAACTGCAAAGCCCTAACGTGAGACTGCAAATATTGGAAAAACATCTTCTCTGGCAGCTTTGACATTTTATGCTAATGTATGCAAAAACATGTTTTGCTGATAATTCTCGAACAATGATGAATACATGAATGCTGAAAATGTAGTTCTTTTGTGACTAGGTACAGCAGTGAGCTGAGGCTGGTGCGACTGAAAATGTCAGAGAGCGGAGTTTACACCTTTCAGGCCTCCAACGGCGACGCTTCAGTAAACCACACGTTCACCATC
The DNA here is from genome assembly GCF_008692095.1 of Etheostoma spectabile. Lineage (NCBI taxonomy): Eukaryota > Metazoa > Chordata > Actinopteri > Perciformes > Percidae > Etheostoma > Etheostoma spectabile. The sequence continues at coordinate 28,529,630 of NC_045741.1, forward strand.
TTTGTGATCAGTAAGTAGTGTCAAAGAGGTTTTTTGTTACCTTAAGCCACATGATGAGTCACGTCGCTCCACACTGCGTTCATTTTCAGGAGGTGACACGCGGGAAGAGGTTTCATTGACCTTTTTCCTTCACTCACTCTGTATTATTCATGACTCACTAAGGTTCAACACAGTAAAATGAATGTTTTTATAGCTCTGACCTGACATTAACTTGTGTTCGATAGGTAAACCTGAGATTGTCTCTCACGAGGGCCCAGTGAATGGACAGGTACGCTGTGTGGCGGAGGGGTTCCCCGCCCCGCAGATCACCTGGTACTACTGTGAGAAGCCCTATGCCAGGTGAGAAAGACCATGAAATCCCTATTTCTCAATCAGCCTCTTAGGGACCATCCACACAGAAAACGCTTTTTGGTGTAAACGCACGTGTTTTACATCGTTTTGGCTGATTGTCCAAATGAATCCTGCCTGATGACACACTTGTGTGAAACCTGGTCCCAGGGTGAAAAAATTCGAAAACACCCCCCTTGTGTCTTCTTTTGGACGGCTTAGCCTTAGTGATGTCATCGCCACACCCCTTGACCTCTAGCCTTTGACAACGTCTTACAACAAAAATGGCAGACTACGGGCGCCCGGGTAACCCCGGTGGTAGAGCGGGCGCCCATACACAGCGGGCCCGGGTTCACATGTCATTCCCCCTCTCTCTCTCCCCTTTCACTTCTTCAGCTGTCCTGTCATTCAAGGCCTAAAATGCCCAAAAAATTATCTTCAAAAAAACGAAAAAGCAATGGCAGACTTCATGCTTTTGTTCCTGCTGGAGAAGATATTGAGATCAGGGTTACTAGGGCTAAACATACTGTTTGTGTACAGCGTGCAAACTTTATGCATATGCTTTGCCCTTCTTCTCCGTTTTTTGGTGAATTTCTGTATCATAAACAGCGCCACCTATAGGCCTGGAATATGAAGTAGTGTGTTGAGTCATTTACAAATGGAACCGTTTGGAAGCACATATTCTTGAAATGATGCCAGGGAAGATGGGGGAAAAACGATTGTTTTGGTACTTATGGACGTGGCCTCAAAGTAAAAAATAAAAAGCTAAGTAAAGCAAAAAGCAGAGACAGAATATACTTGGATTGTGCAATTAGTGCGCTGAACTTTCAAACTACCGCCTAACGGAGTTCCAAGGATTGGACGCTGATATTAGGCAGGCCAGTCATGAAGCTGACTAAACAAAAGAAAAACTGCCAATCAGAAGCAAAAACAGCATGAGCTATTTATGAATAAAATGCTCTGAAATAATCCAATTATTGTTATGATATGTTCTGATTGCTAACAGATGTCATTGCTTTTGTATTGGCAATGAGGTCTGTATGTACTAGATACAAGATGTATTTTCTTAGCCAGACTCCATCGCTGAGCACCACCCATCCACCCACCCTTTCAGATCTGCACTGATGTTTGCAGAACTCATATGACATGTCCAAAAGGTCACACTAAAGACACATTGGATCGAGTCAGGAATGATGATTACGGTGGAATGTGGGATTGTTGGATTTGACAGGGCTGACTTGTGATTGGCTGAGTGATAAGTTGCCGCTCATGTGACAGGAGATTGGAAAGAGTTGACTTGTGATTGGTAGGGGCCCGGGACGTGTGCCTGTATAGAGGCGGCTTATGTCGTGTCACGCATAAAGTGTGTGGAAGGAGGAGCACCTGGTTGCTATAGCAACACCAATCCCAAACAGCATAGGCAGTGAATCATAAGTGATTATCCAAACTTGATCCTGTCGTTTTTAAATTATAATCAAATCCACTTAATAGTCACTACGTACAGGCACGCAAATGTCTTCAATGGAAGTATTCAGATACTTTACTTAAGTAAAAGTACTAATACCATACTGTCAGAACACTCTGTTACAAGTAAAGGTCCTGCATTAAGTCAACGAATGGAAGTATAATCAGGAAAATGTACTTAAAGTATTGAAAATAAAAGTACTGAATGCTGAAAAAAGCCTGTACTTGTAGGCTTTTGTATTGTTGGGTAGTTTAATTTATAATAAAACATTGCATTTCATAAACTACATGTGTTTTGTGTGCAAAACTGTCAGATTAATGTAGTGGAGTCAAAAGTAGAATATTTCTCTCTGAAATGTAGCGGAGTAGAAGTAAAAACTGGCATGAAAAGTACCTCAAATTTCTACTACAGTACAGTACTTGAGTAAATGTACTTAGTTACATTCCATCACTGGCAAATCAGTCCCTCCAGAAAAATATGATAATCTGATCACATAATTCAATGCATAATCAGCCAAAGTCTGCATATTTATGCGGGTGGGGGGGTCGTATTTTTTCAAATACGTCGCACTTTCGCCACAAATATTGCAGATTTTTGCGTAAAATATTGCGGGCTTGCATGATTTCATAATCCCCTCATTTTCATTGCAAAAAAGTCACATGTCTCTTAGCAGAAAATTGAAAAATGTTGCGTTTATTCAACACAAGAGCAGCCATTTTCCTCTGTTGCCATGGGAATATTATGAAGTGACATAAATGCGCGCGAAGACAAACACAGTCTCTTTTTCATCAAACCGCAATTTCATCCCATAAAATTGCCAAAATATCCCACATGTTCAGTCACATTTTTTAAGAAAACGTGCCGCATAATCAAGGATTTTTACCCACAAAAATCACAAAAAAAACTCTGGAAGGACTGGCAAATGTACAAAAAGACAAAGTAGTGTGACGTAAATGAGGATGTGACCAGAAAGCACTTAAAGTAGTTAACAGTTGCTTTTTTTATGGCGAGGTGCTAATATGGAGCCCTGGATTATTTCTTACATTTATACATTTACATTATTACTTACTTACATTTCATCCATGAGGAATTCCCCGATTTTTATTATGACCTCTGGTGATGCACACATCCCATCCCCTTTTTCTTATGATATATTACTATCTATTTATTTGTTTTATTGTTGATGTACTGTATGTAATGAAATATACACCATAAAAGTGTTTTCAAGACTGAGCAAGAAAACCGGAATGTGTGTTTTGCAGAGGCGTAGGGGAGAGATGCGTACGTGAGAGAATGACATATAGCTCAGGGATGCCTTAAGTGCTTCGAAAACAACGTACAATCGTCTGCCCTCAGGTGCTCCCAACAGGTGAATGCAACCCAGGAGGAGCGCAACGTCATCACCGTCACCCTGTTCAGCCCCCCGTTTGGGAAGACGGAGGTCGAGAGTCGGGTGAACGTAAGCAGAGGACGGTTCAGTACCCTTGAATGTGTGGCTACGGTGGAGGGAGAGCAGGCCTACACACTCTTTTCTATCAGCGGTGAGTTGAAATCACGTACATGCGTGCTAGCGTGGACAAACCAAGGGGCCACGTGACAAACGGGGGCGCCCGTCAGTCTCATGTTTTGTTGCTGATTTGATGTAATCCTCTACATGTCTCACCTTCGGATTAGAATTAAGTGCAGAGTCAACAGCACAAGAGAGGACACACAGACATGAACTCCACCTGTTAGTTTCAATAAAACTTAATCCTTAGGGATGTTTAAAAGCATGCGATCGAAAAGAATGAGATGCCCGCGCTCTGCTAATTCTCCCATATGTTTTATTGTCCCATCCGGGTAGCAGAGTTCGGGCATCTCATTCTTTTCATATGTATCCAGCCCCTTTGTTGCCCTGCACCTCACCTGTGGGGATGTGCACGCTACTGCTACTGCTCTAAAATCATGTGACTCCCTCCCCTCCCCTGTGCATTTGAAAAAAAAAAAAGAAATCTTAGCAGTTCTACAAACCCAACATGGGATTTAACCTCTACTTAGAATATTTACTACAAGCATTATTTTGGCATGGATTAACCCATAAATGTGGTCTCATAACTAGAGGTTGGTCTTTTATAATCTGTTAGGTAAACATAAGCGATACCTCCTCTGATACGATGTTATCACTTACATATGGGAATTAGCTTAAGTCCATTGTTTACGTTGTCTCCAAATCTCTGGCTCTGGCTCTGGTGTAACGGCTTCCCCATCTGCCATGCTAATTTCCCTCAAAGTGGTGCGAGTGCAGGAACTGAAAGTAGAGCGAAGTTGTCCCTGCCTGAGCCTGGAGACCCGGGTTTATGCAGGACACGGGGGGATAACTGTGGCTATGTATGTGGGCGAGCATTATGAGGAAGGACAGTGTTTGTGGCCAGGCAGAACGGGCCCTTGGGAGCGTGTGGCCAAGATTTTTATGCTTCACCGAGTAACAGCAGACCAGGCGGAGGCGCTGAGAGTGTGGAGCGCAGTGGGAGTCCTGGCGGTGCTGGGCGTTCTGGGTCTGTGGGAGGCTTGGAGGTGTCAGTGTGAGCTGCAGCAGAGAACACACAAAGCTTTAGAAACCACTGACAGGTTTACAGCGGATTAGTTCCTGCAGACTCTGCATTCTCAGATTGAAGTGGAGGGAAAGCTTCTTATCTCTAAATAGCTTATTACACCCCACTGGACAGAGGAGCAAAACAATAAGGGATCACAAACAGCCAGACACAAAGGAACAGAACACTGATGACATAGTGTCACTCACAGCCACAGCTGTAGAACGCTACAGTATGTTCAGTATATAATTTGATTAGGTCGCTGTGATTTGACCAACGTGAGCTTCACTGTGACTTAGCCTTCTCTGGCTCCCGCCCCTTTGCAATGTCATTTAGAGTGTGAAGATGGTAAACCATTAAAATATTCACTGATTGACTCTATTGCCACTGCTCTTGCATCTAACATTATCATTTCTGTCTCCCTGCAGAGAGAACTGTTCCCCATGATCTGTTCACCCCTCTGCTAATTGGCTCTGTATCAGCAGCAGGCATCCTATGCCTTGTCCTTATAATGCTGTTCTACAAGTACATGCAGGTAAGACAGTTCTGCACTTATCCAGCATGGGGTGTAGCGTGCAGCCGGCGCAGCAGCAGAACGGCTGTGTCTGTGCCTGCCCTGTGAAGATAGACATTTTTGGGGATTTTTTTCACAAAAATGGATATGTTGCTTGGAATTACATTACATTTTTTTAACTAAATTGAGCTTGGCAAAATCTAATAGGTACTCGTACCTACATCCCCACCAAAACCGACGCCTATGTCTGTTGCACTATGACGCATAGCAAGCCATGCAAAAAGCATGTTGAAATAACTTACAGTAATTGATGTTTTTGTTTTTCTTCATGGCAGAAACCCAAGTATCAGATCCAGTGGAAAGTTATCGAGGGCATCCATGGAAACAACTATGTGTACATTGACCCCACCCAGCTACCCTACGATCACCAGTGGGAGTTCCCCCGAAACAATTTGCGTTTTGGTGAGTCCTGTCCTGCACTCCTTTATCGAAAATGATGTCAATAAGTCATTTCTGACACTGACGTGTACATCCTGATATTCACGTCTTGGGTGTAAATCATCGTAGGAGTCAAATAATGTTGAGATACATGATGGTGTGTGTGTGTGTGTCACTGATAGTCTCAGTCATAAAAACAGTGCAGACCTCATGACATCATCGCTGCCAGCCTCAGGCTACTTCATGCTGATTGTAAGAACACTCTTGTTTTCTGTTTGTGTGGATGCCATGTCTGTTTTAGCCTTGTTTGTGGTCACTAACCAGTTCCACGGCTCATTAATGATGAAACCCCACTCCCTCACTGCAAACAGAATAGTATTGACATATTCTGGGTGTTGTTATGAGCAAACCTCCTTAAACAGGATCCTGCGTGTCCTGGTGCCTTCGTACACAGCCCGGGGGCTAAAACCTGGCATTGGGCCAGTTTGTGGGAGGGAAACGGGATGGGGAATAACAGTTTTGTGTCTGTCTTTCTGTCTTCAGGGAAGACACTGGGATCTGGTGCATTTGGGAAAGTGGTGGAAGCCACTGCGTACGGACTCTCCAAAGCAGATTCAGTTATGACGGTGGCTGTGAAAATGCTCAAAAGTAAGCGCTGTCCGCACACATGCAAATGAAATGGGACGTGCACAGCGTGGCTATTTTAACCCTCTGAGGTCTGAAAGGCAAATTCACATATCTTCTTAAATTAATCTGTGTCACTAAAGCCAAAACATTAATGTTTGATTTTTGAAATTCCTAATTTTCTTTTTTGAAAACAAACCTTAACCTATGATGTGTTGAATTGTTTTGGTGCTTGAAATGAGTTTACAAGGTTATATATGATTAAAATAGCAAATAAGCAGACTGTCCTTTGTCCTCAGAGGGTTAACTATGGGACAAATGTGCATGGTAGCTGTGCGCTTTTATAAAGTAAATAGAAGAAAAATAACTTTCCTGTAGGTATTCAGGGACATGTGGACTGTAACAGCCACTTTTAACTGCATTTTGCCTCCAGCAACAACCACTTTCTTTTAATCTTGCACATTACTGTATATGTACTATGTATTAGTCATCCTAGCTCAACATCATCTGAGTTCTTAATCCTTTTGATTCTGATACTGATTATGTTTCCAATTCCTTTTCTTTCTTTTTTTCCCCACAGCAAGTGCTCACTCCACAGAGAAAGAGGCGCTGATGTCAGAGCTGAAAGTTCTCAGTTACTTGGGAAACCACATGAATATTGTCAACCTGCTGGGAGCCTGCACTGTTGGAGGTGCGGCGGCCATGTTGTCGTGTAGTGTTAGGACTGCAGAATGAAACTGGAAACTTGAGAGGTTTTCGGCACAATTCAGGGCACAAATTTTCAAGTCAAGTCAGCTTAATTGTCACTTTCTTCACATATATATATATACTAGACATGCAGAATCTAAAAGTTTGCAAAAAAATAAATCAAATTGCACAACAGATAAGACTACTGACGACCTACTACAAGAGTAAAAACAAAAGTGCTCTACAGATAGGGACATTTGTAACACTAAGACCGTAAACGGCAACACTATGACAAGGCAAGATAACAAGACAAAAATGTTATGATATGATGTGTTGTGATAAAGATGCATAAAGATGTGCAAAAATGCAACAACAGCAACTTCAGAGTCCGGAGTTTATGGAAGTCATGTATCTTGAAAGATCATCATCGTGAGCCATGTTTTCTTGCTCTGCAGGCCCTACTCTAGTGATCACAGAGTATTGCTGCTTTGGAGACCTCCTTAACTTTCTACGCAGAAAGAGGGAATCCTTCATCTGCAAAAAGCTCGAGGAAGACTGCCACTACCGCAACGTCATGCCGCAGAGAGACGCAGCTGGGTCAGCTTCTGTTTATTTCATTTTATTTTATTTCACGTTGATTTATCAGAGGCATTGTACACTGATAGTACATACAAGTGAAATGTGCCAGAATTAGCATGGAGGCTATTCTGCATCTGCTGTCCCTAGACTGGTGGTGTAAGGGGTTACGATTAAGCCATCAACACACAGTTTTGGCCCTATACAATAAAAGTTGATACCAATACTAATGCTAAAATACCACAACATAGAAAAATAACTCACATACACACACAGCTTAACAAATAAGGCACAATAGCATAGACCACAGATCTTTAACAGGAGGTCTGGGACCGCTAGGTGGTCCTCAGTGCCCTCCAAATTATTGTTAATTTTTGAAAGGTTTTACATAAAAACATACAGTATTAGCAAATATAAATCCTTACTGGCCTGTCACTAAGGAAGCCATCCACAGATATAGTTCACTGTGCCACATCTATGTAACATTAAAACATTATTTTTAAAATTATGCCAACAATTAGTAGGCTATTTTAATAGCTTAGTATTCTATACAACAAAAGATATGTGTAAAGGCTTTAGGCTGCCCTACATGGCCCAATTCATTATGCAACTTTGTATTATAAAATATATGTAGTAAGGGGTCCCTGCTCTGTCTCTCTTTCAGTTGAGGGGTCCTTGGCTTAAAAAACACTAGCAAAAGACCCCTGGCATAGACACTGTGTTTGATGAGCGGTATATTGTGTGTAAGAGAAAATCACTAGAGTGCTAGTATTTACTATCCAGAATGTGCGTAGGAGGAGGGTATTTGGACAGCAGCGTGCCTATGTGTGGCTGTGCTCAGCTGACACCAGACTGCTCCTTTCCTCTTCACAGTGACAGCTTGAACGGCTACATGACCATGAGGCCTTCTGCTGCCGGCAAACTGCCGTTCAGCTCCTCATCAGAGAAGAGACGCTCACTACGCAAAGGTAAGCCAGCCAGCCAGCCATTCATCCGTCCTCCATCTCAGTCTTAAAATACACAAAAAGGCAGTTAAAGTAAAATGATTTCCGTCCTGCGTGTGCTCTCAGGTGACTCCTACGTCGAAGCAGACACAGAGAGTGAGATGTTCGACGAGGATGGGCTGTCTCTAGACACCGAAGACCTTCTCAGCTTCTCACACCAAGTGGCCAAAGGCATGGAGTTCTTAGCCGCCAAAAATGTGAGCATCAAATACACTATCATACTTGCCTTTTGGGTGACCTCTGGTGTGAATTCTACAAGGTATCTGATAGAGCATGGATCATCTTTCCACAGCCGATAAACAGATCTAAGGGCGTTTTCACACCCGAAAGTCCGAACCAAGATTCATGTTTTTGTTACATTGTATACATTTGATCCAATAAGTGTTTGTTTCACACTGCACTAAAGATCCATACGTGACAAAACGTAAGAAAAGAACAGTCATTTAAAGAAAGGCAACA
>NC_045741.1:28538303-28538441 GCF_008692095.1 Etheostoma spectabile
AAAGGTCTTCAGCCTTGATTTAAAACAACTGAGAGTAGCAGCAGATCTGCAGGTTTCTGGGAGTTTATTCCAGATATGAGTAGCATAGAAACTGAATGCTGCGTCACCCTGTTTAGTTCTGACTCTGGGGACAGAAAG
>NC_045741.1:28538451-28546374 GCF_008692095.1 Etheostoma spectabile
ACCTGTCCCAGATGACCTGAGAGGTCTGGGTGGTTCATAGTGTAGTATCCTCTCTCTGTGTCTGAGTTTTTTCTACTGACTGCAGACCTCCCCCCCCCCTCTTTCTGGAGCATTTATTCAGAGACAAGCGGAGACAAGCGGAAACCTAAAACTGTACATTTACCACCACTTAACAATTAAACTGATGTATTCCCTACTTTGATAGCTGACAGCTGTCTGCTCTGAGCACATTTACAGTCACTCACTCGTATAGCCTACACACTAAGCACCGAGCTAGTCCTTAAAGGAGTTTCCTCGGTTTTGAAATGCAAGGGGGGCCCGCCAGAGCTTCTTGTTTGTGTTTCGAAAGTCCGAACCATCCAAAAAATGCTTTCACACTAAAAACGAACCGGACCACTTTGGTCCAGACTCAGACCCTTTCTTATTATTGGACCAAAATTAGGTCTTTTTGTTCTGGACTGAAAAGTCAGAAAGTCCGGACCAAATGAGGTAGGTGTGAAAACGCCCTAAAACGCATGTTGGAGCATGCTGTTGAAAGATTGATTAGCTGTGGAGGCAGGATACTGTGGCCAGTAAGCTCATGTGTCAGTGGTTGTGTGTTACACATCCAAGTGTGGAAATTCAGTAACAAACTGCATTAGAAAAAGCACTGTATCCATGCCTAATTGATTGGTCATGTCTATAACATGTATCATTAGATATTAAATCTAGTGGTGTGTTTGTTTTTCAGTGTATCCACAGAGACCTGGCTGCCAGAAATATCCTCCTGACTCAAGGAAGAGTAGCCAAGATCTGTGATTTTGGCCTGGCCCGAGACATCAACACGGACTCCAACTATGTCGTCAAAGGCAACGTAAGTCTGCACTTAAGATTTGACACTTTGGAATTTGAAATGAGATACATCCATCATAAAAGGATCTCCCTCATTGTGGGATGTCCATCACCTTCTAGAGTTGTGAGGACTATAGTGTGTAGTTTCTGCCGTCTCCATGAGGAATTCTAAGTATTGACAACAAAAATCGTTGGCGTGTCCACCTGGCACAAGCCAACATCCCCGGACGCCACAATCTTCTGAACATAGTCCTGCTGAGAAATAATGAGAAAGTTGTGTGGAGTCCTAATTAGATTTGTAGCAACTCATTTGGAAATGGCTTGAATGTAACAGGCGTTGATTAATATTAAAAAGTTACGCATTAAAGCTTTGCATGCTCCTCAAGGTAATTCCAGTCCGCTAACTAGATTATCTGTCCAATCTGAGTTTTCTGTTGCACGACTAAAAACCCTCTTGAACGTACAAATGTTCTACTAAAACAAGTTCCTTCCTGAGGCTATTTTGCAGAGATGCCGTCATTGCGTCGGGGGCTTAGCGCCACCCAAGAAGAGACCCTGGCAGGTCTGGCAATGCGAAGACTGACATCGTCAGTTGGGTTAGCATAATCAGTGTGTCTGTGTCAATGATATACTGTATATGTTATGTAAATTCAGCTATGTACATGAAGTATTGAGGGTAAAGTAATTTATAAAAGTAGGTTAAAGTAAGTCAATGTTCACTTTTGGATTCACACGGGACACGATTTCCTGGGTGAAAGTCGTGTGGCGGTTTAACCCATCCACACACCGCGACCTCCTTCGGACGCAGACTGTTTTTTCTTCCCGCGGTGCTCTAGTAATGTATGACAAGGAGGCGCCACCACCACGACATGCAGTGTTCAGATGATCATGGTCATTTCATGTATTTCTGTACGATCCGGCTGGTTCCGACCAAACAGAAACCTCTGGTGCTGAAAAAAGAAGCCGATGCGAAACGCCAAAAACTACAAATCCTAGAATGGCCGCTTGTGGCTGGCTCCAGAAGGGAGTCAGTGCCCATAGACAGACACCATGTTCAAATGCAAAACTTTAAAGCACATTGATTTGATCACCCATTTAAATTATATCCACGCTTAAGCCTAATTTAAGTTTGCATAATAAGGGCGTGCATTTTTATATCACACTTTAATGTTTAATATATTGTTTGGCCTTATGTAACTGTTATTGTTAGCTTGTGACGCTACATTGACTTAGCTAGTAGTTAGACTTCACACACATACTTTGTAATGGATTTGAAACCCAATCCAGAGGTTTGAAGGTATATGTACCTGCAGCTGTTTTTGCATTTTTCAATATTTTAGATCCTCAGGCAAACACTGTGCATACCTGGTATCTGGTACATTCTGTTCTCTTAGCAATCCTCACTCACAATCATTATAGACTTGAAAAAAAAGAAAGAATGGAAACAAAAAACTGGTTTCAGTGAATGAGCTCATCTAGTCACAGAGTCCTCTTTGTTTGTTTAGGCTCGTCTGCCAGTCAAATGGATGTCTCCAGAAAGTATCTTTGAGTGTGTGTATACGTTTGAGAGTGACGTGTGGTCCTATGGCATCTTGCTTTGGGAAATCTTCTCACTAGGTAAGTCTATCCATCCGTTGTGTGTGTTTGTTTGTCTGGCTGTCTGGCTTTGTGTTTTCGGAGGCGCACAATGTAACTGAATCTCCCCTCTGAACGTAGGAAACAGTCCTTACCCGGGTATGCCAGTGGACGCCAAGTTCTACAAACTGATCAAAGAAGGATACAGAATGGATGCTCCAGAGTTTGCACCCAGTGAAATGTGAGTTGTTGAAAAATGACATATGAGTGTGTGTTAAAGGTTTCCAAGTGAAATGTGAGCTTTAAAGGAATCTTAAGTGAGATGGTGTGAAATGGTAGATGGAGGTGGTGAGACTATAAAAGAATGCTATGTGGGGGATTTGAACAGCAGTCGGCTCTCATCCTGTTGCATTTGGCTTTCCACAAGCATAACTAAAACTCTTAGGTGGAACTGAGGACAGAAAACAAAATACAAACAAAAAAAGAAAGCGGATGTAATAACTGCGGAGAAGTGAAAGTGTTTGTGTGTTTCTATGCTGCTACGCAGGTATCAGATTATGAGGTCCTGCTGGGATGCTGACCCCTTCAACAGACCCCCCTTCAGGAAGGTCGTGGAAAGGATCGAACAGCAGCTATCAGATGCCACTAAACATGTAGGTTGCCCTTTGACCTTCTTTACTCTCACTATAAATATTTCAAAAATGATGAACCGAGAAGGGCTTCAGAAGGATTATGAGTTCATGAAATAGGAGCGACTCCAGCGTCCCAAAGCGGTGAAAGCTGATGTGACATGGTTCAAGTGATACCTTTGATACAATTTGTGATCCTGCATACAACAAAAACATAGAACATGTTCATACATATAAGGCAACATGAATCAAAGCATTGTCCTCTGTGCTAAACGCTGAACCCTGAATGTAGCACAGCGTAAATTCTTTCAGGAAGACGAAACATTTAAGTGCACGTTTAGCTGTTATCCTAATAAATGTAAGTTTTTGCTGTGTATAACTGTTGCAAATATGCAACTAGTCTCTCCTTATTTAAATATAGCTCAGTGTGCATTCTTTCAGGAAGTCAATGCTCTCTTTCTAAATGGAATCAGCTGATGGAGGCATTCGCCTTCCTGCTTAACCAATCAGAATCGTACCCAAATTGCAAGGGCCAATCACAGAGTCACAACCCTGCTTTTAAAAAGCTGTTGTTCCCTGTGCTATTCAGCGTCTTTGCAAGAAACCCCTATATAGATATATGAAATATTCATATCAGAGCTGTATTCAAGACCACCTTTGTTGAGTCCAAGACAAGTCCAAGACCAGGACTAGGCGAGTCCAAGTCAAGATCGGTCCAAAAAGGTTAGAGTCCGAGTCAAGAGGACAGAAAAAAAGGTCTTATGCATAAATCATCAAGACACTCATTTTGGGTTATTTGTTGATATAAAAGAAAAACAGTGTCACTACAACCAGGATTTATGAGTATAGCCATTCCCCTGATATCATGTGATCTAATCTAAAGAAAACAAAATGGCATATGGTGGTGTAATAATATCAATATGGTGAGAATATCAACATAATAAAGACAAATGGACTCGGTCGACACCAAAAGCCATATTTGGCAAGACCAGTTGCTGAGACCGAGTCCAAATACTGGCGAGTCCAAGACAAGTCCGAGACCATAGAAAAACGGTTTTGAGTCCGGACTCGAGTCCGAGACCGGACTTGAGTACTACATTCCTGATTCATATAGCGATGGAGTCTAATCTCCAAAGACTGTATATTTTATTGAGCTGTACAATAAACCTCATTTGCAAATCTGCAAACATGTCTCTCCTGATTGAAATGGGCACCAGGTTTATTTCAAGCTGAAATGCTGAAAAAATGTATAAATGATTTTTTTTATTTTTAAATATTTTTTGGTGTAAATGTACACAGCTGGGCCTCATAGCTACATGTGTGATTGTAAGACACATCCGTCCTCGTGGGAAATGTACCTCCGAAATGTTTGCACATGATTCAGCTGAAGGTCATGGACCCCTCGCAGTATGGAGAGATGTGTTGAACTCTCCGCTGCTCTGAATCTGGAGGCATTGGTTTGTTGCTATTTTGAAGTCTGACTTGACTAGATTTAATCATGCTACATGGTGCATGCTGCATGAGAGCCTCTGTTGTTCTCATGATCGGATGCACAACGAATTCTTTGTGGGGCTATTATAGTCCAGTTATAATAATTGTTCATTTTAAAATAGATTCGAAAGGATGGTCTTCAAAAAATAATATCTGCCATCATACAGAGAAGAGAGAAGAAGTCATGGCAAACTCCCCAGTGCCTGGAGCACACTGGACAACGCTGTTAAATCTCAACAAAACTGTCATCACATACAAAGCTTTATGTTACATTTGTTATTTGATATTTTTTAATCAGAGCATTCACAATAATCACTCAAAATCAGTAGAGGGAGACACATGGAAACAGCTGTTAATGCAGCTCTCTCTCTCTCTCTCTCTCTCTCTCTCTCTCTCTCTCTCTCTCTCTCTCTCTCTCTCTCGCTTCCCACCTGTCTGTGGATGAAATTAAATTACAGCAATCCAAAAGTTCTATTAACAACCACAAAACTGAATGTCCTCAGGTGCTTTATTGCTCATTTAATTGAAAAATGTGAGGCATTTAATGCGAAAAATGTGAGACACTCTTGATACAGTGTTGGGCTACTGGCAGTAGCTCAGTCCATAGGGAGCTGGGTTGGGGACTGGAGGGTTGCTGGTTCAAGTCCCTGTTTGGACCAAAGAATGGAGTGTGGACTGGTAGCTGGAGCGATGGCAGTTCACCTCCTGGGGACTGCAAAGGTGCTCTTTCGCAAGGCACCAAACCCCCGTCAACCGCGCTGGGTGCTGGTCCAGCACTGGTAACCCCTTCATTCTGACATCAATTTCAATTTTATTTATTGTATCAATTCATAAAAAGAGTTATCTCGAGACACTTTACAGATAGAGTAGGTCTAGACCACATTCCAGAATTTACAAGGACCCAACAGTTCTAGTAGTTTCCTCCTCTCTCTCCATTAGTGCAAGTATAGGACCTGAGGACATGTGTGTGTATTTTTAGGCCTGTGCGTAGTGTGCAAACAACAGAGTGTAAATTGTAATTTCCCCATAGGGGTTCAATAAAGTAGAAATTAAATTGGATGTGGTTTGTGGGGTTTTAACGACAGAGATCATTAGACGTGGCACACCCAGTTGTCCTGACGCACATCCACAGTTTTACCAATGTTACTGAGATGTTTAAAACAATATCTAAATGTCTCCCATTTCTCTCTTTCACGATCTTCAGATTTATCTGAACTTTAGCTCCAAGCTTCCTGCGACGCCCAGGGCCAGGGAGGAGCCCAGTTCTCCGAGCGCTCCGTTCCACCGTCTCCACTCAGTCAGCAGTAACAGCGGACCGACCCAGCCCTTACTGCTCCAGCACGAGGTCTTCCTCGAGGGGACAACCCTCAGAGCCCAACGGGTGTAAGGACCCACCCGACCTGTTGGGCTGCCTCAGAAAGTGCCTGTAATGTTTCCGCCACAAACTACCCAACCACTACACCCGCCCACCGCCCCAGTACCGGCAGCATGGGTTGCAGACCAATGGTAATTGCCATCTATTACCAAAAACAACAAAGGAGGAATGGCTTTTATCCTTGTTTTTACTACTATTGCCTAACAATTAAAGGGAGGACTGTTGGACTAATGCGCCCCTACTCATAGCAAAAACTTTTAAGGCTCCGGGCCAGGGTGTAGGGACATCAAACACAACTCTAAATCTATATAAAGTACATTATTAAACTGTTATTGGTTTTGTTATTTTCCTCTTTTTTTGTGTGTGTGACATTTCATGATATTTTTTTTTCTTTCATTTTACATTTTGTGTTTTGCTATTCTGTGGTTTTTCTGTCATGGATTTTTGTTTTTTTTTGTTTTTGGTTGGCTGTTTGCAATCATTTGGAGGAAAAGCACTTGAGGCACTTGAACTTCACGTCACACACACACACACACACACACACACACACACACACCACATAATGCAGCTTTCGTTTCTATCTTTTTTTACCCTTTCAGTATTATTTCTATTGTTACGAAGGAGATACTTTTCTGGGGGTCAATTTAAATGTAGATACACATACTGGTATATAAGCTATTAGACAGCATGGTCGGTCATACTTAGGGTCCGTAAATGCGATTAGGAAATACATTTCTGCCCTTTTTATTGTTGATGTCGCTACTATAGAACTGTCTTTACTAGATCTGTTACTGCATGACACGGGTCAGCCCACGATTACACACACACAGTTGTCTTTGGAGATTTGGTTCAGACATGGTACGCTAGCTTTTCATTTATGTGCTTGTTGACTGTATATGTGTACATATCTGCAGGTAATGATATTAGTCATTGCTATACGATGCGATGGGAAGATAAACATTTGACAAAGAGGACATTCTGAGAAGCCTTGGCATTCGTCTTAGCTTTGTTAAGCATGGGATGCGTAGGTGTGTCGTTTCCCTTTTGGACACCTGGACTGCTGGAAAGTTCTTTTGTAAAGGTGTAAATAACTGTTTGGGTTTATGTGGTTTGCTCTACTGTCACATCCAGTGTATGGTCTTTGTTTACGTGCAGTAGACAGGTACTGCCATTTCTGACATGTGTTTTCTCTGCTTTTTCTTCCACTTCATGAAGGACCAGGAAACGGGAACATTGTGTTTTGCAATTGGTGTGTGTGTTTTGCCCATGCTAACGCTGTAGTTCCCTATTGTACAGTATTAGGGCTGCAATTTTCTAATAATTCTCATTAACCTGTTAATTATTTTTTTGGAATTAATCGATTAGCTGTTTGGTCTGTAAAAGGTCAGGAAGTGTTGAAACATGTTGATCATTGTAAAGGCCCACAATGACGTCCTCAAGTGTTGGTTTTGTCCCCAACTTTCAAAGATATTCATTTCACTGTCACAGAGGAGTGAAGGAACTAGAAATTAATTACACTTAAGAGGCTGCAATCAGAGAATTTGGACTCAACCCGATTAATCCATTATCAAAATAGTTAATAAATTCATCTTTGCAGCTGTTGACGGTATACATCATAGCTAAAGTCAGGGTGATGTGAAATGCCATTAAGTGGACTGTAATGTTCCTTCCTTGTCATCAAGGCTCTCTGTTCAGACGTGTGTGGGTCATCTCATTGTTCTCTGACCAGTAGCCGGTTTCCCAGCCGTGCTTCTCTTCTTTGTATCCAGCTGTTTCCTCCATCAGAAGTGGGACTTTCAGCACCTCTCAGCCAGTAGTCTGTATCAGCCCAGACCATTATAATTCCCCTCCTCCTACTGGTGGTGGTTGTTGTGAAGAGCACCAGTGTGTGTGTGTGTGTGTGTGCACGTGTGTGTATTAGGTTTAACTACATTTGTGGGGACCAAAAACCGGGAATACAGTGTACTTTATGGGTCCTGAGAGCTTTGTGGGGACAAAATGCTGGTCCCCACAACGTTAAAG
>NC_045741.1:28546384-28552272 GCF_008692095.1 Etheostoma spectabile
GGAATAAGACTTGGTTTTAGGATTAGGGTTAGAGTTAGGTTGTGGTTAGGGTGGGGGTGAGGGTTAAAGTTAGGCATTTAGGTTTGATGGTTAAGGTTAGGGTGAGGGTGAGGGTTAAGGTTAGGCATTTAGGTTTGATGGTTAAGGTTAGGGTAAGGGGCTAGGGAATGCATTATGTCAATGACTGGTCCCCACAAAGATAGTGAGACACACTTGTGTGTGTGTGTGTGTGTGTGTGTGTTTGTGTGTGTGTGTGTGTGTGTGTGTGTGTGTTTGTGTGTGTTTGTGTGCACGTGCGCATGTGAGCGTGCATTTGCATGTGTCTATTTGTCTTTGTGTGCATGTCTGTATGATTGCAGAGTTCAAAGAAATATATATCTTATGTAAATATCAAGAGGTGCCACTGTTAAAGATTCATCAAGTCCTTTAGGCTACTGAACCCCCTCCCCCCTCACAGTCTTACTGCTTTGTCTTTTTGGAAATATGAATATGTGCGTTTACTGTAAAGTAATGTTGATGCTTTCGAGGTTATCTCAGCGACGATGTGGTACATTGATGCAGACTTTTCTAATGCTGTATTTTCTTATGTGTGCAGATTTCAAACAGTAGGTCCAACTGGAGTAAAAAAAAAAAGAAAAAAGAAAAAGCTGCTTGTGTCTCTGTCACCATGGTAACTAAAACGGAAGAGATTCACTTTGGCTAATGTTATTTTGGCTGTTTCATCATTTCAATCAGTTATGGCAGTTCATTTGGCAACTGCCTCAGCAAAACACACTAAATCGCTCCCAGAGGTCACATGTGATCACCGATATTCACTGCAGTAAAAATGACATTAGTGAAATTTACAACCAGGATTGAGATGTTTCAGAATAATAGAGATTATTTTTCGTTTATTGCTCCCCTAAGAGTTCTCCCTACATATTTATTGAACCTGACGCTTTAGTGTTACTGTGTAAATTTGATGTGTTGCTAAAACGTGTCAATGTAAATAAAATTGTGTATAATGAATTCCCAATTAAGCTTTTTTGGTCTCTTTTTTGCAATCTTGCACATAAACACACTATAGTTTTTTTTTTTTTTTTTTTTTTTTTGCTAAATGACAGTGGTCACAACTCAAGCCACGTGTGCAAAACTCTAACCACTGTCTGCAACGCAACTCTTCACACACACGTCTCAGTGCAGCCAAACACTTCAAACCATTCTCACTGAGACAACACACACTGAGAGGAAAACCACTAGCATCAAACACCAGCACAGAAACTACTTTTTATCTTTACAGTTTGAATAATTTAAGTGACTTCACCCCACTCAATGGTTTCTTTCACCATCGTGTTGTCCTCGGGTCAAATTTGACCAATTTTTATATTAGAATTATGGGTTTCTTTGAACCAAATTGCCCCAAAATAACATGAATGCCACGTAAAAATTGTAGGTTTCTTTTTTCTTCAATTTTATAGCATTTGAAATAAACTGCGATCCACTCAACATCCTCTGATCTTCACTACGAGTCCAAATAATCCACAATTTCTGTGTTTTTTTTAAACAAAATAAAAATAGGTATTATATAAAAGTGACAAAACTGTTTCAAAAAGCATCAAAAAACATTGAAAAAAAATTAAGTTAATTTGCAATTTTGACAACAAGTTCACAGTCTCCAGGAAGACAACGCAAGGGTTGAAGAAAAGAGTGAAATTCTTTCTAGTGGTATTTTTTTTATTTCATAACATACTGGTTTTTAAACAAGAAGGAATTAATTCACACTGTTGTTCTGCGCAGCGGCTGTCATTTTACATCTCTCAAATGCTGAATGGAAACGGATGGAAACCTTTGAATGGAAGTGCAGTGCCAGACCTGTGTGTGTGTGTGTGTGTGTGTGTGTGTGTGTGTGTGTGTGTGTGTGTGGTGTGTGGTGTGTGGTCATATGTTTAGCTACATATTATTACAACAGTAGTTGTTTTGTTATTTTTTTCTTTATTTTTTCTATTGCTGACGTAACTGAGACCCACTCTGTGTGTGTGTGTGTGTGTGTGTGTGTGCGTGTGTGTGTGTGTGTGTGTGTGCGTGTGTGTGCGTGTGTGTGTGTGTGTGTGTGTGTCAGGTTGTCCCCTGAGACGGTTATCACAAGTAATTCAGATCCTCTCTGCTGTACTGTGAAATTGAAAAATCTTTGTGTAAAATACACTAATGGATGACACACCATCTGATTTATTGGAACCCTTCTTCCAGCTCTAGTCCTAATCCTTTGGCTGAAGCCCAGAAAGGGACATCTGGTCGTGAGGGGAAAGCTCAGCACTGAGAGCAAACAAATTTGCGTGGGCAGAGTCCATTGTTTCAGAATGTAACTGATAAGAGACAAGCAGGAAATCCCTCGATTGATGTAAATGTTTGTTTGTCAAACTTAGAAGGAAGTTTTAAAAGAAAGAAAGGCTGAGATGTATCTTTGTAGTATCACAGTAATTAGGCCAGTAGTGCAAAATAGACACTCAACACAACTCTTACAATGTAAAATGTAATACTCACTGTGGTGGAATTTACAGAAACACCGTGTTGCGGTAACATGAGACAAGGGGGGAAAATTACATGTAGGTAACATCAAGTTACTCCTAGGTCAAAGGTCAGGGAACCAGTAGTCTCGCATAGCCAGATCTTCCTCCAAGCGCTGGACGGAGCCACGGTGCCGCTGCAAAATAGCCTCGGGAAGGAAGTTGTTGGTGGAACATGTGTATGTGTAAAAGTAGTTAACTGGTATCTACGTACATCACACACTTTCTGTTTATCTTTAATATCGGTATTTATATTATTTTACTACAAGTACTTACTTTTCAATATTTATGGTCTCAGGTTAATATAATTTAAATTATGCTACCGACTCTTGCTTCTTTGCTCTAATTACACATTCAACTTAATTTTAACGTCACTTACATCGCAATATTGTTTCTCTTATCATGGCAACCGCACTTTAAAATTCCTTTATTTGACGCCATTTTACTTACTCAGTCTACCATATTTTCATTGTCTATTGTTTGCCTGTATTTCTTGTGTGCTTACTTGTTTGTGTGTTATTGTTTTGTTTTTTTGCTGTTATTGAAAAATGCTGCTACTGTAACAACAAAATTTCCCCGTCGTGGGATAAATAAAGTCTAATCTAATCTAATCTAATCTAATCTAACAATGCTATACCATACTTTAAATAGACACCCGGCCAACCCTCATTTGTCAATAAAAAGCCCTGCTCCCAACACCAAACCTGTCATTTGTCCAAATATGAATTATTGTTGTCTTTGGAAACTGAGGGACTTTAGGCTGCTTTGCAGTATGAAAAATGAACGTTGTCTTCCGGGACGTCTCCTTTTGAAAGTTGGCGGAAACAGGGTATAGGTGGAGCTGCTCCTGAGTATCAACTAATAACATTTTCATTTCTATCGTCATACACATAAACGTATTTATGATGTCTAATTTATCATCTTGCCTTCAGGGTTGGCTAGCTGCAGGGCAATACAATAAACATCTGTTTCCCAAAAAGGGATTTTTTTACTGACACAGTTGCTCCTTTTCTCCCTATGCAACTGTTTTAAATGGGAATAGATTGCATTCCGTGCCCTGATCAGCCTCTGTCAACTCTGATCTCACCGTGTTGACTTTTTTGCTCCAGGTTTCCTCGGGGGCCAATAGGTGTGTACACTTCGCTGGAAACTCATGCTGTCATCAGAATGAAGATGTTCTTGTTGAAACAAGCATACTACAGTATTGTTATTTCAGAAAGTTTTCTGATCAGACCGTTAAGCGGAAGATCCATCGTCTATTTCTCTTTTCTCGTTCCCCGAGAAAGATCACACTTTGAGATGTGATCTGGCTCCAAAAGAATAGACTCTTATTTTCTTATGTAAAATATGAAAAAACCTGATCGTGGCCTCTGTGTTTTTGTGCAACAGGTCCCCCGTCAATAAGGGCTGGCTGCAATTGCTCAACCCACTGCGGTTCCTTGCTGTGGTTGTAAATTTGATAAGCGTGTCACACTCCTTCCGACACTGTTTGTGGTAAATCTGGCAGTTTAATATGAAACACCTCCTGTGTGTTTCTGAGCTTAAGGTAAGAAGGAAACAGAAAGCCTGGTGCATTTTGGCCAGTACTAAGACTTGAGGCCATTTCTGTGAACAGAAAGACAACTTTTTCTGATTTAAGATTGTCAGTAAATTCATGTGTTGCTGAAACTGCAGCTTCTTCGAAGTTGCCTGAGAAGTATTTACCAGAATACCTCCAGGGCGTCTATTAAATGATCTTCCTTGACCATCACAATGTCTTTCCTCAGCATCATGTGGTGCTTCATACCTTACCATGTGATGTTTTTTAGTGAGCTACTTTGTCTAGGAGATAGCATCAAATCTTTGGTCATAAAAAAGGGGTTTTCTTGATGTGCACCAGAACAAATTCCCATACCCACTAGCCTCCCACGGCTTGGCTGAGCTGAATACAGCCATTGTCGTGGACTATGTCACAGACTGTATCCTGCATGAACCTAAATGAACCAATACACCATAAAGTCTCTCAGTTGTTTTTATTTTGCACTTTGTTTTTAGCAGTTAACCGATGTACTGGGGTGAAAGAGGAAGGCAACATGAGTGCAACATATGGGTTACTTTTCGGGTCACCACCACTTGCCATATTTCCTCAAGTTGCTCAGGAAACACGGACCCCTGTGTGCACCCTTGACAGAGCCGAGGACGGGTGCTGCTGTGGTCTGTCAGCCATTAGCGGAGAGATACACGGACCGCAGAGGGAGCAGGCAGAGATGGTTGTGTGAGGATGAGTAGTGTGTGTGTGTGTGTGTGTGTGTGTGTGTGTGGTGGTGTGTGTGTGTGTGTGTGTGTGTGTATGTTTGTGTGTGGAAGGGGGGTGTCGAGGGGCAACGTTTTATCTAAGGTACACCGCACTTCCTCATGTGTTAAGAGTGTACCTTCTGTTCCCAGCACTGCGTGTTGGGTCAGTAACAGGCTCAGGGCTCAGGACTCCAGCAGATGGCTGTTATGACTCCGTTGTAAATCCAAAAACACTGAGCAAACTTGATGAACAAACAACTTTTTCCTTCTTTGTTTGATTTGCAACATTTTATGGGGTCTTCTCATCACATGTTAAAGCTGGAGTGCGTAGCTTCTGTCGCCCCCATAAGGAATTCTAAGTATTGACAACAACACTGTGTCGTGCACCACCCCCGCCCCTCCTCCATGCAGTCGCTGGTAGCCAAGGAGGACATGGAGGATCAAAACAACACAGTGCAGTCACAAGAGGTAATTATCTTTGCGTGAAAGCCACAATCATAGGAGGTCTCTGAACAAACTATTATCTATCATGGATAACCCTGACCACCCTCTCCAACCCCCCCCCCCCCGCCCCCCCCCCACACACACACACACACACACACACACTGGTCCAACAGAGGAGCAGCTTCGAGGCTCCGACAGCTTCGATCCCGCACGGACCGCTACAGGAAATCATTCCTACCAAAGGCAATAAAACTCTATAACACGTCATCACTGGGTGCTAGATAAGACTTTTAGATACTACAATACTGCACTACACTATATATTATACTGTACTAATACTGCACTAAGTTCAACCTGCACAATTGGTTTATTTACATTTTAGCATATTATTCAAGCAGTTGCACATTTTGTTTTCCCATCCTGTATATATTCAAATATTTGTTCTTACATTTTATTCCCATTACTTTTATTATTTCATTTATATTGTATGCATGCATATTTTATCCTAGTATTTCATTTATATTTATATTCTGCGTTGTGTTGACTGATGTACATGTGCTGCTGTAACACCATAATTTCTCATTGTTTGGGGATCAATAAAAATCTATCTATCTATCTATCTATCTA
>NC_045741.1:28552282-28555352 GCF_008692095.1 Etheostoma spectabile
TATCTATCTATCTATCTATCTATCTAATTTTCTGAACATAGTCATACTGAGAAATCCAGAGAGTTGTGTGGAGTCTTAATTAGCTTTGTAGCAACTCATTTGGCAATGCCTTGAATGTATGACGTTCATTACTATTAAAAAGTTACGCACTAAGGTTTTAAGAGAACATAGATATTTTCATGTTTGGTTATATTGGGTGAATGTAGGCCTAAGGTCTTGGAAATTTAAAGGAATAGTTCCACATTTTGGGAAATATGCTAACTCGCTTGATGCTTGATGACAAAATGTATGCCACTCTTATTATTGTATCTGTCAGATGTATAAAAAGGTATACACATTTAGTGTTAAGTGCATTTGGAGGAGTGTGTAAGAGCCATCTCAGTGTTTTTACATCCTTTAAAGGTGACTCAATATGCCATCGTCCTTGTGCAGTTGAGGTAATTGTCGACGCACAACAGGGCACCGTCGCAACCCTGCTGTCTTTTTCAATAGGGCCATGTTTCTATATTTCTGGGTGTCAGCCAATCCTTTGAGAAAAATGGTTAACTTTTAACAGCTTTAATTCAACTTGTGACAGTTCTCACACCTGAGGTGTGTCACAGAGTCAGACCTCATGCTGACATCCCGTTGGAAGGGCTTGTATCCTGATTATGTCCTGTAGCCTTCACGCTATTGTTTCTGACTCATCTTCAGGTAATGGGTTTTTACAATTTCATCAGCTCCCTTGTCTCCACTAAACTTACAGCTGTTGATTAGGGCCGGCTTTTTGTGCGCCGGAACATTCCGTTGGGCACGAGGATATTACCTGTCCGCTCATCAAATATTTAACTGGAGCTGCAAGGCTGACAAAGGCAAGGTATTGAGTTCATTTTAATCTCCAGTTTCCTTAGAACTGGCACATAGAGCATGACGCTCACCGAGACTCTACCAAACATGCCGTTCATTCCATTTTAAAACTGTTTCCTTACTCTGGAGAAATGTATTCTAATGCTGCAATTGAACCCAGCTGATCACAGCAGACTGTGCTTCATCCCCAGTGATACGTTTAATTATCTTAATTGCTCTGTGTTATCGGAAAGTTGGATAACTTTCCATGCAATGGTGGAATTTAACTAAGTACATTTACTTAAGTGCTGTACTTTAAGTACAAATTTGAGATACTTGTACTTTACTTTTCTTTTTATGCCACTTTCTACTTCTACTCCGCTACATTTTAGAGAGAAATATTGTACTTTTTACTTTTCTACATTCATCTGACAGCTTTAGTTACTCATTACAAATTTAGATTTTTGAACACAAGTAGTTTATAAAATAAGATGTTTCAGCCTACAAGTCCAGCTTACATGATTTAACAGTTGAATGACTGTTTGGATTGTTTACAGTTTCTAAAATGTGAAGTTTTTTTAGCATGGAGTACATTTACTTTTAATTCTTTGACATTTTTGTGATAATACATACATAATTTTACTTGTAACATAGTATTTTTACAATATGGTAAAGGAAAGCAGCTGAATTCTCGCCATTATTTGCATACTAATCATTGCAGGACTGGTTTTGTAAAATGCAATGAACTGCACACAACTCAGAAAACACAACTTAAGATTTTGAGTTACCAAAACTTGCTTCAACCTTAATGACACTGGAGCTTTTGTTAGTATTTGAAAGTCAGTTATCTATTAGTTTCACTGTAATGTTTCCCCTTACGCTTGGTGGATATACCCTGGAAATCCAGAATTTGCTCAACAAGCTACTCTGGCTGCACCAATCACATTGGTGTATCTGATATAGGCAGGGCCGGAGGCGAGCTGCACCAATCACATTGGTGTATCTGATATAGGCGGGGACCGAGACGAGCTGCACCAATCACATTGGTGTATCTGATATAGGCGGGGCTAGAGGCCAGTTTAACAGATGACGACAGTTTAATCTACGAGCTAGCTCCGCTATGTCACCCCGTGTGTTGTTGTGATTGGTCGTAGTGTTATCCAATTAACGTGCAGTGAGATTTTCCGCCCCAGATGGGCAACTTTCATCGGTCGATGCTAGACCCTTAATCTTTTGGATTTGGGTCTGGATTTCCAGGCTATGGTGCATGTACAATGAAGTAGTTAGGGACTTTCTGTAGGGGACATATGTGTTCTATGATAAATCTTTTAAAGATTACCTTATAAAATATAAGATTCACAATCATATGTATAATATGTACATACATTATATTGCCATATGTTGCAGGGGATCTGGTGATGATTGCATGCATTGGATTGTGGGATTCAAGCTGTTTCTCATATTCCCTGACTCCCTTCACATATGGTGTTAATGAGAGAGGAAATCTGGAAGGGTATGCGTGACCAGAGGCCGGAACCATGGACTAAGGCCTTCAGTTCAGTGATACATAGGTTCCCTGCTTCAAATCCCACTCCATAATAAACTCGGGAAATTATTTTATTGAATCATTGTTGTTATATGGAGCCCCCCTGGGGTCATCTGAGTAAAATAAACTGCTCATAATCCCTGCTCTCGGTTTTACCAACACATTTTTATCAAAACAAGATGTCCTCCAACCCGGAGAAATACAATTGGTCTCTAGTAGCAGCCGGCGGTGCTTAGCGACCATCTATAAACTACAACACCGACACAAAAATAGCTATTAATTTAATGATTAATCCTTGTGTTGTCTTCCCATCAAAATTGTAAATCAACACTTTGTTTATCAATTTTTTCTTAGGTTTTTGTCCCATTTTTCAACATTTTTTAGGCTTTTTTTCAATGTTTCTCACTTTTTTTTTGACATTCAGCACTGCATAACACTAACTTCTTAATTTTAGTTTTACACTTACAGTTATCCATGGTCAATAAACTTCATTTATAGAAAATTATACCTAATGTTTATGTTAGAAAAGCAGAAATTAGGAATTATTTTGACTGACATTAAAAGAATGGATCTTGATGGATAATCACAGACTGGAACATGTCAATTTTTACTCAATACTATTTCAAAACCACTTCAATTTTTTTCAAATGCTATAGAATTAAATAAGACCCAAAATTAATGAAAGTAGAGATTTGCACT
>NC_045741.1:28555362-28560413 GCF_008692095.1 Etheostoma spectabile
AGAGCGTTGTGTGGAATCAATCATGTTATTTTGGGAAATTAAAATTGGGTAGTTAAAAAGAACATTGATGAAAACGGGTCAATTTGACCCAAGGACAACATGAGGGTTAAATGAGGTTGTGTCTCCAAACTTATTTTTAACAGTAAGTGCTGTAGTATAACTGGGAGGAGACAAGTTATAACTGAGGTAAGCTTGGAGACAATACCTTATTTGATCATGAAATAATACATAATCGGCTTGTTTTGCTAAAAATGTGTTTGTAGCTTATTGTTAACCTTACTACGTTAGGAAAGATGCGTCATTTGTGTACTTAGGCACAGCGGTGTGTTGACCTAAATGCTAATCCCTGCGTGCATGCTTATAAAGTCAATGCTAATGTTGATGTTAAGTAAGTAGGATTTAAGGTACTCACAGTTTTTCACATGGCACCAAAAGAGACAGAGTCTAGTTAGATGAGAAGATAGATATGTCTCACATATCTGTCTCTGAGGCTTTAGCCATCTGCCAGGTTAGCATTGCATAGCACAAAGACTGGAAACAGTTAACAGTAAACACTAGCTTGGCTCCATCAGAAGGTAACACTATCCTTCTACCAGCACCTCTAGAGCTTACTAATTCA
The DNA here is from genome assembly GCF_008692095.1 of Etheostoma spectabile. NCBI lineage: Eukaryota > Metazoa > Chordata > Actinopteri > Perciformes > Percidae > Etheostoma > Etheostoma spectabile. The sequence goes on from NC_045741.1 coordinate 28,555,982, forward strand.
AATGTTATATCAGGTTAGTTTAATCTGTGCAAAAAACAACCTGGAAGTTATTAATCCCAGCCGGGGAATATTTTACCTTGTACCCCCAAGCAAGTATGGCAAGTATGATGCAATGTACTCAAAGTTGTTCACAAAGCACCAAAAAGGACCAAGAGTCTACAGCATGCTAGTTTTTTTGTGAGGCCGTGGATGAATAACAACTGGTCACCAGATCCCAAAATGGCGCCTACATGCCAAAAGCGTTTCTAAGCTTCCAGGTTTACTTCAGTTATAAACACGCCACTGAATATGTGTGGTGAAGCTCACAAAACCTGCTCAGCCCTCAGACTTTACACCGCCCCCGCCCCCAGAGGTTCCTCCCACAGGTGGTGGGCCCATGAGATGGAGAGAGAGGTGCCACCTAGGTTTTTTGGTGGTGTGACACCAGGCGCTCGCTGACGAGCCCTCCATCTGTGCCTGGCTCCAGTGGGGGGCCCTGGGCTTCCTCCGGGCAGGGTCATAGGGGGTTTTGAAGGGAAGTTTTGAAGTTAAGTTTGGGGTCTTCTGCTGGAGCTGCTGCCCCCGTGACCCAATACCGGAAAAGCGGAAGATGAAGATGGATGGATGGAAAATCTGAACTCCTGAACATGGGGCGCACGCCAAGCCATATGGGCTGCAAGGGGGCCCCATAGTGGACATATGTCTAGATGAAAAGTCAGAGTATCGCTAAAGTTATTACAATTCATCCTATGGGAATTTGAATCACATCAAATTTTATGGCATACGGTCCAACAGTTGTTGGGACATTTCTCTCAAAAACATTAACGGCAACCTCATGGTGGCACGAGAGAAAAGGTCAGGGGATCACCAAACTCATCAGGATTTATCTTCTGGGCCGTTGTTAGGATGTTTCACAAAAAATTAAAAAATGTCAACCTGCTGGTGGTGCTGGAATAAAGACAAGGGGGTCAGGAATGTCTTTAAACAACTTTTCATAGCAATTCATCAGATTTGAACGAATGACATTTGAGTGTGGATTAACATAGTGGATTAACCAAAAGACCAACTTTGCCTTTCCTCCAACCATCCTGCTAGCATAGCGTCACGTCATTCCAACCAAACATACTGCCAGTGACAAATAACAACGTACATTCCTGCAGTTTTCTGTTCTTATGTTGCTCTGCAATGTCCTGCACACATTGGATTCTTGAGACCTTTGCCCGGTACTGTTTAACTGCTTTGTGCTGTTGCATACCAGAGGGGTTAGGAGTATCTTTCTTTACTTAAGCACTTGTAACTGAAGCAGATGCAGCTATTTGCAGAGGTTTAAAACCAGGCCTGAGGCTGTTTCTGTTGTTCCACCTCTGTTTGATAAGTGCATGTTGACACTGCAGGGATACAAGTTCTGTTGACAAAAGGTTCTGTCCATAAACCCCTCTGGACTACCACAAACAATGCAAAAAGGCAACAATGAGGTTATCCTTTCCAGCATGTTGTCATAAGGATCACCATCACCAACTTCAAGTTCATTACTGGGGTTTGGATTGCTTCATTTGGCGGCTGTGGCTCAGTGGTAGAGCGGTTGCCTGCCAATCGGAAGGTTGGTGGTTCGATCCCCGCCCCTGTAGTCATTGTCGAAGTGTCCTTGGGCAAGACACTGAACCCCAAGTTGCCCCCGGTGCTGCGCATTGGAGTGTGAATGTGTGTGAATGTTTTATGAGAGCAGGTGGCCCCTGTACGGCAGCCCCGGCCACAGTGTATGAATGTGTGTGAATGGTGAATGTTTCCCTTTAGAATTAAAATCGCTTTTGAGCAGTTGTTAAGACTGGAAAAGCGCTATATAAATACAGCACATTTACATTTACATTCATTGTGAGGCGAGTTCTGCTGAAACACAGAACTTTACTTTCATTCCATGGAATTTAATCCTTCTATCTTCTCTTCACCCAGATCTGTAGGTGTAATTATAATTATTATTATTGGAAAAAGAGAATGTAAAGAGGACAAAGTGTGCCGTTAACCTCTTGAAAGTAACAGGAACTTGATTTGATATGATGTGACGTGAACTATTACGACTACCATTTGTAGTCTTTATTTCATTATCTTTTACTGTGACTTTTATTGCCACTGTTCATCCCCCCCCCCACCAAACCGGCACCGTCAGACTCCGCCTACCAAGAGCCTGGGTCTGTCCCAGGTTTCTTCCTAAAAGGAGTTTTTCCTCTCCGCTGTTGCACTAAATGCTTGTTCTTGGTGGAATTACTAGAACTGTTGGGTCTTTCTAAATTATAGAGCGGTCTAGACCTACTCTATCTATAAAGGGTCTCGAGATAGCTTTTTTTTATGATTTGATACCATAAATAAAATTGAACTGAATCTCAAGATATTATTTCTCTGTTGAATAAATTTACTTGTCACAATCCTACTTCAGCCTGATGCATGTCTTCGCCCCAGGCCATCGTACCTCCACTTAAACACGTTTTCTATGATTGAGTGTGAGAGTTCCAATCCTTAAAGTGGGATTTTGCATCAGCCTTAACTCAAAGTCAATGCCCAAGTAAGGACAGCTCCATGTCAGGGTGAATGCTCCTTGTCAACTCCGACTGAGGAAATGATTAATGGACTGTGAGGGAAAAGGGCAGTTTGAGACTCTGCTGGTTTGTGTCATGTGTCCAGGATGAAGAGGTGGAAGAAGTATTCAGATCTTTTACTTAACCCTCGGGTTGTCTTCACTTTGGGACCCTCTCGTATGCCTCGGGTCAAACTGACCCGTGACTTATTTGGGGTTTTAAAAACAATTCTGAAATCCAATTTTACTTCAAAATCTATTGACAAATATTGTCTTTATCTCAATTTCAAACAATTGAGATAACATCTATGTTTAGGGAATGCATCAGTCTCTACTAGAACAGAATTAAAAATGGAAGTGGAGTTGATTTTTTTTCATAAGGTTATACTTTACGTTAAAAATCCACTATGGAAAAAAACATAAGTGGTCATATTCAGAATAATCTTCTGAATTAAGTCAGGAATATATGTTTATCACAGAAATTAAGGAAAGGCTGTTGATTTTCAGGTAGAAAAAAATGTAACTTTTGCTGTAAAAATGTACAGTTTTTAAAAAAATCAAAAATTTTAAATGGGTCAAAGTGACCAGAATACCATACAAGGGTTAAGTAAAAGTACTAATACCCCAATGTAAAAAAAAAATACTTTGTTACAATTAAAGGTCCGGCTTTGAAAATGGTACTTAAGGAAAACTATGTATGTATGATCATGAAAATGTACAGTACTTAAAGTATTAAAAGTAAAAGTAATAAAAAAAATCTTTACATTGTGGAAACAGTTTTGTCAATTGAGTGTTTAAGTAAAGGACTTAAGGGAATGCACTTAGTTAGATTCCACCTCTGCCAGGATCTATGGTAACACTGTTTGGTTTCCTGGCGATTATGTCACCTACACATGATTTTGAGGCTCTAAGTGAACGTTTTTCGTTCATGCGTGGTGTTAGTATAAGTGGATGGTTTCAATTATTAGCTTTAACGTCCCCAAAGACCGACTGCCCCGAGGATGCTTTCTGTTATTCTAGGGATCCATGGTTGAAACCGCCTGAAATTCCTCAGGATATTTGGAAGTCATATGGCCAGAAACTCCCAGATTAAAGTCTCAAGTGCTCTGTTTACATGACCTTGTTTCAATTTAGTGAAAGCAGATTTTGGAAAACACAAAATAACAAATTTCATTTTATGACTCTACAGTGATTGATTTTCAGTTTCACTTTTTTGTGTTTTATTCTGTAAAAGGATGCTGCTTTCAGAGTCATTTTATCATTCTCATCAAAGGAGATGGGTCCGAATTCAACACTTGTTGATTTCAGTCTACTTTTTATACCAAATGTCAATTTATTGTCTTGGTTATCTCTGAAAATAACAATTTGTTTTAATGTTTTCCACCTAAACATGAAATGTCAAGACTTAAATTGAGCCTGTGGGGATGGAAGTCTATTGCAGCAGACCCAGTGACCATGCTGTACACAATGCCGTCATCTCGTCACCTTGTACGCACCAAACATCCTGTTTCTGCATTCATTATTTTGAGAGTAAGGATATCACTCTTCCTTCCCTTTCAATCTGAGCTGTTTACAGCTAAAACAACATCCATACGCACACATGCACACATTCTCTCTCTCTCTCTCGCAGTCTGACGTCCCAGATCATTTAGATAGCACTGGATTCACTCTCCCTCTCCTTCAGTAAGCCATCGTCCCCCATTTAACATGAATTACAATCTAAAGAGTAGTCCAAAAAAAAAATCCCTTCATGTGACCACATGTACTGTGTGTTGTCCTGTGCATCATTGTGATCGTTGTGTTTTTTGTGTTGTATTCTTGTTTCTTCTCCTTCTCATGCTGTTTCGGATGCTAGTAACTTTAATTTCCTTGCGGGAGTCATCC
>NC_045741.1:28560423-28562141 GCF_008692095.1 Etheostoma spectabile
AATAAAGCTAAGTCTAAGTCTAAGTCTAAAAGGCTGTGGTTCTGCTACTTTTACTTAAAGTTACAATCTTGAAGATCTCTGTTTTGTTCGCTTTAAATATGGCGACAAGTCAGTATATGACGTCAGTCAGTTGGAAACAACTTTAAACCCAATTGGCTGTATGCACGTGTGAAGATTGTTGAGGTTAAATGGTTTGGGTCAGGATAGCCAATAGGTGATCCAGGGATAGGACCTGCTCTGCCTACCCTATCTGGCAGACCAACCACTGCTGGGTGAGGGTGATGGTGAAGGTGAAAACATGTCACTAACTGTGCACCGCTTGTGATTTTTTTCTGGGAACGATGCAAACAACAGACACCCAGTTTCTAATACTGCAAATACACAGGCTTTTCCTCAGTGGGTCATAGACTCAATCACCACTGTGTTACCTTATTTGGTGATAGTGACTTAAAGAGCCCCTATTACACTCATTTTCAGCGTCGCATTTGCACTCTTTGGGTACACAGTATGTGTTTACATGCTTTCATGTTCATAAAACATACAGTGTGTTTCTCATACTGCCCATTGCTGCAGGGCCTCTCTCTGAAATCTGTTTCTGCTTTTGGCCCGCCTTCCCAAAAAGCTGAATCTGCTCTGATTGGTGAGCTGGCCCACTCTGTTGTGATTGGTCAACCACATTCAAGCAAGCAACTGGGCGTGCTGTGCTGGTTCAAGCAGCATCTAGGGACAGACGCGTAACTAACGGTAAGTACACGGTTGGTAAAGCTGCTGTTGTTTCAATGCTGTCTGCTCTCTGCAGCGGGCGGGGCTGCTGCTGTTCCCCCTGCAACTGATGCGCGCACACACATAAACACACACAATCACACAGGGTGGATGCAGGTTAAACTGCAGATGAGACGTACAGGATGACCTAAATTGAGGACAGCCACGCTCATTATTGTAAGTGCAATGATAAGTTCAATAGGTGCAATAAGAAATTAACTAACAATGTAAAGATCAACAAGCCAATGACAGACATGTTCACATTTGCTTTATTTAATAAATTATAATTTTTTGTCTTAAATCCATCAGCCATTTTCATATTATACCAACATTTGCAGCATTCTGAGCTTTTTTGGTAAGGTTTCTTCGAAATCTCATCCCAGAGTAATTAATAATAGTAATAATTATTATTCTCCCCAAAACAAGTTTCCTTTTAATTTTTAAAGAACAAAAAAAAAAACTTTTGCATCTTTTTTTGCTACTTTTCATCTTTTTCTTCTTCTTTTCTGTCTTCCGCAACTTCATCGTAACAAACGTACAAAAGACATTGCAACTTTTAGCACACTTTTTTGCAAAAGCTCCCATGAAGTCAGCCATTTTGTGTGTGATATGTGTTTTTTCATGTGTTATGGTGCGCATTCACCAGCATTTTTTTCATTTCATCTCATATGCTGTGTCCCTATGATCCTATCCTGTCCTATTCATGTTAGCCGTCATCACCTGCTGTAGTAGGGGGGCCCGCCCTGATAATCCTGCGTAAGGACCCGGTGTTGGGTTACGGCCTAGGGCTCTTTACAAGACATTGATGTAAATGAAAATGAAAAGTTAAGCCACAGTAATGCTTGAATTTGTTAGTCATGAGGGATTTCTTTATGTGCGTGCCTGGAGACAGCTTACAACGTGTCTGGGAGCACTTTAAAGGTAGTCAGGCAGCAGAAGTCTGGCACATTCCCCCC
>NC_045741.1:28562151-28566535 GCF_008692095.1 Etheostoma spectabile
CCCACAGCGCAGCTTACGCTTTAGTTCGCACCTTCTTAAAAATGTAGCGTCAGGTGTAGGCATGGATTAGCCATGGGGAGTACCAGGTAGGCTTCTCGGTGGGCCGGTCTATTTGTGTGGACTGCATGTGCTGCTCGCCAGTTGAAAGCCTTATTATATTTTTTTATTTTTTCTGCCCATGGAGAGAAGAGAGATCACCTGATTGGCCCACTGTTTATCTTTCATGTCAACACTGCCCAATCATCTCCTCTGTCTTTGGCTGACCGGCCCCCAGAGAGGAGAAAGATCACATGACTGGCCTACTTGCCATGTTGCAATCAAGATCCAGGCAGCCTTTTGGACTCAGTGAGTACACTATCATGGCAGTATTTCAACCAACATATCGAATCACTAACCTGCACATGTTTCTTTCAACTGAGAAACATTGCTAAAGAGGCATGGTTTTTGTGAACCTGAGATGATCATTCATGGTTTTGAATAATCCCGACTTGATTACTGCAACTCCGTTTTCACCTGTCTCAGCAAGGCGTCCCTGGTCCCTGGTCCAGGACTCTGCTGCACGGCTGTTGACCAGGTCCAGCAGAATACTGCACATCATCTTCTGTTTTATCCATGTTACATTGGCTTCCGATCAAGTTCAGGAATCAATTTAAAGTTATTGTTATTAAGTAAGTAAGTAAGTAAGTAAGTAAGTAAACTTTATTTCTATAGCACTTTTCACAGACCAGGGTCACAACGTGCTGCACAAGTTTATAAAGGAAAATAAATTAAAACAACATACAGAAACAGTAAAAGTATTACATTTAAAGCATTACATGGTCAGGCGCCTGTTTATGTCTCTGTCATTTCTAACAGGTCCCTCAGGTCTTCTAACCAGGGACTACTGGTGGTCCCACACACTCGTTTGAAAACTAAAGGTGGCCGTTCCTTGGAAGCAGTGGTCTCATACCTGTGGAACGCCCTTCCTATTACCTTACACAGGCTCGGTTGCCGTTTTGAGAAAGCAGCTGAAGACACACCTGTTTCAACTTTTTTTGTCTCGTGTTTGTTTAGTCTTTAAATCTTGATTGAAATTGTATTTGTTTTTGCTTGTTTATTTTCTGTTCTGAATTTTTCTTTGGATCATCACTGCTCACAATGCACTTACACTAATGTATACATAGTCTAAACAGAAACAATATAGAGGCAATTGTGCAATGAGTGCAATGAAGAGTGCAAAAGTATGCAGGAGTGAATTGTGATAGTTATTATTGTAAATGTGGAGCATAGTGCAAAATATGCTGGAATAAAAAATATGATGTTATTATATTACAGTTTAAATTTGACCAGCCACTCAATAGATTGCCGTTGGGTGGTTTTGGCTGGTGAGTAAAGCAAATCAACCAGCCACGTGCACATTTTAGCAGCATTTGGCTGGTTAATGGTGCTAATGTTGAACCCTGCAGGTATGCACATGTGTTGAAAGGAAGTGCAAGGACAGGTGGTGTCAGGCTGATTGTTGTTGTGGGCTGGACTCAAAATTCCAGGGCTGATTTTTGACAGCAGTCCCGCTGGTGAACAAAATTCAAGTAGCTGTGTCAGCAGCAGATTTCACCCCGCCTGCACACTTACACAGGTATTAACAACCAAACTAATTGAACCTCTGCTCAGGTTACAACTACTTAACCCTCATGTTGTCCTCGGGTCAAATATGACCCGTTTCCAGTGAAAAAAAATAAAACAATTTGTCACAAAAAATGGGCCGTCAAAATAAGCGCTGAAAATGTCAACATTAAAAATATCAAAAAAACTAAAAAAAAAAAAAAGCATCCACAACATTTAAAAAAGTGACAAAAACGTCAGAAAAAATCGATAATAATGTTGAAAAAAAGTGACCAAAACGGTTTATTTCATGGTTGACGGGAAGACAACACAAGGGTTAAACCCGGCAAGTTTATTCAGGACACCTGTCACTATGGGCGGGCCAGAGGGGGCCGGGCGCGCCCCCAAAAATGCTTGTGCCCAAGCACTTGAGGCACAGATCTCTTCAAAAAAGGACTTTAATTTCATATTATCATAGTTGCTAACTTTGTCTTACATTAATGTTGCATTCTTTATCATTAAAACGTTAAAAATATAAAGAAATAATGGGGTGATTTGTTTGATTGATTGGAATCTACACTGCAACAGCCTGTCACGGCCTTACTAAAAAGAAAGTTAGGCTACGTACGTGACGTAGAATTATTTATCAGGATCGATATTGTTCTCCATTTCATACAGTTGTTCATTGGGGCCAAAAGTTTCTAGATTGAAGATGTCATACTTTTCATGTGCATGTGAGATGCTACTCACACAGTCAGGTGATCCAAATTCACCAAAGTCATCACCTTCCATGTCACTAAATGGAAAGGAACAATCCTTATCAGGCCTCATTGTTCAGTAGTGCATTTAAATCAATTGGCATCATTTCCACGTCACAGACTAATCGCAGTGCAGATCCATTCCCAACCCGATCTGATGTCATTGATAACTCATCCATGTAACAAATTGTAAACAAGTGGAAGGGCAGCAGTTAAACTCCGCTCTGTGTGCACATGCTCTCCCGCGGCCAGGGGACACAAATCCTGGGGGGGACAAGTACATTGGCACCACACCTGTCGGTTCAAAGTGTGTGTGTGGTTGTGAGTGCGAGTGCATGTGTGTGTGTGTGTGTGTGTGTGTGTGTGTGTGTGCGTGTCTCATGCCAATGCATATCCCTCTGTCCCTCTGCTTTAAAATGTTTGAAAGATGCTTCTGGTGTTGCAGCTAATATGTTGCATAGTCAAGTGTTTTATGGATATTCATAACAGTGCTTCTATGTGTGGTGTAGGCTATAGGCTACCTAGTCATATTGCTGTTGGTTGTGTCCAACAGTTAAACTTTAACGTGATGATTAAGAATAGAGTATACAATTATTATAAATATACGTACTGTAGGCCTCAGGTAGGTATTTGCCCTCCCATGCATTTCATATGCCCCCCGTTAAGACTGAGGTCTGGCGACAGGACTGGACGGAGGTAGTACTAAATAAAGGACCTGTTAGCAGGTACCAGGGACTTTATTTTGTAATGAAAAGCCAAAATAAGGCGAGTAGAGTCGAGGCGAGTCCAGGAGGTACCAGGTAATGGAAAAAACCCTAAAATGAAGACAACTGTAATCCGTTGTAATTCAATTACAGTTGTTCATGATTCCACTGGGGGTTACATCTAAATACTTTCTATAAAGAGGTTAGGCTGTATGTTGAATATTATTATTTTTGTTGCTTGGCATGCTTTTCATGTCCACTATTCCTGCTTTTGTCCTTTCCAGTTACAGCTGTTTAGTACAGTTGGATGCATGTACTACGAGATACTGTACTTGCACCTCCTGAGTAACAGCCACCCCAGGACATTAAAATAGAGCTGAGCCTTTGTTAATGTTTTACTTTTACCACAAGTCAAAGGTCTGCTTTACCACATCAGGATCCCTAATCTCTCTCTTTCCTGACATGAGGCCCTCTATCTCTAAAGCAGCTCTCATTACGTGTTTATTTAAATTTCCAACTGTGAGCCTGGTGTGCTGGCTAATTTGACTTTCATTTTGAGTTTCATTTCCTTCTAAACACCTGGAAAGAATAATAGCTGAACAATTAGGTAGATAGTATTTGAGTGAATGGGCTATTTCAAACTGCCTTCAGGTAAAAGCAGCAGAGAAGTGCATTGTAGGTGCTATTTAATCCATCAATTATCAAGATTCCTCTTCCTTAACCAGTTTTAGTTCCTCTTCATTACTTCCTCCAGTTGAATTGTTCCATAATCCTGACAGTAGCACATGTAAGACCACATTTAAGAAGTTTTTTGTTACAAGGTCATCCCCTGGTTGCTCTGAACCTGACTTGACATACCTGAAGTTTTATGTAACATGTGAGCTTTTGCCAAAAATCAATTTATCAGCAAGACCTGCAAGCAGGTATGAAGTTGTCCCCTGCCCAAGTCGTGCATGCCCAGGGACAGAATGCATGATGCAGTATGAGAGAAGAATTTTGAAAAAAAGGCAGGATTTTGAAAAACAAGCACCACTTAGGGCCTTCCCTAACCCTGACCCAATAAGTTCCTCTTTAACTCTATAACAAATTATTTTGATTTTACTTTTTCCACCGAGTTGTCATGCAGATCAGACTCATGGTCTAGAAGGAGTTTGAAAATGTCGGTGTCACATACATCACAATTTTGCAAAAATCAAAACAGCGCCATTTATTGGCCAATACCAATTAGGCCTAATGACGGATCCCAACTAGCCTAGCCTAGGCGCAACCTAGTGGTCGTCAAGCAACTGCCCGTTGGCTTGTGAGCTGGAAAACCCAAATTCTGGTCAGGCCAATCACATC
>NC_045741.1:28566545-28566822 GCF_008692095.1 Etheostoma spectabile
TCGGTGGGCGGGCTTAACATAAGGACGGCAGAGTTTCGACAGTTCCACGTGAATTCCCTGCTACTTGATAACAAAGAAGATGGCTGCTGCTGCTAGGGAACAGCGGCCTTAGAAATTGGCTTTGACTTGGAGTTGATCTTAAAAGTCATTCTTAAAAAAGGAAGATGTGTTTAAATTTTAAAGTTGAATCTATCAACCAGCGTTGCTCTGATTTGTCGTAGCGCGGTCCAATTGCATGCAGGGGGAATTTGAAAGACAACCGTTTATCCCGCCCCTC
>NC_045741.1:28566832-28567536 GCF_008692095.1 Etheostoma spectabile
CTGCCAATGGGGAGTTCCCAGACCCAACATCTTGATCTGGGTCTGGCTTGTCAGGCTAGATCCCAACACTTAAGGCTGTTTATGTATATTCCATGAAGGTTTCCATTAAAATGAAATGTTTCCAAAAGATAAGCATGGGCCGTGAGAGAAACACCTCTTAACATGTCATGTAAAAACACATTTACAGTAACAGGAATGGCATGCAACAATTTCTGCTCATTATTGAGTTTGTTTGGTTTCATGACTTTGTCTTGATTTCAGTGTCAGATTATTTCGAGGAATTGTGCAACAACAACGCCACACAGGACGTCTCCCTCTGTTTCATGTCCCCCATCACTGCTGGGGTTTCCCTGCCGTGTTTTCCGTCCGAGGACAGAGAAAACACACATCTGCGGTGTAGCTGGGGAATGACGTGAGAGTCCGGTGAGAGAGCCGATAACCTGAGAGCATCTCCTTCCTGGACAGCTGTGCTTGACCGGCACAACACTTGAATGAATGAATTATTCACCAGAGACACGTGTGCACACACACACACACACACACACACACACATACACACACACAAAGACACAAAGAAGTACCGGTGACTTTTCCTTGCTATGTAGTGTAGTCACTGTTGGACATTCCTTTTTTTCGAAGGAAGGAACCAGCAGTGTTATCATGACACAAGAGAAAAACATCCTGAGGGTTAATACTTTCTTGTC
>NC_045741.1:28567546-28574820 GCF_008692095.1 Etheostoma spectabile
CCCCCCCCCCCCCCCCCTTTGGCCAGAACTACCTCAGCCACCCCGCTGGCTTTTAATATCCGAAAGCTAAGTGAGCTCATGAGAAATTTGTGAATGGGCAGAGCGGCCAGACTCTTATCGGCCTCTGCAGATTTAGGCCCCTTGTAGCACTGTGAGACACAATAAGAGTGAGGCAGCACATCCTGCTTCCCTCAATACATAATGGATTATTGTGCAATCAATTGTTGTGAATATACAGTGCAGTTGCGTAGGAATCCTTCAGTTCATGCCCCGATAGCAGCTGCAGATAGCTGCATCGGGGCAACAATGTGTAGCTGGATCGGGGCCATGTTCTTCATGTTATTCACCACACTGACTGTTGCAAACCAACCGACGTGGATAATAAGCACCATGGGAAATCTGAGGGCTCCGTGTTATTAAATAAACTCCAATTTAAATAATCTCCTGACAGCGTTTGTTTTTTTTACTGTGATGCAACAATGCGTATTTTACCATTATTACCTCTGACACGATATTATCATCGGACGTGATAAAACAATTTCCTCACATCAACATGAACATTATTCATCCCTAACAAAAGAAACACACTTTTTTTTTAAACTTTACGACCAATCTTGCTTTCCCATAAATTTTCTAAAGGCTTTGTAGCGTTATTTATTACATTCCTATTGTTTTTCTTCAGCTGATATTTCACTCCCAATAGTTGGGATGTGTGTTTCACAATAACAAAATTTAAAGAAGGTAAACTTTATGAATCCCTCAAGGGATATTCATTTTTTTCACACACACACACATACACACACACACACACACACAGGCTCAAATACAATGCTCAAGTACAGTACCTGCATGCACAAACAGGCCCTACACATACTGTACATGTTATGTATGGAGAGATGTCACAGTGAAGAGGCTGCCGCAAGCAGTTGGAGGTTGGGTGCCTTGCTCAAGGGCACCTCGGCAGTGCCCAGGAGGTGAACAGGCACCTCTCCGGCCACCCTCCATCTCCATACTTGGTCCATCCAGTGACCCTCCGCTTCCCAAGCCACGTCTGTGCTACCATGGACTGTGCTACCGCAAAACTACAACTACAAACACTGAAGGGATGTCTTGAGGAATGGACACAAAAAAAGCAAAAGCAGACATCAGAATGTTTTTTTTGTTAGCTGAAATTACAGTAATCAACGTGCGTACCCAGGTGCTCACAACATTCCGTCTTTAAAGCAAAGAAATATTTCAAATTGTTAGCATTACTAAAGGGTAGTTGGTTGGGCTGTCTGTCAGTTTGAATTACGACTTCAAATTTAAAAAAAAAAAAAAAACTTTCTTGGCAGATGTTTCGAAATGGGTGGGTGTGTGTGTATGTGTGTGTGTATGTGTGTGTGTGTGTGTGTGTGTCTGCCCTTACATTAAATCTGTCATCTGAGTTTTCAGAGAGAGGAATGTTTGGTTTGGCCTTTTCCCTCTCTAAGACTAGCCAGTTCTGAAGTCTTAATGTCTCTATCACCTGCTTTTGTTGACAGGGTCTATCATCTACTTGATACATATAAGACAAATAACAATAAATACACCTTGAGGGGAACTGGGAGGGAGTAAAAGCACTAAAAAAACCGGATGCAAATCTAAGAGCGGGTGGCATAAGACCAGGAATTGAATTATTAGTGAAAATTTGATCTTGATCCATTTGTTTTTGACAACTACAGACCAATCTGAATTACTGATTTATTAAAAAAGGTTGTATGCTAACAATCACTGCATGTCTGTCCTATGACGAGTAGTTTGATTCCCACCAGACTGCTTTTAGAGTTAATCACAGTATAAGTCTGGTCAGAGTTGTCAATGATCTTAAAATTAGACAAAGTTTCATTATTCATATAGTTCTCTTTCAGTGCCTTGGACACAGTTTAGGCCTTAGCAGGGCCAGCGCTAGACGTTTTGGGGGCCCTAAGCAGGATTTGTTTTGGCCCCCTCCTTGTTGTAGTCCATAATCAGGCAGTCTACATCCACAACCTTCCACTGGAAATATGTTGGGACCTCTGGTATAACTGCTACCAGGCCTGTAACTAGCCACTGTAAACCCAGATTTAGTTATAATTCAACTTTTTAGTGGTCTCTACTTATTCTTTCATGTTTTATTGAAAAAAAACATTATTTACTTAATCACATTAGTTGTTTCTACTGCTCAGCTTAACCCTCATGTTGTCCTTGGGTCACATGGACCCTTTTCAGTTAATTAATTTTTGCCACAAAAAAATGGGCCGTCAAAACGAGCTGAAAATGTCAACCTAGAAATATCAAAACTTTAGAAAAAAAAGGGGTGTTAAAAAAAAACATCCATAGCATTGAAAAAAGTGCAAAAATGTTGGAAAAAGCAATAATAATGTTGGAAAAACATTATTATTTTAACGTTTTTTTCACGGTTAAAAGGAGGACAACACTAAGGGTAAGTATGCAGTGCCCAGATCACGCTGCATTACAGGGGGCGGAGTCATTTGAACTGTTCTGCAATGAGGCAATACAAAGGCTCATGGGGGGTGGGGGGAGGGAGGAGTGTGTTCTGAACGGTTTCTGTCCTAGTAAAAGTGTGTTTTAATAATGTTCTGTAAATGTTGGCTGTGCATTTACGTTATCAGGGTTTTAGGATTGCACGGTTGATTTAGTGTTCATGTCAATCTACATTTTTTGTTGTGCCATGACCGAGACCCGGGTGGGGACTGATGGGGTCTGGGCAGTGAGGGGGTGCCTGGTTGCAAATATGCAGATTGTGAACAAGTAACTCTCCATCTTAAATGACTTAAAAGCAGTACCATACATTGGAAAAGGTTAAATGCATCAAATGTAAAATGTGTATTGTTGCCCTGATTTCTCTGGAACAAATATGTAGAATTCCTTGTTCCTGAAATGATACTGTCAATATTTATATAAATTATTTTTTTCGTTAGTATTGTCAAGTAGTCTGGTGTTCCGTGTTTGTTCCATTTCTTTGCACGTTCAAAGCTACAGTGTGTAGTTTCTGTCGCCCCCGTGAGGAATTTCTAAGTAATGACAACAAAACTGTCGGCACACGATACAAGCCTTCCGTGATTGCGCACCCATATTAGACAGCCTAAGATAAAAAATCAGATGAGTTTCCACGCAAATTAACAAAAGTCATCTAATTCTGGATAACAGTGAGGAGATATACAGTATGGGCCAAGATTTGTGCATAATTACTTGATTTAAAGTACAAACCTGTGGAATATTGACATGTAAATTCACTAAAATTACAACAATGAATGAATGAACAGATGCATTGTCTTTTTACAGGCAATCATAAGGATGAGTAAGAGAAAACCAGTTCCCGAATTTCTGTCTAATCAATCAAACGATAATTACCCACACGCACTGCACTGTCAAACTCACAAACAGCAGGTACAATCTTAATAAAAAATCTCCCAGCATCCAGAGCATGTATGGAAAGCCGCATCAAAACACTTTTTTGTGTTTGAGGAAGAACTTCCCTTCAACGTAACAGCACGTCCTGCAGGCGACATGCAGGTTAGATTGATATGTTGATGTGAGCATTGCTCACAGTCTGTGCCCAGAGGCTCCAACAGAACCTCATATCACATACTGCTCCTGCCAGACCACGACTCCCCTCCCAGACACTGCCCGCAGTAAAACCAGATGAAATGCACAGTCAGTCCCAGGCCTCGGGTAACTGCAATAAATCATCCAATTTATTCTGCTCTGCACACCCTGTTATATTATCATTGCTTATTTGTGATTCAGTTAATAATTTAACAACCGCGTTTTATTTGCGTGAAATCATCCCAGCTTCTGTGACTGCTTTTATATCAGAAACTTTCAAATCCTATTTCCTCAAGCTTGCCTATACATCTCATCCCTGCCGTGCGTCTCGACACCAAAATGCCACAGGTGTTGATATTTCGCTAAATTGTTGTTGTTTATCACAGAAGTCAATCTTGACCGCCAGCGAATGAGTGACAGGCTTGTCTAAGCAGCCTTTAAAAAGCTCTGAGGATATGACAAGGATATGAGATAAGACCGCGGGCCTGTCGGTGAAACAAGCCTATCTATCAAATCAATGCGTGTGCGTGCGTGTGTGTGTGTGAGGGTGGTGAAGTGTAAAAAATGCAACTGAGCACCTGTGTTGATTGGTAGCATGTCTTAGGTTGTAGATGTTATTTGTGAATTTGTCATATGGTAACTGACAGTCTAATGACAGAACCCGGTGAAACATTTCACATTTCATTATGTCTGGGTGACACATTGATTTAAGTCTGACAGTTTAACAAGCCAATCTCTTAACTCCATACTGGTGTGTGTGTGTGTGTGTGTGTGTGTGTGTGTGTGTGTGTGTGTGTGTGTGAACATTCATGGATTTCCGCTAATCTCTCTGTATGATTGCAATGATTGAACAGATAAGTGGAAAGAGCAAGGTAGATTTCATGGACGTATGATCCTACAAGGCGCACACTATCCTGCCTAATTTCCTTCCACATACCAAATGTCACGTCCTCAGGTGATTGGGGGGGGAAAACGAGAAAGAGGGTGTGTGATCAAGTGACAAGAGATCCTGCTTGCTGCTCTGCCTCTTCTTTTTTTTTATCTCAGACATGTGGAGTTTGGGGAACTGATGTTAGAGCGCTACTACCACTTACTGGTGGAAGTTATATATATATATGTATATATATATATATATATATATATATATATATATATATATATATATATATATATATCAGTGAATATATTATTCAGTCAAATGATCCTTCTGCATCATCCCTGTATGAGATCATGTGGGAATATTTCGGGTGGTGGAGGAGGATTTTTTATTTTTTAAATACTTGGTGTATACTGCAGTGGTTTTATAGCCTTTTTCCTACATACCCCCACAGCCATATCAGATGATATTGCTGATGACACTGTACTTTATTGCTCAGCACCCACCCCGGACCAGGCCTCCAGTTACAACTGTCTCTTGACCCGGTTCAACAAAAGGTCTGTGATTTCAAACTTTTTGAATGCACAAGTAATTCCTACCACCGTACCTGCCTTCAAGACTCACTTCTCAGAGCAAAAATGATTGAGTGTGTTTCTAGGTACAGATATCTTGGCATTTTAATTGACAAATCTCTCTTTCTCTTGTACACGTCATATTCAGCAGCCGGCAACAAGATTAAAAATGTATTTCCCAATTAAATCCTGCCTTTCTTTTGAATCCAAAATGAGACATTACTGACACTTTTATGTCTGTAATGGCCTCAGTAGTGGAAGAAGTATCCATTAAGATCCATTACTTAAGTAAAAGAACTACAACCATACTGTAAAAATTTTGCATTGAAAATGTTGTGTTAGTAAAAGTATGTACATATCATAAGAACAACGTACTTAAAGTACTAGAGGTAAAAGTTCTCATTGCAGAATGAACATTTTCCAAAGTAGAAACAATCCAGTTCTGTCAATCAACTAAGTGTTTAAACGGATAATCATTTAATAATAATTTCAGCTGTATTTATTAAGCTTGTAAATTGTTGGGTAGTTTAATTTATTGTAAACTTTCCCTGCTTGCCTGTCCACCTGCTTGGATGCCTGCCTGCCTTCCTCGCTGTCTGCCTACCTGTCTGTCTGTCTGCCTGCCTGCCTGTCTGTCTGTCTGCCTGCCTGCCTGCCTGCCTGTCTGCCTGCCTGTCTGCCTGCCTGTCCGCCTGCCCGCCTGTCCGTCTGTCTGTCTGCCTTTCTTGCTGTTTGTCTGTCTGCCTGCCTGTGTATGACATGCTGTGTGAATGCCAAGGTATTTCCTGGCGGTGCACACAGCTCTGCCCTCCGCATGTCTGTCCATTCCTGAGGAAATTAAAGTTCCTGCCATGTGCCATTCCTTTGTTTTAGCTGTCCTTTTTTTTTTTAAACATCAGCAAAAGTCTGTCAGATAAGGCATTTTTCTTATTAATAATATATTTATATTCACTTGACAGTTTTACATATGTCAGCTATCCACTGATAAACTTGTCTGGCTTACTGAATTGAAGAAAAACAAGAAATAAACTGACATGTGATTACATCTTTTAGTACAACAGAGGGCACTGTTGCCCAGTTATCCCTAAATATAAACTATACTGTCATATTAATCTAGTGCAGTGGTTCCCAAACCTTTTCAGCTCAAGACCCAAAGGAGAAATTTGGTGTCTCCCCGGGACCCAAATCTACAAAAATACACCATGAATCATTGTAACATCTACATTTTTAAACTGTGCACAAGAGACGGAACAAACCATGAATTTAAATGTATATGAAGTATATTTATTCCATTAGAAACGTCACACACAAAAAGTTAACAATCAGAAAAGGTCTTTATTCTCCTTTCTGGTCCAAACCTTTCTCAATCATTTTTATCCCCCCTAGGATGAGAGAAGGAGAGAGAGAGAGAGAGGGAGAGAGAGAGAGAGAGAGAGAGAGAGAGAGAGAAAAACCACAGGCTTGAGTGAACCAGACCGGTGTAGCAAAAAAGAACGCTCATTCACATAAGATTGATATGCATTTTTACTCTGCCAATTGGCGACCCAATAAAACGGGTCTGCGACCAATTTCGGGTCCCGACCCTGAGTTTGGGAAACATTGATCTAGTGTATTAAAGCCTCTGGACCATTCTGTGAATACAGGTTGTTTCTTAACCACAGTCAGCAAGCATCTGCAATCTCAGTAAAATGATGCATTAGTAACATTAGGTTAAAAAATCCTTCTTGAATGCACCTACAGCTGTCCTCGGGCAGTAATGGGGAGGATTTTCTAAATTTACCCCCCCCCAGTGTTACGTGTGGAAGTGAGGAAACAACTCATTTAGAGGCTCGTTTCCTCTAGCATGCTATAATTAGCCGGGTTTGTCGGCCTTGATTGCAGACAAAATATGTTGGTTTTAACACACAACAGTAAACCAGAGGTGTACCAGTGTAGCGACATGATCCTCAAACAAAAGTCATCAGCGTTACTGTAATAAAAAACAATATGTAAACATGTGCTGACATTCACAAACAAGACTGTGGTTACACGTGGGAGTGGGAGTATCTTGCATGACATGATTAAACATCCGGGATCATACTGGATGTGTGGATGATTTTTTTTTTTTTTCCTCCTCAGCTCCCAACCCTGCTTTTTGAATGTGCCCTGTTGGCCTTGGGAGTGCTATTGTGGGCATTGTGTGACCAATCCGGCTCAGAAAATACACAAGATTGGAAGGGCATTGTGCCTATGGACACACACAAACACACACACAC
>NC_045741.1:28574830-28584014 GCF_008692095.1 Etheostoma spectabile
CACACACACACACAGACAATTACCAAGGCTGAGAAAGTTCTGTTTTCTTTGCGTTAGACCCGGAGAAAGGAAATGAGGTGTATGATGCAAAAAAAACGACACGCACACTCATGTGTTATCATGTAAGAAGTGAACAGAAATATACAGACACTCTCAAATACAAGAGGAAACAAGACCATTGTTCTGTAGACATGATACTTTGATATATTTTTGCTTTTACTTTTTTTTTTCTGTTTAGCTCTTATAGTACAACAGACGTTAGGTGAGAAACTTTGTTGTGGCCTGGGATCTTATGAGTGCAAAAGAAAAATCAATAAAGACATAAGTCTTTATTTTATAAAGATAAGAAAAATACGAAAGAAAGAGGAAACAAGCTGTCTTAAACTGAGTGAGTATTTTTTATTTTATAAAACTAGTTACATTTATTGCCGGTTTAGTTATACACTTTCAATAAAATACTGTAAGTTATGTATATAAAAGGAACTGTACACGTGAGACTCTACAGAAACATTCATCTGAGAGAGCCGTCTCCTTACCAGGCATTTACTGTGCCAACACAATACAAAATAAGTAGAGGATGCAAAAAAAGAAAGGAAAAAAATGACAAAATTTGCAGATTCAATTTTCTAAAACTCCCAGATGTCATTTCCTGCATTAGAGGAAGTAGGCGTGCAGTTGCATCTCGACTCCCCAGACTTTTGACTGAAACGTGAAAGCATTCCTCCGGCTGTCCAAAAGAGAGCTACGCTTACAAACTTATCATACAACCTTCATTTAGTTTCAGCTGACTTATGAAGTTATTGCTCGTAAAAATACCTCAGCTCGTCAGTGTAATAGCTGTGGAAGGGGAAGAGACTGTACAGTGAAAAGACTCAGGGTTGCGTGGCTGGGGTCAGACGGGCGGCGTGCTGTAGCGGATCTCCATGTTGAATTTGTCAGGCGTCTTGGGCAGCGGAGGCTTCTTCAGCATCTTGTGCTTCATGATCATCTCCTCGTTAGCGTAGATCGGGGTGTCCGCGTCGTCAGAGTGGTACCCCGACTGGTATCCGCTCGTCTGATTGGAGGACTCCGAGGCCAGGGATTCTTTACTCTTACAGCGCAGCAGCTGGCTGGGGAGAGAAAACGGGAAGGGGACATATTTACGGGGTTTCTACGGGTTTCACCAAGACTTTTTAAGACCTTTTAAAGACCATTAAGATATATCACCTATATCACGACTACAACAAATTAAAGTCAGATGTCAGAGTCTGGAAACATTGTCTGAAACAATTCCCAGATTTACCTCCTCGGCATCATGGGACTGGCGTCTAGATTGACTGCAAACTACGTTGCATGTTGGTCTCATTTGTAGTCACAATACAGCAAATCAAATTTGGACTAACGACAGAAAGAACTAAAACACCACAGTATTTCAAAAAAAATAAAATTCAATGAGCATTATAGTGTTACATTGACGTGGGAAAATAAAGAAAATTAAACTAAAATAACAGTTTAAAATTATTTAAAGTGCTCATGTTATGCTTTTTGGCTTTTTCCCTTTCCTTCATTGTGTTCTATATCTGTTTTGTACCCTTTAAGATCCAATTTAGATTTTTAAATTTTAGATTTAAAACCCTGATTTAAAAAACTTGATCTGCAGCTAAAACATATCAGGAACTGCATGGGTCCCAAACAGATGTGTGAGTAACAGATATGCTGATGTGTAGCCCTCACCTGAAGGTGGGCGTAGTTGACAGCTGTTGATTCAAACCCTTTACCACCTCTGGTGAAAAGCCCATACCGCTGTCCGTGTGGCCCTCCTGTAGAAGTGGCAACAATTGAAATACACACTGGTGGTTAGTGCCATATAGAACCAATGGGACCTCCTTTATATTCTTAAATTGCCCCTTTACTTTGTAAAGTAGGGCTGCGGTGATTATTCTCACTAATGAGTCTTTTACTGTACACTAAGTTGCCAGTTTATCAGATACATCTGCACAAATCAGTAAAACCGCTTCATCATATTCATATTTATTGTGTCAGAGAGGGCTGATTCAACTCCATGGTAGTCTCGCATTGGCAGACCTTCCTCAACAGCGCTGCGGAGGAAGGTCTGGTTAGTCCACATAGAATTCCGGGATGCAGTTAAAATATCCTCTGGAAGGAAGTTGTTTTGGCGGAACGTGTGTACGTTCAGGAGTAGGTTTAGTCATGTAACAGAAAACTCAGATTGGACAGATAGTCTAGCTAGCTGTCTGGATTTACCCTGCAGAGATCTGAGGACCAGGTAACTATAGTCCTCAGATTGGACAGATAGTCTAGCTAGCTGTCTGGATTTACCCTGCAGAGATCTAAGGACCAGGTAACCATAGTCCTCAGATTGGACAGATAGTCTAGCTAGCTGTCTGGACTTACCCTGCAGAGATCTGAGGACAAGGTAACTATAGTCCTCAGATTGGACAGATAGTCTAGCTAGCTGTCTGGACTTACCCTGCAGAGATCTGAGGACCAGGTAACCATAGTCCTCAGATTGGACAGATAGTCCAGCTAGCTGTCTGGATTTACCCTGCAGAGATCTGAGGACCAGGTAACCATAGTCCTCTGATTGGACAAATAGTCTAGCTAGCTGTCTGGATTTACCCTGCAGAGATCTGAGGACCAGGTAACCATAGTCCTCAGATTGGACAGATAGTCTAGCTAGCTGTCTGGATTCACCCTGCAGAGATCTGAGGACCAGGTAACCATAGTCCTCAGAAATCCACCGGGGTTTAGAATTCCAACACAAAGAAAGAGAAAGGTAACAAATCCGTCTGAAAAGAGTGAAATCCGGCAGAATTTCCTCCAGCAATGGAACAATCCCAGAATTTGAAACATCATGGATATAGACTAACTGTAAAAATGTAGAGGGATATTTGGGTAAAGAAAATATTTTGTTAAGTTCTCATAGTAGTAAGTAATCTGACTACATATGTGTTTGTTTGTTGAAGTGATTGTGCAGAGTCCCAGACACCCACCATGACACTGCTGCGAGCCACCGGGATGTCCTCAAACATCTTGATGCTGAGGGGCTGACTGCACCGCTCACTCTGCTGGGACAGCCTGCACAGAGGAGAGACGTTACGCAACAAGATTCACAGCTGAGTATTTTAACTTTTAGACGTGACAGTGGCGAGTGAGAGCGAGATCCTCACGCTGACCCGAGGGACGGCGGTTTGTCGTAGTGCAGCTGAGCCTCCAGGACTTCTCCACTCTGCGGCCTGCTGTAGGGGCTCCTGGGGTCAGGGGTCACTGGAGATCCTTCTGCCTCGCTGCCTGCTGTCAGAGGGATGTAGTCCTTCCCGTCCTGGGGACCAAAAGTACTCTGATGATATCACCTCAAATAGTTTTATAATTCATTTTATACTGTTTATTGATCCCCAGTGGGGAAATTACAATTTACAATCTGTTTTTGTTAGAAATCCCTGCACACACACACACACACACACACACACACACACACACACACACACACACACACCACACACCACACACACACACACACACACACACACACACACACACACAGAGAGAGATGTCAGAGGGAGTGAGCTGCCAGTGCTGGAGCAGCTCCCTGAGCGGATGGGGGTGCCTACGGTGCCTTGATCAAGAGCCAATCCACACTCTGTACTATTGTCCGTACTGGGACTTGAACCAGCAACCCTCCGGTTCCCAACTCCCTACGGACTGAGCTACTGCCACAATACATACTGGATCAATAGATCCACACACGAGTTGAAATATAAACTTACATTAAAGCAGTCAATCAGTATGTAAAATGTATTCCAGTAATTTTTAAAATTATTCCAATAATGTTTATAATTACTCCAGTAATATATCAATTCACCTCCCGAATTACCTCTAAAGTATTGAGTATCGACAGAATGCCTCGTCACTCAATCCAAAATTTCAATACCTAAGCAATAAATCTCATCGGAGTCAGTGAGCCAATCGGCACGCAGCATGCTTCTACCAAGATCTACTGTTTGTGATTGGCTGTCTAAAGCTGCACGTCACAGACACACGCAGGAAAAACTCCACGTCACGCAGACGGCTCACGTAGTAGGAGCCGATAAAATAAATACAAAGATATGTGCCGTAACGTCTAATGTTGTAAATTAATTTTGGGTTTTTGAATTGGTATCGTAAGTCACGGTATTGGTATCAATACCAGTACTGGTATTGAATATCTTTTAACAATACCCAGCCACCGCCATGGTTGGAGGCAATATGTTTTGAGGATGTTCGTCCGTCCGTACCCATCTATGAAGGTAAATACCAGAACAAAAAGTGAGAGCTTGTAGAATACGATGTGAGAACTTGCTGAACAAAAAATCTGAAGTTGTTTGCTGCAAATTTGCATATTGCATAATTTTACATAGAAGTTCAGATTCTTTGTTCTGCAATCTCTCAAATTTTGCAGCATATTTCCCTTCGTAGTACCCATCCGTACGTAGGTTTGTCCCATTCTTTTGAATATCTCAGAAACGCCTTGAGAGAGTTTCTTCAAATGATGTCAACATTTCACACAAATGTCTAAATGGATGAAATGTAAAGTGATGACATTTTATACCCAAAAGGTCAAAAGGTTAATTGCACAGTATGACAATATTCTGGCCATTATTCATAAGTCAGGAACAGAAGGGGAGACATTTGGCCAGATAATGAATTAGCAACGCTAACGATGAAACTGTGCTGATTAATCCAGATCTTCTGTCCTGCTGGGTTAAAGAGTGTGGGAAGCATCTACATTTCACCAAAAAATACACTTCATACCTTTAGATTAAAATGCTTCAAAGTCTTCACTACATATATTATATGAGTCTGGATGAACATGACCCGCAACTTTAGTGTTTTTCTACTTCAACTTCAGCTAATGCCTTCTTAAATTTCCTAGAATTCCTTGGCAGTGCTCAACGAATGGGTGTGAACTTGTACACAGGGAACGCTGACAGCCAAACAATAGCATAGTAAAACACTGGGACTGAGAGATATTACCAAGGAAACTTCTGTGCCTTTAATCAAAATTGCATTATGAACTACTGAGGCTGTGATGTCAGTGCAGAAACTGCTACATCTGCATCCTGTACGATTGGTTACGCAATGACTGTTGTATGTTGAAAGAACTTTTGTTTTTTTTTCTATGTGACTGACAATATTTTAGAGAGTTTTAAGTGTGTCACGGACACAGTGGACACATGTTTTGAGCCAAACAGACCTGTTGAGCGCTGGCCTGCAGCAGGTTGCCCAGATGTCCGACCAGCTCCGCGAATGTGGGCCTGTCTGTGGGCCGGTCCAGCCAGCAGTCCAACATGGTCTGGTATCTATGAGCACAAATAAATGGGATCACGGTAAGACATCAGAGCGACTTACGCTACTGTGTGTAACTGCATCATGTTAACCACTCACATGTCAGTGGTGGCGTATTCTGGGGGTCTCATCCTGGTGCCTTCCTTCAGCCTCCTGCAGAATAACTCGTCAATGCAAACACCCGGATAAGGAGAAGCCCCTAGAGGAGATACAACAGGTGACAATCCACGAATACAGTGATCATTAGGTGTCTAATGTCATGTGTATTGGTGATTACTAGGCTTCAGTGGTGGAAGAAGTATTCAGAACCTAACTTTACTCAAGTAAAAACACTAATACCACACTGTCAATATTCTCTGTGAAAGTTAAGTAAAAGTCTTGAATTTAAAATGTTACTTAAGTAAAGGTAGGTAAGTAATATAAAGAAATGTACTGAAATGTACTAAAATTAAAGTATTCAATGCTGAATTATCACATTTTAGAAACTGGAAAAATCAAAAAAGTGTTTAATCGGCTTAGGATTTCAGCTGGATTTATACATACGTGTTGTTGGGTAGTTTAATTTATAATTTAAAAAAAAGCATTTTATAAAACTACATGTGATTTGTGTGGAACAAAATTGTAAAGTAACTAGAGCTGTAAGATGAATGTAGTGGAGTAAAAAAGTATGATATTTCTCCCTGAAATGCAGAGGAGTAGTAAGTGGCATTAAAAGAAAAGAGTCAACTAAAGTACAAGTACCTGAAGTTTGTACTTAAGTACAGTACTTGTACTTAGTTACATCCCACCGCTGCTAGGCTTACCCAGAGAAAAGATCTCCCAGAGAAGAACCCCAAAGGACCAAACATCACTCTGTGTGGTGTACACCCGATCGAAGATGGTCTCAGGAGCCATCCACTTTAGAGGGAGTCGGGCCTGCGGCAAGAAGTAGGTATAAGTTTCATTGTTTCACAGATCTTAATTGTGGGATTGATTTCATATGCTTGAGTTTCGGTGGGGGACTCACATCTCCCTTGCGGACATAGTCAGGGTCTTTGTAGACGTCTCGAGCGAGGCCAAAGTCGCAGATTTTCACCACATTGTTCTCTGAAAGCAGGATGTTTCTGGCTGCTAGATCTCTGTGGATGCACTACGAAGCAAAAGGAAACAGAGGAATTCACATTCACACGCAAAGAGGGATTATTATCTACAACTTTAAACATCTACATGTACGTACATGCATACACAGAGATTTTTAAATAATTGTAGTTGTACCTTGCGGGAGGAGAGAAACTCCATGCCTTTGGACACCTGGAAACTGTAGCATATCAGGTCCTCCATGGTCAGATGGTCATCGTCTGAGCTCTCTGTATTCGCACAATGCATTTCGAATCATAAATGTACACGCTGAATAACATTACATGTGTCCACAATAAGCAATGCACTGGTGCAAATGTGAAAGCTGTGTCATTCAGAGTTGTTATCCCCACCTTCCTGCATGTCCACGTTGCTGCCTGAAGACCTGTCTCCAGCTGTGGAGCAGACAGCTGTTCCTGTGCAGATGTCCAGCTGAGCGAACTTCCCCAGACCCAGATCCCCTTCGGTCACGTCCTCCTCTGCAGATGCCCACTTCTGGCTGTTCAACCGCTTCCTCTGTTGACCACGTGGGTCATGTAAAAGAGTCAGAATCATGATGATTATTTTATTCGGGTTGCACGTTTTAGTTTGTATGTATTGCAGTGTTGTCCATGTTGGATGCAATCTGTGGGTCAGTATATGGTGTGTGGTCAGTTATGTGTCTGTGTGCAGCAGTCTGGACTGACTGCAACCACATCAGAGGGTTGACTGCAGTTTACTTGGCTGCATGATGATTACTTATCTTTTACCTTGTAAGGGCTGTACTCTCCGCGCTTGCTTTTCAGGTAGCTGGAGAGGTTTCCGTGTTTACAGTACTCCACAATCACCATCAGTGGCCCTGCGGAGAAAGAGAGCAAAGGGGTTAAAGGATCAAAGTAAGACACCTCATAACCTTACATTACAGGACCACAGGTGACATCTAGAGGCTGATTTAAAGAGTGAGGTATATTAGAGAGAAAGGAAAATAAATACTAGCCACCCAAAGTAGACACAGATAACTATAATTAGGTTAGGGGAACGCTTGTGAAGTTCCATCACCAGCCCTCATAAAGAAGAAAATCAGCCGGGACACATTGCATGGTCAGGACACAAAAGGAGACAAAGTAAATAGGCCTGTCTTTATGCTACAATACAGCTACTGTATGTGCTTTGTATGACTCACCTCCAGGCTTTGTACAGGCTCCCAGCAGGTTGACAACGTTGAGATGATGTCCTATATGAATGAGAATTTTTAGCTCTGACATCAGTGCGCGGTACTCACTCGACGTGGCTCCCTCTGTAACACAGATGGATGCATTAAACTGTGTGTTTGGAGGTTTTCATGCTGCGTAGGCCTACTGATTGTCTGTGTGCATGTGTGTTTTGGTGGAGAGAAAGGGACTGGGAGGACACAATACTAACCCTTAAGCATCTTGACTGCAACAGTGGTGCACGTGGTTGCTTTCTCTATGCCAAAGGCGGCCGCTTCTACCACCTGACCAAATGCTCCTCGTCCCAGTGGGTCACCTTAAATGCAGGACATTTTGACATGAAGACACTCTTTAAAATAACACCATTAGCGCCGATTTTGTTTTCTCAGATGTAATAACACTCAGTCATTCAAATTTATTTTAAACTCTTAACTATATAAAAGGGGCTTCTTCATAGACATGCTAGCTGAAGAAGTGTCTCATCAACTACAGAATGGATTATTGTGAAATTTGGCACATAAATTCATGTCACCTCAAGTGGAGGCCTGCAAAATTTATTATATTCCAATCATCCTCAGCTGTAGTTTGTGCTACTGGCAATTGGCAATTGTTAGCATGCTACACGCTAAATTAAGATGGCAAACATGGAGAACATTATACCTGATAAACATTAGCATGGTTTTTTTTGTCTTTAGTCTCATGTCTACAACCACGCTAGCAGCTCTGTAAGGCTGCTCTTAGGCACAGCAATGCTTTATGCTAATAGCTAACATCAGTATGCTAAGATCACGATTACAAAACTAACACACTGATGTTTAGCAGGTTTTCCATTTTCACCGTCTTAGTTTAGCATGTTGTTGAGGGTTGTTGAGATATTTTAGTGTGGGCCAAAGTTGTGGATTGACAGACCGGCACATCGCTATGCTTCCAGCTATCCGCAAGCATGAACTGTGACCTAAGACCTGAAAATCTAAATCGGAGCTGGGACTTGTAAGGGGCTCGGCATCTTGCTCAATGACACTTCAGGAAAGCAGATATTTGTCGTCACAAGTTGAAGTCTCTTTACTCACTATGCCCCCTTGCAGCCTACGGTATTCTCACCCAGCTTCAGCCTATCCCGAGGGAACTCCCATTTGTTTGCATCATAAGTGAGCCTTTCACACTGCTCGTCCATGGGAATGTCCTCTGAGTCCAGGATCATGGACAGGTAGCCCTCTTTCAGATCCCCACCACTTGGCTGAAACAGTGTGAGAGAGAGAGATTATGTGTGATTTAATAAGCCTGAGTTCATTAATGTCTCTTTCCTGTCACAACAATAAAACTGCAAGAAAACAGCAGTTTTCCAGTGACTCTGGTGCCCTTCCAGCAAAAGGGGCCCAACCAGTGCTGTGGGTCTACGTGACTTAGGGGAGCAGAGATGTGGCCCTGTTTTTCCTGCATACAAAGAAGAGTGGCCACTGAGAGCCAGATCAGTCACTTCTAATCAGTCAAACACCCCCGCTGTGTGTGTGTGTGTGTGTGTATGTGTGTGTGTGTGTGTATGTGTGTGTGTG
>NC_045741.1:28584024-28587574 GCF_008692095.1 Etheostoma spectabile
TGTGTGTGTGTGTGTGTGTCTGTGTGTCTGTGTGTCTGTGTGTCTGTGTGTGCGCGTGTGTGTGTATAAGCTGAAACTTTATTTAAATTTTTTCAAAGATCTGCTCCCTTGTGTGTAACGGGGGGGAAAATCCAAGGAGGGGAAGTGTTGCAAAGGGATGATGAGGGAGTTCTTACTCTCTTCCTTCCACGGATGACAAAGACGATGAGTAACCAGAAAAACATGGCGATGACCACTGATCCTATAGGAACAATCAGTTCCACATTGGTCTTTTCTTCTGCACCTAGAATAGACACAATAATATGAATTGCAGGAGAGTTCGCAAACGGCCTGTCAAAGAACAGATCATACGACAATTTGACAAATTTGGAGACAATTCTTTAGGGAAAAACGTGGGACAGTCCCAGTGGAATGTCGGTTATGATTTAAGGGGCGTGCCTTGGCAGCGTTGCATAACGTTCAGACGGGTTTGTCATTGTCTTTGGCGTGCACACATGTGTATATGTGTGTCTCTGTTTGGGTTGGAGGAAGGAGACTGTTGGAATCTGGACTGTAAGCAAACTGATATTTTATCTAGTCAAATGGTCAGGAGTCAGCACGGACAAACTACAGACAAAGACCACTTGGAAAAGGCCTATCAGAGCTGTAATGGGTTAAAAAAGGGGGTTTTACTGCTATTCTTTCTTTTTGCTGAAGGGAGAGTAGTGTAAATGTTTTATCTGCTCAAATTTTCTTATACCAGATCAATTCTACCCTCATGAAATGTATTGTAAATTTTTTTTTTTTTATTATAAATTTTGAAAACACATGAAATAAACATGCCCAGCCATGCGACTCAGGCACAATGTAATTGATTTGATGAGCAATCAGTCATCTGATCTCCTAAATGTCAGGCATAAGATTCAACCCCCCCCCCATTGTCTCTTTTATTGCTTGCTCTCCCTCCCTCTGTAAAACTCCCTCACACGCGGAGACTTTCTTCTTAGCGGGTCCGTCCTCAACCCTCCCTCGTTGGAAGGTCTGGCGCCTGAGCAGGGAGCTACTGTAACTGGGTCGACATTTTTTGGCGCTGACCAGGTCACGTAGGCCCTGATTCTGGTCAGAGCATTTCTTTGTTTGTCGCTGTGTCTCTGTGTTCAGGACAGAAAAGAGTGGACAGGAGAGCAGAGGCTGGAGCTGGGGCAGGGCTGGCCTCTCCCTTTGTCCTGCAGTCCACTCTTTGTTTTCTATTTAGAAACTCCCGGGAGGATGTGTGCTAACTGGGCCAACTTCCTGTCATGTGGAAGTAAAGTTATTTTTATATCTTTAATATCAAACATGTATTCATGATGTCGATTGGTGAAGCCTTGAGGTCAGATATAAATGAAGGATATTTATGAGTTGTGTGGATATTGTCAAGAGGTTAAGGCTAAAATCTCTTGCATAAGCTATGAACAATATTTTTTTTTTCTATCAGCTAGGGATGAATTACTGAACGGGCCTACAGGCCCAGGGGTCCAGAGACTCAGTTTAAAGTAAGTGTGTTTACACTTCTTGTTGTAAAGTGAATGTTCACTAAAACTAGAAAATGGCTACAAAGAGACACAAAATGCCTACGAAGAGATGCAATTGTCCTACGAACAATTACAAAGGACATAAAAGAATTAAAAGAGAATCAATGAGTACAAGAAGACACAAGACGACCAAAAAACTTCTAAGAGATACAAAACAATTACAAACTGATCACAAAGAGGCACAAAGAGACAGAACAGTTAAAAAGAAACACATGAAACACAAAACAAGTATAAATAGAGGCAAAAAGACCACAAAGAAACAAAAAACAAAACAATGATATGACTAGTAAGAGACGAGCGACATAGAGCGACGGAAAAAGGAGACAAAACAACTACAGACACAGACAGACAGAAGGACTACAAAGAAACTCAAAAAGACTACAAAGAAATAGTCTGGCTATCACCAGATCAAGCCAAGCTCAATAGATGTGAGATTGAGTGTTGGTCTGGGTCTGCACAAGAGGCGTGACCAACGGGCATATTTCAACTGGATAGTCCTTCAATCAATCAGACCGACGCTCCGGGTGATGTAGAAGCGACAGCAGCATCAACGGGGGGCTGCACTTCGGTCGCCGCCATGTTGAATGTCAACAAGAAGCTGCTTGGTTGCTTCTCTATCGTCATCGTGTTAAACCAAAAGCGCGGCAGGTAGATCAGCCAGTTTGTGATTGGTTCCCGCAAAATTGTGAACTGGAGCAGGAGAATTTAACATGCAGGTTTCCACACGAAATCAAATCGCCGGCAGAGTGGGCGGGGCTTACCCAGTCTAACAAAGAAACTCAAAATGACTACAAAAAGACACAAAACGATGGTTCCTTTCAGTCTGGGGGGGGATAAGTAGGTAGAAGCCTTTTACATCTCTGTGCCCAGGGGCCCTTTTGTCTTATAGTTCATCTATGCCAGTGATTCCCAAAGTGGGGGTCGGGACCCACAGGGGGGTCGCGAGCCAGAGAGGGGGGGGTCGCAAGTTGGTTTCCAGAAATAAATTTAAAATTTAAAAACGATTAGAAATAGCATATGTTAGCCATGATTTTAACACAAGAGAAAACTGTTGTGTTATTTTGTGTTGTCAATATGCACGTGTTTGGAGACGCCTATAGTGCGTGCGTGGTTGCACGCAATGTTTTTATAGGTTTATAGGGGGGGGGGGGTCGCAAGTCGCTTGCACCGTTACTTTGGGGGTCGTGGGCTGAAAGTTTTGTGAACCCCTGATCTATGCTAACAGCAAATGCAAAAACTAATATATTAGGTATGACTTGGGGAGGGACTGACCTTCAGTAGTCAAATAGGCCTGTGAGGTGTCACAGCCACGGCTGTTACATGCACTACATGTGTATAGACCGCTGTCCTCCTTCTTCACACGCTGAATTGTCAGGATGTGGTTGTGCTGACTCAGAATCACACCTGAAATGAAGTCCAGGCAGTTATTTAAAGAAGAAACTGATGAAGTGAGTCCGTGTTGATTGAAAAGCCGGGCACCGTCTCACCTGAGCCCTCCACCACCGTGTGGTTGTTCTTGGTCCACACCACCGTTGGCTTCGGCGTCCCGGCAGCATCACAGAGGAGACTGATGGTGGCACTCACGTTAACTTTCTGATTGGTTAAATTATTAAGGATCCTTGCTGCCTCAAGACCTATGGAATCAACGGAAACTCATTTCAAACACGCTATAGAACAGTTTTTTGGGTTGTTGTTTTTTGAAGATATTCTCTCTTAAAACATGTGAAAGAGTCAGTTAAAGTTGCGAAGCACAATGAAATGATCATGTATCAAGAATTTTCCATCAATCAAATGCAGCACTCCTAATGTTTGCAGAGTAATCCTCTTATTTTATTATTGTATGGTATCCTAATATTCATTTATTCTGCTCTGTCTAACAATGGTATAACTGCACTCAAAACCAATAGAATAATCTTACTCTGAAGGGCTTATGCACCACTTAAAGGTCCCATGGTATTTAAATGTCCCTTTATGAGGTTTTTAACATTAATATGAGT
>NC_045741.1:28587584-28589474 GCF_008692095.1 Etheostoma spectabile
CCAGCCTGCCTATGGTCCCCCAGTGTCTAGAACAGGTGATAGGTGTAAACTGAGCCCTGGGTATCCTGCTCTGCCTTTGAGAAAATGAACTCTCAGATGGGCCGATCTGGAATCTTGCCCCTTATGATGTCATAAGGACCACTAAAGGCCTATATAAAAGCATCCAAAGAGCACCATGTCATGGGACCTTTAAAGATTGAAAGTTTTACAATTTTCAATGCACAAACCTGTGAGATTTACTTTCCATAATGAAACAATACATTGTTGTACAAATAATATTGTACGTTGTATCAACCTTTACAACAGATGACACACACAACATCTAAACCCTTCATGATAATAGCCAACTGTACATTTTATTACATTTTCCTTACTTTTTAGAGAAAGACGGCGTAGCAGGCAAGTTCTCTCCTGAGTCTTGATGTTTTCCACCTGACAGGCGTACAGACCCTCATCCTGACGGGACGCGTTGGCCAGCGACAGCTCCAGGGCGACGTTGGTGCCCTGCAGGCTGGACTGCTCGACCCGCGACAGCGCCAGGGAGCGACAGGGCTGTACCGGCGCAAAATGATCCGACTCTGAGATGTTGGTCACACGGAACCAGGCGAGGTTGCCGTAGATCAGCCTGTCGGCCTTACACCTCAGAACCACACGGTCCTCCTCTAAGGGCTCAGAGGATGGAGACACGCTCACCTCCAGGCCACCTATACCACGCAGAGATGAGGACTGAGATGTAGTCATGGTTACAGAGAGAGCCTGGGGTGGAAAAAGTATTCAGATCCTTTCCTTAAGTAAAAATTACTATTACCACACTGTTAAAAAAACTAAAAACTCTGTTACAAGTAAAAGTCCTGCATTGAAAATGTTACTTCAGTAATATACTTTTATGTATATTAAAATATACTTGTATTAAAAGTAAAAGTAGGCTACTCAATGCAGAAAAAAATCCTCCTTTTATACAAACTCGAAACAATCCAAACAGTTCTGTCAATCAACTAAGTGTCTAATCGGCTTATCATTTCAGCTGGCCGTTATATTGTTCTTATATAGTACTTATAACACATCTTAACTTGTACAGTAACGAGTAACTAAAGTTGTCAGATTAATGTAGGGGAGTAAAAAGAACAATGTTCCCCTTACAAGTACCTCAAATGTGTACTTAAGTACAGTACTTGAGTTAATGTACCTCTGGAGAGAACCCACGAGGGAGAAAGAAAGAAAAAGTGCTCACGTGTGACGTGGAAAAAGATGACGCGTGAATCCTCTCCTACTTTGTTGGCAGCCATGCATCTGTAGAGGGCATGGGCCTCCGCCTTACGAATCTTCAAAGAGCTGGCGATTTTCTGGGGGAAATGCATTGTACTTTGTTATTAATTGCACATGAAATATAGTCAAAATGCAACATCCACTGTTTAACGGATGGGATTCTTATTGTGATGGACAGCAGGGCAAAAAGGGAGTGTAACCAAGAGGAGTTATTTACCTTTTGGGCATGCTCAGCGTCAACCATAATTCGTTCTATAGGCTGGTGACCGGTGCTGTTGCTGATATCTCTCCAACCTGTACACCCGGCCAGCTGTACCTCCGACTTCACCAGCCCTGATCTGTTGGCAGAAACAAACAGAAACCAGGTGATGCTTATAGCGCCAATATTCTGCTCATTTTCAGGTTCATAATTGTATTTTGAGGTTGGACCAGAATAGGTTTCATTTTCAAAAAAAACCATGTTTTTGTTGAACCGCACATTGCTGCAGATCCTGATTTCACCCTGTGTCTTTAGGTCTCTGTTTTAGCTACAGAGTGAGACATCCCCCTTCTATCCTATCTTTGTTGGGAGTCCCACATGCTTAGTAGCTAGATAACTCTTTCTCCAGCTTTGGTCAGTCCAAG
>NC_045741.1:28589484-28589569 GCF_008692095.1 Etheostoma spectabile
AGCTGGGAGACTTCTTCTAGACGAGGGGCACTTGTGGAATACCTCCACAACAGGGACAGGAAGTAGTTTTTTTGGAGATTATGGT
>NC_045741.1:28589579-28590658 GCF_008692095.1 Etheostoma spectabile
TAGTGTGTGTTGTAGCAGTGTTTTGCCATTGAGAACAAATTGCATGCTAGCGCTAACATGTGCTACGGGTAGCCACCTCGTCTCGGCTAGTGATGTAGAAAGCCGAGCTGGTGTTAAACAGCTCACCCGGAGACTGAAGACAGAGGACATTTAGAAACCGGATCTCACTCAAAACCTCATGGATAGTTTTTTATCCAAGTTTGTATGTATGTGGAAGCAACAGAGACACAAAATAAGCCCCCAATTTTTTTTCATAATACGGGCACTTTAATATATCTTTTTTCTATGATGGCATTTTCAGTCCAGTGTTACATTTTTGCATAAGTTTCTCGTTCCCTCCCATACACCAAATACATGTTTTTACTCTTACAAATAAGTAACTGTAACTTTCACTTTTACGGTCATGTATTTGTTTTCCATATGCATCATTTTGTTTCCATTTACAAAAATGGCCAGCTTCATGTCTTGTTATGCAACTTATTTTTAGTTGAGGCAGAGACAAACTGCCAATCCAAATTCAAGAAAGACACAAAAACTGTGTATGTTATTGATTGTAAAATGGGGTACTTGATCAGTAGAGAAAGAAAGCATGCAAGAAGACACCCAGATTCAGCAAGAAGAAGCTTCTTTTTCTTTTTTTTGCACAGAGAGCACGACGGGAACAACAGGAAACATAGTGCAGGACTGAGGAAGTGCTCGGAAGTGTAGGCGGGAGATAAAGGAACCTGCTGATGGTCTTCTCTGGCCAAAGCCACCACTCACACACACCTCCTCCTTTCTATCAGCACGGACCTTGCTCTATTGCACGGATAGAGCTGTCATCTTAAAGGGCTGATCCAAAGAGGTTAAAAACAAAAATAGACTCTGAAATGGACATTGTGACGAGTATGTATCACATCCGCTGATCTGCATCGGCTCAGAGTGCGCTCTCATTGTCTCCTCTCTTGTTTTTGTCAACATCACGAAAGCAGCTACTCCTAAATCAACAACCTGTTGACAACCAGTGACTGGGAGGCATGTGAACACTGTGTGCATACCCAAAAGAAAGTCCCAAATAATATTCTCTCTCTCTCTCTCTC
>NC_045741.1:28590668-28591169 GCF_008692095.1 Etheostoma spectabile
TCTCTCTCTCTCTCTCTCTGTGACTTTGTCTCTCTCACACACTGAAGAAAGGGGACTCACAGAAAGGCCTTTGGACAGTCCTCTTTAGACGTCCATTGCCATCCAATGTTCTATTACAGAAAGTGTATGAGACCAATGACCAAAACAGTCCTACATTCTGTCATTGTGTTACTTATGGATGGAATTATTGTGAAAATAAATTATTCCCTTTTTTGTTGGGCACCACCTAGAACTTTGAGAACCACTGCTTTTATTGGACCCAGCAACATGAAGTATACTGTACTCTAAATTACTTTGAATATCCTGATAACTGTAAGAAAGACATTTCTAACCACACTTTACTGTAGCTTTTACACTAGTTATCATGGAAATGTCCAACTTTTTTTCTCTCTCTCTCTCACTCTCTCTATCTTTCTCCGTCTCTCTCTCTCTCTCTCAATTTCAATTTCATGTTGCCTTAATAGCATGGCGCAAAATCCATCTGTGTTGCCAAAGCATAAG
>NC_045741.1:28591179-28604822 GCF_008692095.1 Etheostoma spectabile
CATATAAACAACAACAAGGAGTAAATACATTTGATATAATAATACAAGTAAACAGGATACTTATGATATAATTGTAGATACTAAAAGAATTATGTGCATGTCGCTCAAAGGGTACGTTGAAACAATAAAAAATAAAAGAATAGAAAAATAAAAATGATAATATATAAAATTCTCTATTTATTTTGCCTTGTAGTATAGCAGGAGAAGACATATTTAGCTGCTAGCCATGCTGTGCTTTTATCTTCCCCTAATAAAAAAGATCTCTCTCACAAACACACTGAAGTAAGGTAACTTACAGGAAGGCCATTGGACAGTCCTCTTTAGACATCCATTGCCACTGGATGTGTGCAGGTGTGGGAAATCCACGGGCCGTGCACCTTAGGGTGGGACTGCTGCCGTACGGATACACATCAGTGTCCACCGCCACCTCCTTCTCGATGATATGAGGAGGAACTGTGGAAGAAGACAACAACGTGTTATCACCACAAAAACAAAAAAAGCAGCTTAAGAAGAAACGAAATAAAGGTAAAGTAGAGTGAAAACATGCCATTGACGAGCAGCTGGAAAGAGCGTCTCTGTTCCTCTTTGGTAATCTTATTGGTCAGGACCATTGTGTAATTCCCTGCATCCATTTCTGTGACTCCCCGGATGATCAGGGCATCGATTCTCTGTTTTATTCTGTAATCATCCTTCAGCGGCAGGCCATTTTTTAACCTGGGCAGACAACCAAAAGGACTGATCAAAGTCATCTGTAACATAAAGTATCTGGATCAACATGCACGCGGAAAGATATCCGACTATAACTTCTTAACATGCTACCAAAGAGGTGTAGTAGGCTGGTTAACAGTTGTTTTGCTGCAACTCGTTTTTCTACTGAGAACGTACCATTTATAGTCGGGCTCCGGGTAGGCCGAGTACTTGACAGAGATAGATGTTTGATCTCCCACATTTACCTCCGAAACCTTCGTCCATGGCTCTTTCATATCAATAAAAGGCTTTTCTGGAACCACAATCACAAAGTATTTCAATATAGAAATAAGATTACAATAAAGAAAAACACATTACGTGAGATATAAAACATAGTCAAAGTGCTGAAAGGAGTATTGTAATCTGACTATTTAACTTCAATGACTGTTTCTGGGGAAGAAACATGAGCTTTCTATTGGTTGAAGCCATATTTTAGCTGAGTTAACTACGGTCTGTCTGTTGTCTTTGGGTCAAATTTCTATATCAGAAATTTGGGTCTCTTTCAAACAAATTGTCCAAAAAAGTAATGTGCAAGTTAAATAAATAATCATGAATTTGGGTGTTTTTTCTCAATTTTATAGCATTTGGAGAAAAAACTATTGATGAAAGAACTTAAATTAAAGTGACAAAAATGTGAAAAGATGTCAAAAAAAGCTAGAAAAAAATCAAAAAAATGTGACAAATGTAAAAAAAAAAAAAAAAAAGCTTTAAAAATGTTGGGAAAAACCCACAAAAATTTTAAAAGTCTCAGAAAACGTCAACAGACATTGAAAAGACACAAAAGGGGCGAAAAAGACGACCATAACGTTGATAAAAGCTTTTTTGTTTTTAAATTTTGACTCCGAAAAACAAATATTTCCAGGTCGGCGGGAAGACAACACGAGGGTTAAGAAAGAAAAGGTGGAGATGTTTTATGTAAGGACCCCCTCGTGAACTTTTATGATTCACAATGAGCCCCAAAACTGACAAACTTTAGTAAAATGTTATTAGACAATGAGTCAAAAATGTCTCTATCCCTGTTGTGGATCTAATAATCTTATCCGGCAAAAAAAACATTCAGGGAAAAGTAAAGGAAAAGTGATGGAACTAGAAAAAAAACCTTTCCCGCTGAATGAGAAGTATTGACACTAATGCGTGATGATTAGAGCATAACCGACCTACTTTCATGTCTTTATATCACATTCATAACAATATCACATACA
Organism: Etheostoma spectabile; assembly: GCF_008692095.1. Classification (NCBI taxonomy): domain Eukaryota; kingdom Metazoa; phylum Chordata; class Actinopteri; order Perciformes; family Percidae; genus Etheostoma; species Etheostoma spectabile. The sequence goes on from NC_045741.1 coordinate 28,593,129, forward strand.
GTATTCTTTAAATATACAATATATATGTCTGAATTGCAGGGAAAGATACACTAATAAAAAAACACACACATCAAAACATGTCCTAGGGTCTTCAAGCTCTCATGAATGTAAGTAGCATGAAAGAACTTGTGGATAAGATCAATATTAGTTAAGATAGTTGTCGTCAACATACTTTACTCTTCATTATTTACAAAGTATACAACGACATTATTTTTTCAGTTCACCCACCATACACTTTGAGAAATGCTGAGGCACTTTTCTCCATCTGCCCACTGGATGCAGTGCAGGTGTATTCCCCGGTGTGATCCACCGTCACGTTCTCCACTATGAGTGTGTTGGACAGCTCCAGGGAGTTCCACAGCTTCTTCTTGTGGGGCGTTGAGTGGCTCGTCCTCGAACCGTTCACCGCGGTCTGACATGGGAGAGACAATTATGTGGACCCTTCAGAATAACTCTTTCAATTGAGACCAGAAGAGAGAAATGACCAAACAATGGCTTCAGTCTACCAAGCTTTAGAGCTGCAGTGATAGTCGACTTATCGCCAAGTCAACTGACAGAAAAATCATCTATCATCTGTATCAACTATTTTGATAATCAAAAGAGTAATCAAGCACCATCAAGTAATCAAGCACAAATGGCAGAAAATGCTGTTTTCAGCCTCTCAAATATGGGGTTATCCTGCTCTTTTTTATTTTATATCACATTGAACTGAATATCTTTGAGGGTTAGGGAGATGCCTAATATCGGTCCGCCAATATATCGGTCGGGCTCTACAACACACACACACACACACACACACACACACACACACACACACACACACACACACACACACACACACACACACACACACACACACACACACACACACACACACACACACACACACACACACACACACACACACACACACACACACACAAACTCTGCTCAATTCAAGATTTCATACATTTTACAACCCATTTGTTTTTGTCCCTTTGTTTGTGAAAACGCAAGCTAGACTGACTTTGAGAAACTGGGATGGACATTTTTCATTATTTTCTTACATTTTAGGAACCAAACAATGAATCAAATAATTATTAACATAATCAGTAGATTAGTCTATAATGAAATCAATTGTTAGTTGCAACCCTACCAAGCATATTTTTCTTATGTGACCTGGCACAACATTAAAAACCCATCTGGTCAACTTTGCACTCTGACCTGGTGTAGAGATAAAGAAGTATGAGCCGAGCATTGTTGTATCTATGACTTGTACATATTCAAATATTTGTTCTTGTATTTTATTCCTATTATTATTTCATGTATATTGCATGTATCTATAATGTATCCTAGTATTTCATTTATATTTATATTCTGTGCTGTGACTGATTTTGCTGCTGCAACACTGTAATTTCCCATTTTATTGGTATATCTATCTAGCTATCTATCTATCTATCTATCTATCTATCTATCTATCTATCTATCTATCTATCCCTCCATCTATCTATCTATCTATCTATCTTAAAAGCGGCTGATAGAAGGCTCTCACATTAAGTGTACAAGGGCATTGTCCATCACAAACAATGATCAGAGAAGCCTCGGGCACTCACCAGGGCGCGACCGGAGTGCGTCCAGTTGAATTCGATGCCCACGTTGAGCTCGGTTTTGGCAGTGCAGCTGAGCCCCAGCCGCTCTCCCACAGACAGCCTCACATGCGTGGGGGTCAGGGTGAGTTCATAGATCTTGTATCCTGCGGAAAAGGGAAGTAAGACACGGCAGTCAGTCGACGGCCCATTGTTCTCCTGGGACTGCCAACTCTCTCTCTCTGCGCCTACTCTGCCTCACTTGCTCAGTACTCCACCAAGTCCCTCTTTCACTTACTTACAGTCCACACTCTCACACGCACAAACGCGCACACACTGTTGGTCGTCACTAACACACACATACAGTCAATTACTACAAGTAATACTTTGCTGTGTGTGAATCTTTCTCCATCTTACCGACAACAGCAACAATGTAGAGAGGGGACTTGAACGTCTCATTTCCAATCCGGGTCTGGCAGGACACCACGCCGGCGTAGCTGATCAGATGACTGGGAACAGTGAAACCCGTCCTGGCGTCCCACAGAGAGTCCTTCCCATCAGGGTGAAGCTCCTTATTTGGATACTTCTGACAGACACAGACATTTACTGATTTGGAAAAAAGAAACCAAGCACCCTTTTCTCGCTATGTAAATAAGATCTTGTTACTTTCTTTTTCTATTTTAAACAGCACATAAGGTGAAAAAGCTCTGTAAACTGATATGAAATTATCAGGGGTTGTTGATAATAAGGAACTGATGTCACTTCTGAGAATGTTCCTTTAAGCATGTTTGCCTGAAACCACATTTTGTCTCAGTTCAACTGGTTAAAAGAGACCCTCCACAGGTTTTACAAATTTTGTGTGGAGTACAGTTCCTTGAAAACAGGATTGAAAACAGTTACAACATCTACAGTATCTGTAACAGCATCTACTGTGACTCTAGAGGAGGACATAAAGTCAGAAAAACACCCTTGATGATCTCATCGTTGTTGTGTCTTGGGCTTGGAAATTGAAGGAAAAAAATATAATAGAAAGTGTGTATCAGGACCTGGGGCATGAAGTTTGAAAAACATATGCATCAACCACCAGATATGGAGATGCAGAAGGCAATGATACTATTGGTTGCATTTTTGAAGATCCCATGATTTTAAAGCTTGACACATACTATAAAACATGTTTTTTTGCTTTGATTTCGACCATTCTTTTTTAAATCTGAGACCACTTAATATGAGCTGAGATATGAGTTTTTTGCCTTTCATGCTACAGAAGTTGCTCCAGCTTGTGCAACATTTTAGATTTCCCAAAGAAAGAATATGAGGGGAACAGAAACAACTCTTCCTTACAGTATGGAGCGTAACGTTGAGATTCTCCACCGAGCCCCGGCATGGTATGACCACCCGCTCTCCCTCACGGATGAACACCACCTCGTATTCTTTCTCAGACGGCACAAACGGCACCTTGTCATCTAAAATCAAATGTGCAAACAACAGACAATGTATTAAAGTGCTCATATTGGGTTCATTTTCAGGTTCATAATTGTATTTAGAGGTTTTATCAGAATAGGTTTAACAAGTTTAAGTTAAAAAGAATTCCCATTGCTTCAGCTCCTCTTTTCACCCTGTGTGTTGAGCTCTTTGTTTTAGCTACAGAGTGAGACATCACACTTATATTCCATCTTTGTTTGGAGTTGCACATGCTCAATTGCTTGGTAAGGACTACTAGCCAGTCAGAATCAGAGTACGAGGATGTGTCCTGATTGTAGCTAGATTTTTGTCTCTGAAGTAAAGGCTGGACTACAGTAGAGCAGTTTGTTAACAGTGTTTTCTGTTGGAGATGGTAAGTCCCTCTGGGGGGGGACTATGGGCTGTTGCACTTTGTAAACCTATTACGTACACAGAAAAGATATATAACACAATAAAGGAAAGGGGAAAAGCCAAAAAGTATAATTTGAGCACTTTAAGTTGAGAAGAAAGTGGAGTCAACACAACACTGACAGGGCCACAGTGAGGAGGTGGTCAGGGTGGAACTGGCTGCTTATAAATTTGGTCATCTCAGATTTTTTACGGTATTTTTAGGATTTAAATGTTGACAGCGACACTATTTGCTGTAATATTACTCATAAGAAATTCAACAATTTAACTAAACTTGACCAAATACGTAAACACGACCTCGCAACAGACCCCAGTCCCATCATGCCACTGCCATCACTCCAGCTACCCCCCCCAAAAAAAGAAGGTTAAAAGGGGTTATACCGCGGACAAACACATAAGCGGCTGCTGAAGTCTTGCCATCTTCGACTTTCAGGTCTCTGTAGGAGCACTGGTACTGCCCGGTTTCATTGACAGTGGCGTTGGAAATGCGCAGCGCTGTGCAGAAGAGTCCCGATCCGCTGCAGTCGCTGATGGAAAAGCGAGAGCTCGTAGGAGGGGTGGTCCACCTCAGGTACTGTCGGCCTCTGTGAGTCAAGAGATAGAGAGCTCTGTCTGTCGGTGTGTTTGTGTATGCATCAATGGATTAAATTAAACCCAGTAACGTTCATACATACCGGCATGTCAGTTCCAGGTTGTCAAATCTGTTCATCCTGTGAATGCCATGGATGTCCAGCAGTGGTGGATCTGGCATAAACCGCAGTTCGATGGCTGCAGGAATCAACAATTCAATCACAACAAAGACACGATCAACAGAGATGACATCACCCTGTACGGCCCTGACAAATAATAGCTACATAAAGGGGTCAGGGGTCTTTATTGTTCCCAATAACACGCACAGTATGGTCCTTAGACATTTTTTATGGAAAATAAATCAGGTCAGAAGCATGAAGAAACTTAAAGGGCTGATTTTTTGGCTGGCTCTCTGGCTACTCGGGGCCATTTTTCCACTGTTGCAGAAAATGGCTGAGCTGTGTCAAAACAGGAAGCAGGGGAAGATGGGAAGGGTCAGGCTCAATAGCCAAGCACAGTGTGGCCTAGGTGGGGTTCCTGTTTCTGAGGATACAGGCTGCCCACCTCCTCCCTGTCAGGCCCTAAAGCACATAATGCATTGTATGGAGAAAAAAAAACCTTTTAGGCCCAACCAAGTGAGCATTATATAAGTTTGTCTTAGTTTAACTTCTCTCTGATCATCTCTAAAAACTGGAATTAAGACTGGCAGAAAAAATTAGCTTGCACACTGCAATACTTTTTCATACTCTTTGTATTTTAAATGTATCCAGTGAACAGATTCATGCAGCTGTTCATAAATCCCAACAGTATTCAGCAGTAGGCCTATAACAGTCCTCATAGTCCCAACTGAGGACATTTCGGAAGAATTGACAAAGAAATAAAAACATTCTGGTAATAGTTTGTTATTTATCTGAAGACATCAGTTAAGACTAAAAAAAAAAGTGATAAGCATTGAATTTATTCTCTTACCAGCAACGCAAAGGATTTTCAGAATAATGCCAAACAGTGGAATGACAGAGACCGCCTGAGCCATCATCCAACTGAAGACATAGACAGAGTCCTCATGAACATCCAATAAAAAAAAGCTTCACTATAGTATTGATAATCCTAAAAATCCTCAGTGCTAATCCATTGATTTGTGATGGTTTATATTCCACTTCGGAGATATTTTGTGGCGCCACAAAGTCATGAAAACCAGTGGCAGCCGAGCGGCAGTGGACGCGGATCAGCAGCAGTAGGCCTACAGTGTAAAGTGTGTCCCCATGGAGCTGCTGCTCCAGAAAGGATGGAGGGACGGAGAGGGGGGGGCAGCAGGGGAGGAGCGACTCTCTCTCTCCTTCTGGAACTAAAAACTACACTTCTGGACCTGTTGCTGTTGTTGATCCTTTGTTTTTTTTGAAGGGACATTTCAGTAGTTTGAATGTTCAATTTAGTCTAATAAGCAGCCTACTAGCTAATCTCTCAGGCTTTAGATATGCTAAACACATTAGCCTCTAAATGAAGTGATAATTAGTAGGCCTAGTAACAATTAGGGGTGGAGGAAAGTTTTTACTTAACTAAAAATCCCAATAATACAGTATATGTACAGTATATGTATAAATGATACAAGTAAAATCTATCCATTCAGTTTTTCTTTAGCCCTTGTGTTGTCCTCCTGGGTTAAAAAACTGTCAAAAGTTTGACATATTTGTCCCTTTTTCAGGCTTTTTTTTTATAGTTTTCACTAATGCCACCTTACTTCCACTAGTTTTACAGTACCTTTTGGAATTCATGGTCAATAATACTCAGTTATATAGAACTGTACCTAATATTTGAGTTAAAAAAGCAGAACTTATAAATTATTTGGACTAATAGTTAAGATCAGAGGAATGAAATTGATCAATTGCATTTGCAAAGAGCGTTGTATGGAATCCAATCCATTTGTTGTGGTAATTTGGTTAAAAATAAACCCAGATTTCAGATATATACATTTTTTTAAAGGGGTCAAATTTGACCCAAGGAAAACAGGAGGGACACGCTGGTTCAAGTCCACATACAGACCAAAGTATGGTGGTGGACTGGTAGCTGGAGAGGTGCCAGTTCACCTCCTGGGCACTGCCAAGGTGCTCTTGAGCAAGGCACCGAACCCCCATTTGCTTGAGGTGTCTTTCCAATCGCAGCCCCCCCCCCCCACACTCTGACATTTGTCCATTTAGTGCATATATAGGTACTGAGCATGTGTGTGTATTTCAGGCCTGTGTGTAATGTGTGTAATAACAACTGAGTGCAAATTGTAATTTCCCCTTGTGGGACTAATAAAGGATACATTATTATCATTCCAGGAGATATGGAGCAACATAAGCATTTATTTGGAGTAATGCTTGTGCCCACCTGAACAATATGGTCCATTCACTTCCTTTTTAGCTTAGTTTTTGGTCTCCACCCACTCCACTTTCTATTTATACTGTATTTGCGTACCTGTAAACTGTAACACAACAACAAAAGACTATGACATGTTATATTTTGTAGTCTTCTAACAGGACCAACTAAATCTATGGATGCAGTTTCATTGCCTGCCCAAAGATAACTGTTAAGGTTTGGAAGTCAGAGCTTAATTTGTCAGATCATTAGGGACAGTGCCAATACATGCCAGCAGGAAACAGCATTTCACCTGCCGAGGAGGAGGAAAAGGAGGAGGTGTGTGTGTTTTCATGCTGGCATGGATTCAGTAGGGTGTATAGGGATGATGGGGTTGTATGTTATGTGCTAGATCCACATGTTTCCTGGCCTGGTCACTTCTACAGGGACTCCTAGCTTACTAAAGCGCCTAACCCCCCCTCCTAACCAACACTTCCTGGAGGGCATTCCACACCAACTCCACTTCTGGAAAAGCTGGAAACAGAAGACATTTTCCATTTCTCTATCTGCTTTTGTTTTCCCAATTCAACATTGCTTTGAACTCTGTCCATCTCAAAGCCAAAGAGACAAATAAGAAGTGATTTTTTAAAGAATTTGGTGGGAAACGCAAGAGAAATGTTTGAAGTTGTGTGGGATTTATTACATTTTTGGGACTTAATATAAGTGATATGTGCTTAGTGTCTGCGTCACATTTTAAATGCAGCATGTTGTCCTTTCTTTCTGTTAAAAACAAAAACAAAGCATAAAGACACTAACTTGTTTTTGTGTTCTACTATAGAGAGCTAGAAGAAGGGGCTCTCTGAATTCAAAAACAGTGTTTGCATTAAAATAATATTACGTCACAATTCCTATTCAAAAGTATTTACAAGTAAAAAGCTGGGAATTGTCTTGGCACTGCTTGTGTTTATGATCAGAGATCACAGGAGGGATTTCTAAAGTCAGCGTCCCACAATGCAATACACAAAGAGCATGCACACAAAGCAGTGACGCACTGAGAGAGAGAGATAGAGAGAGAGTAAAAGAGAGATTGAGAGCGAGTGAGTGAGAGATTGAGAGAGAGAGATCTAGAGTGAGACACTTAGTGAGAGAAAAAGAGAGATTGAAAGAGAGTGAGTGATTGAGAGATTGAGAGAGATAGAGTAAAAGAGAGCTAGAAAGAGTGTGAGATTGAGAGAGAGAGTGAGAGATTGAGAGAGAGAGTGAGAGATTGAGAGAGAGAGAAAAAGAGAGATAGAGAGAGAGTGAGTGATTGAGAGAGAGAGAGAAAAAGACAGATAGAAAGAGAGTGAGTGATTGAGAGATTGAGAGAGATAGAGTAAAAGAGAGCTAGAAAGAGTGTGAGATTGAGAGAGAGAGAGTGAGAGATTGAGAGAGAGAGTGAGAGATTGAGAGAGAGAGAAAAAGAGAGATAGAGAGAGAGTGAGTGATTGAGAGAGAGAGAAAAAGAGAGATTGAGAGAAAGAGAGAGAGTAAAAGAGAGATTGAGAGAGAGAAAGAGAGAGATTGAGGGAGAGAGAAAAAGAGAGAGAGAGAAAGTGAAAGATTGAGAGAGCGAGAGAGAGAGAAAAAGAGAGAGAAAGAGAGAGAGAGAGTTAGGGAGGGGTGAGTGCTTGTGTATCCACTCTGCATTGTTGTCCAGAAAAGAGGGCACAGTTAGATTTGGGGATACAAACACACAAACTACAATCCAAGATGACATTATTATAAGAGCACAAATGCCTGCCTAGCTACTAAATAAAAAGCAATTTATATAATACAATCTGAATGAAAATATGTAGATGAAAAAGCATAAAATATGTGTTACGTCTAAAATCAGGACTAATAAAACAGGTAATAATAAAGATATAAAACTTGGTAAAAGAAAATGGTCAGTCATCAAACAGTTTGACTTTTCTGGAGCTACAACTGAACTCAACTTTATAGCACATTAAACACAACACCGTTGACCTAAGTAATTACCAAGCAGAGAAAAACAACAAAAGAGGAAAGAGAGCGAGAAGAAATGACAATGACATGTTCATGGCAATGCACACAGACACCACACCACATACGGAGAAGCAGAAAAGACTTCAGCATCAATACAGGAGAAGGTTAGTTTAGCACAGTTAAAGGAACAGTTTTTTTCTGAGACCAGGGTGGCCACTAGTTCACCCAGTAAGAGCGTGCGCCCCATGTAGGCCGGGGTTTGAATCCGACCTCCGACCCTTTGCTACGTGTCATCCCCTATCGCTCTACCCCTTTCTTGTCTATCCACTATCAAATAAAGGGGAAAAAATTGTTTCATTAAAAAGAGCAAGCCCTCTAAACCATACAACCAAACACCAATACAGGGATGTCAAACATACGGGCCTTGAGTCAGAACCAGCCCGCCAAAGGGTCCAATCTGGCCTAACTGATGACTTTGCAAAGTGTGGAGTTTGCACAGAATTCATAAATTTTTAATTTTTTTAATATTCCTATTTATCCACTGGGGGTCATGCTGTCCGAATAAGAGTAGCAGGCTCTATGTTAAATCAGTAGTGTAGATCCCACGTGGTTACACACTGTCAAACTTGGGCTAATGGAGCTGGCAGTGGAAAATGGGACACAGAGTGTTCGGCCTCCTGGATGAAAATCCTGTGTTTGTCTGATTCATACATAACCCCAACCTAGCTCCGTACATGGAATTTGACACTTTTATACTTACGGTAATCAAGTTACTTCCTACTTACTTTGCTCCCGTATTAATTACTATGGCCAGACTGGGTAAGCCCGCCTACTCTGCCACTGATTTAGTTTCTTTCCTGCAGCTCGGTCTGGAAACCTGCACGTTTAACGCTGCGTACCGGACATAGTTTTTAGCCCGTAAGTCACGACTTCAAGTCACGACTTACGACTTGCTAGCGTTCCAGGCAAAGTCACCACAAACAGGGTTCAAAATTAGCACCATCTACAAGCCAAATGCTGGTAGAATATGAAAATGTCTGGCAGAATTGCTTCACTCACCAGCCGAAAAACCAATGGTAATTTATGGAGTGGCTGGTAAAATTTGAACATTCACCAACATTTGGCTGGTGGACAAAAAAGTTTGAACCCTGACCACAAGCCCTTCTAGCTAGCGTTAGCTAGCGTTAGCCGTATGGCGTTAGCTAACTGTATCTGGTAGCGTAAACGTAAAGCTAGCTAACGCAAGCGGCTACCTACCTTTGACGTTAGCAGTGGTGACCAAACGTCGTCTTTTGCCCGGACATGTTCACTTTTTACGTACTTTCCCGGGGGCTGGAGGTTTATAAATTCATGAAACTGTCCGATTTTCACTGTTTTTCATTGGACCAATGGCATTAAGGGTGAATCCCATTTCTTCTACTTAAGTGTGTACTTAAATTGACTGGTGCTTTGCACACAATACTACGGTACTTTGTTGCGTGATGTAATTCCCGAGAGGCTGCCTTATATATATTATATTTGACTGTATATTTTGCTAGCACATATGTTTCAGTGTCTAATAAAGGTGCTGGAGATCTCAAAGCTCACATGGACACCGAAAAACCTTATCTTATTACACTGAAAAGGTTTTAAGACATATTTTTTTGACAGATTCTGAATCTTCTGCAACACAAATCTTATTTTATTGCATTCTACAGTGCCCATGGAGCACCATCTTAACTGCAATATTTTCGGGGGACTGAGGGGGAGCAGTGGGGGTTGTGGAGTTCCACTCTTGGTCCAGTAAAAAATGAATAAAGAGGACACAGGAGGGAGGGGGGCAGGAAACAGTCCACACTTCCTCAGACAGGATGCTGTGCTCCTCTAAGAGGCATCCTGGAATCTAATGCCTCAAAGGCTTTACCAAGTCTTCCACACAACACACACTTCTTTTCCTCTGACACATTACTGCAGTGTGGAGAGGAGGAACACACCGAGTGAGACCTGTGAGTGGAAAGCTCAGCAAAAAATGAGCATGAGTGAAGGCCATGAGGTCGGACAACATCATGTGCACTAACACTGGGATGCAGATCAAAGTGGGATGAGGTTTTTGAAAATGCACTTAGATTCAACTTCCTTACTACTTCTACTCCGCTACATCTCCGAGGGAAATATTGTTCCCCTTGCACCGCATTAGCTGCATATTTATCTGTACATTTATCTGTAGTTATAGTCTACAAGATACATTGCAGAAAAAGAACTTTACATTCAAAAAATAAATGCACTTATAGTGCTTTATTTACTTTCCCAAGTGGTTAAAATTCCACCAACTCCATCATTAAAATGCAGCTTTCATGTTAATTCATGCGTAATTATAATGATCCAAAGTCTATATTAATATTAGGCCATTATAGTTAAAATTGTAACGATGTGAGTATTTTTACATTGTGATACTCTTACTTTTACATTAGTAAAGAATCTTACCTAGAGCTGAAATGATAAAAACAAAAGTTGATAAAGTGATAAAGTGGATATCTGATTGACAGAAAATTAACGCAGCAGCTGTTTTGACAATCAAATAATCGTTAAAGTCCTTTAATAAGCTTATTTCAGCTTCTTAAATGTAATTATTTGCTGCTTTTCTTTTTTGATATTAGATTTTTGGTTGGGCAAAATAATTTTTCTTTTTACATTGTATTATAACCATAGACAGTATTTTATTAATATAAAATGTTAACTGTTAATATTAATAGTCTATGATTTCAACCGATAATTATTAAAACGAAAATAATCGTTAGTTGCATAATCATTGGCTGCAGCCACAATATGAATACTATTACACTATGACACATGGACATTTTTTTTGTATTATTTCGAAAAATAAAAGGAGAAAGAACAAAATCTATACAATGTTACTTACAAGACTATTATAATTAAATCAAGAACTAAATGACATCAACTTTTTGTTAGATAAGTAGCTATGGAATTACATATTTCACCATCTTGCATATAACTAACTTATTACGATTAATAAATTACTTATTAGGGCATTTCCTGGCATCAATTTCATCCGGAACTATTGTGACCGTTTCCCGACGGTCTCTATTCAGCGTCGCACAAAACAATGTCCACAAGCTTGAAAATGACCTGGGATTTAGTTAGCTATGGTTTGAGCTTTACTGATGTTTTATGGTCTTTTCTGGCTTTATTTTTCCTTTTAGCTTTCTGCGTTCACAAAATATCATTACACCTGCCGAGAAAATATGAAACATGTCGTCTTTACGTGTTATTTCAGGATCTTATTCGGTACGGAAAGACCAAACAAAACCTCAAAAGAGACGACTGGCTGCGTGCACTTGACGTCCCAAAAAGGTAGCTGTCCTTTTTT
>NC_045741.1:28604832-28605149 GCF_008692095.1 Etheostoma spectabile
TTTTTTACATTTTAGGGACTAAAACAAGCTCAGTAAATTGATGAAATAATAAATAAAAAAGTACAGAAAATGTCTGATTGAATAAATAAAATGAGACATTTTGTGGCATTTCTTAAATTCCCTGAAAATTGCACAGAGTTTGGTGTGACAGAGATGTAGCTAGTGTAGCTGTGGAAAACACGTAGACAAACGCGATAAACTAATATAATGACTCTTTAGAAATTGTGTGCATAGTTAACACATTTGTAATATATTTACAGTGGGGTTCGAGAGTGTGGGCACCCCAGGTAACAATGTGTATTAATGTGCATAAAGAC
>NC_045741.1:28605159-28605293 GCF_008692095.1 Etheostoma spectabile
CAAGAAAAGATGGAAAAATCTCCAAAAGGCATCATATTTTTCCCTGGGGTGCCCAAACTTTCAAACCCCACTGTAACTGAAATTCTTGGGGTTAATTAACCCTCATGTTTTCCTATATCAGTGTTCTTTTTAAT
>NC_045741.1:28605303-28606606 GCF_008692095.1 Etheostoma spectabile
CAAAATAACATGATTGATTCCACACAACGCTCTTTGGCAAGACACATCTCTACTTTCTTATTCAATTCTATAGCATTTGAAAAAAAATATTGAAGTGGTTTTGAAATAGTATTGAGTAAAAGTTGACATATTCCAGTCTGTGATTAGCCATCAACATCCATTCCTTTAATTTTAGACGAAATAATTCCTAATTTCAGCTTTTCTAACTCAAACATTAGGCATAATTTCCTATAAATGAGGTTTATTGACCATAGATTCCAAAAAAATAATGAAAAACTAAAGTTAATAAGTTAATAAACAAAAGCCTCAAAAGTGTTGAAAAAAAAGAACAAAAATGTAAGAAAAATATTTTTTTTTTTTAAATGATCAAACGCTTCAAAAGTGTTAATTCTCAATTTTGACGGGAAGACAACACAAGAGTTGAAAACTTGAATGTGTCGATGCTTATTTAGTTACACACACACACACACACACACACACACACACACACACACACACACACACACACCAATCATAACTTTTTTTTCCTTTTCTCTCTGTCCAGGTGGTTCTGGCATTTCTATGCCGTCTCTGTTGTCTGGAATGGTCTTCTTCTGGCCTTCTACCTGATCTCTATATTTCAGCATCAGTCATACCCGTTATGGCTGACTGGGGTATTAGACTTTTTGACAGGTGTTCCTAGCACTGACAGTCAAGGTAGGCTCTTATTAAAGCCTGTGTTATCCTGTTTGATTTACACTGGTACTGTAAGGGGCAGCTAGTTGGAAACATCCAAAACAATTGTGTATTTTGCAATAAAAGCAAGACATTTGTAACAGATGAAGGTTTATATGTAATGTAAAGATATGGATATGGATATGGGGATGCTGCAAATGTATCTCCTAAAGGCCCTTGAAATGTGTGTGTATTCAGAATGCAAGCCAAGGCTCAGTAGCTTCTTTCAGACATTGCGCCACAGAAACCGCTAGCACAACAACATCTGAATCAACAGTACAAATCAATATGTGATGGCCGTGAAGTGCAGCATTTAAAACATGGAGTAACATCCTACTACCGGCATCCTCATGGCCGCCTGGAGACATATAGAGTGGTGCTCATAAGCTTACACACCCATGCTAAAGTTAACTAAAAAGAGGAATAAAAAATCATCTTTTGGAAATTGGTCGTAATGCCTTAATTAAAAAAAGAAAAACACAGGAAAAATCCAACCTTTAAGGACATTAATTTTCTTTACAATGAATAATGTATTATAAATAAATAAATGTTCTTCCTTAAAATACAGGGGGCATAAGTATACACCCCC
>NC_045741.1:28606616-28606796 GCF_008692095.1 Etheostoma spectabile
TATGTTAAATTCCCATAGAGGCAGGCAGATTTTAATTATTAAAGGCCAGTTATTTCATGGATCAGGATATTATGCATCCTAATAAAGGTCCCTTGGCCTTTGGAATTAAAATACCCCCTCCCCACACACACACACACACACACAGACACACAACTTTTATGGAAAGTTCCCCATGCCAAT
>NC_045741.1:28606806-28608283 GCF_008692095.1 Etheostoma spectabile
GGTGAAGGGTATGTGATGATGTGGGGGGGTTTGTGGGGAACTTTATCAGGATGCATAGTATCCTGATAAACAAAATAACTGGCCTTTAATAATAAAAATCTGCCTGCCTCTATGGTAATTTAACATAGGGTGGTGTATACTTATGCCCCTGTATTTTAAGGAAGATTTGATTTACGATGCATTATTCATTCCTTAAATTCCCTTCCTTAGTCCTTAAAGGTTGGATTTTTCCTAATTTCTTTAATTAGGGCATTTTTATTAGTCAACTTTAGCATGGATATGTGTACCTTATGAGTACAACTGTAACTGCATTACTATCTCGTGAAAGAAAATAGTACCATAACTAATTTTTGTAAATCAGTGAACAAACGTATGCAACATAATTCGCTATTTTACATGTTACATTACATAGAAGAAAGAAAGCATCCTTTAAAAAAAGAGGGAAGGAAGAATGTCTGTAGCAGGGCTGTTGAAGTTAATCATCGCATCGATGCATCGCGATGCGGACTTAGAAGATTCTGCACGGAGGCAGTGACAGACCATAAGTGATTATTGCCTATTGATATTACTTGTTGATTTTCTGGTCGCTGCTTATTTTTTGTTTGCCTTTTGTCTGCTGTCTTTGGACTACATTCAAGAAGTGTCTTTTTTAAGAGCAGATAATACAAAAGGGGCGTTTGTATATCTGACGGCTTGAATATGTTGATGAAGACCATGTGTAGCAATATTTAATAATATTGAGGAGGTGACGCATCGTGATGCATCATAATCGAATCGTGAGACCAGTGAAGATTTACACCCCGAGTCTGTAGTCTTATAACATCCGATCTAATCAGCTAGAACATGCCTTGGCAAGATTAAAAAAAAAATATTCAGGCATATTTATTACCAATATGGCGGCCATTCTGGAATAAGGCTTCTCTTCTCCCTCATGGGCAAAATTTCCAGTGCATCGATATCTAGCTCTTTTTACAACATATAAAATATATTCTGTGCCAAATATGTTGCTTTTATCGCAAATTTCACACTTTTTTATGCCCCACTTTCTGGTAATCCTACTGATTTTAGTCCCCCAGCTGTCTACTCTGCTGGTGCAGCTGCTGCTCTGCGTCCACTCCCTCCGGAGGCTGATGGAGTGCCTGTTTGTCAGTGTTTTCTCTGATGGAGCCATACACGTGGTGCAGTATGTGTTCGGCCTGTGCTATTACATCGTCTTGGGGTTGACGGTGCTCTGTGCGGATCGTCGGGGAAAAGGTAGAACTGAAATCCCTTCTCTCTACATGTGCTGTTCACTGGTTCTCCAATGTGGCGTGATGTTTGTGATGTTTCTCTTTAGGGACTGGAACCCTCCTCTCTCAGCTGGACTGGTTTCATGTGGCTGGAAACGCACTTTTCATTGGAGCCTCACTGATGCAGCATCAATCCATTGTCATGCTGGCCAGGCTTCGCACTGGAAAGACAGGTATGCTGTTTCTGG
>NC_045741.1:28608293-28609568 GCF_008692095.1 Etheostoma spectabile
GGTTGTTCTTTTACTACAAATCATGTATAATGAAGTACTGCTGATTATTTACCAATTGGCCATCATTTTTAGATCTGATTTTCTTTGCTGCCTCCAGCTGTGTAGAGCTGCAGCGTTGGTGATCTGTGCGTTTATCCCAATTTATTTTTTATTTGAGGGTACAGCTTCTTAGCTGTTTCAGAGTTAGCTATAAGCTGATTTATGTCTGTAGTGTCTGTGAGCAACGCCATTCACATTACACATAGTCACGTAATCCATATAAATATATTCACTAGGGCAGCTTTAACATAGCACATTCTGCATGTAACCAATTGAATAGTAAGGTAAGGTAAACCACTTGTCTATCAGTGGCATGCATACTGATGTGTTTTCGGTTTGTTGTCTTTTGTGTCTTCCAGGGAGAGTGGAAACGCTGGCTCACAGGGTGCCAGAGGGAGGCTGGTTCGAGCTGGTGTCCTGCCCACATTACCTCGCAGAGCTACTGATCTACGTCTCCCTGAGCTTGGTTTTCGGCTGCCTGTTTCTTTCCTGGTGGCTTGTTGTTCTTTATGTGCTGTTCAGCCAGGCACTGGCAGCACAGCTTTGTCATGAACTTTACATTAGCAAATATGAGTCATATCCGAGGCATAGAAAAGCATTTATACCTTTTGTGCTGTGATTTTGTTATTGGAGCTTTCTGTTTCGCATTCCTTATTGGGAACTGTAAAGTCCTAGAAAAATGGCAGAGACGTCTGATGATATGAAGGTGCGGGAGTAACACTCCTCTCACTCTGAGCACGGATTGACAAGGTGTTCTCGACAAATGAAGCTGCTTAATGGCCAACGGGACAAAATGGACTGTAGTCAACATCTCCTGAATGTAAATATGAGGCATGGCAGTGCTGCTGAAACATTCTTCCACGGCAAAAGTCTCTCCATGAGAGGTGAGCTGTTGTGTCATCAATGTAACCAAAAATCACTTGTTCCTTAGAATACCTTGTTTTTGTTGTAATAAAGTACTCATGTACTAATGACACATTTTCTCAACTTAAATGTTCTCTTTTTAACAGCATACCAGCTTATCTTCTATAACAAGAAGTTTTCTGTTAAATCAGTGGGCATGATGTAATAATGAGAGAAATGTAATAAGCACATAGTGATACAAGTTATTAAAAGTGCCCTGCCACACGTACAGTATTTCATGACTTTGGGGTAATGTCTGAAGTCCTTACATGGACTCTGTAACTTGGTTACCTTGGTTACCTTGATTCTAGTGTGGTATAGAAAGCCTGCAGG
>NC_045741.1:28609578-28609768 GCF_008692095.1 Etheostoma spectabile
TCCATTTGGGCCAGTTCTCATTAATATTGAACAAGCTAAAATGCTTGATTCTGATTGGCTAACAGCTAGACAATGAGAGCCAGATTATCAGCATCCCTTACCCAGCTCATGAATATTAATGAGCTCAGGCAGCATGACATCAGACTGACCAGCCGTTGTGATTGGTCTGATTTCTCCTCTTATTTCTTTC
>NC_045741.1:28609778-28610484 GCF_008692095.1 Etheostoma spectabile
AGCTGACAGAGGAGGTAGCAGCTCATCTTCACATTCACAACATAACATAAATACATATGGACCTAAAATATTTCAAAAAAATGTAAAAACAGTTTTGTGTGGCAGGGCACCTTTAAAGAAAATCTCAATAATATAAGAAAGAGTTTTTTTCTTAACGGCGGCAATAACAATATCCTTCTGTTGCACAAACATTTGGAAATAGTTTTTTGAGACATATATCAACCTAAATATGAAATCAACTTTGTTGTAATTAAATATTTAAATTTTACCCAATAAAAAGAAAACTGAAAATTAAGCATGGGAGTGGAATGGTTAATTACTTTCCATATACTTATTTATTTCAATTATTTGTGTATAATCAGGTCTACGCTAAGATTTGAGGAATCCACTAAATAGCGATGTAATTTATTGAAATTAAACCTTTGGCCGAAAAACGGATTAAGATTACTGTTAATGCACAGAGAATATGCATTTTTATAATTAAATACGCATTGTAAAACAATCACTCCAGATTACGATTAGTGGTCAGAGGTTCTTGCAAACAAGTAATAGCCCCCCCCCCCATCGTCACATACCCTTCACCATACCTAGGGATTGCATTGTGTTACTTCAGTTAGCCTAATAGCTGCTTCAATTTGCATTGAGTGATGATTTTATGGAAAGTTCCCCATGCTTATCTCTAGGTATGGTGAAGGTTATGTGATGA
>NC_045741.1:28610494-28618037 GCF_008692095.1 Etheostoma spectabile
GTATTTTAATTCCAAAGGCCAAGGCAACTTAATCAGGATGCGTAGTATCCTGATCCATTAAATAACAGACCTTTAATAATAAAAATATGCCTACCTTTATGGGAATTTAACATAGGGGGGTGTATACGTATGCCCCCTGTATTTTTAATGAAGAATATTTATTTATGTACAATACATTAGTAGTTCACAAAGAAAATTGGGGATTTTCCTAAATGTTTTGAATTAAGGCATTAAAATCAATTTCAAAAACATGTTTTTTATTCCTCTTTTTATTCAACTTCAGCATGGGTGTGTAAACGTATTCAAGCCACTGTATCTCCAAAACAAGCCAAGACAGGACTACTCCTCTGAATTCAACATAAATGGGTCCAGTGTGTGGCAGCAATTTTGCCGCAAGGCTTCTAGTCTGCAGAAAAGCCAGAAGAAGAAGAAGTAGCAGACGAAGAAGTAGCAGACGAAGAAGTAGCAGACGAAGAAGAAGAAGCTAACTTCCGCCTGGCTGGTGCGGTGTGATCGTGACGTGTATAACGAAGGATTTCCTCAAATTTTATAGCTAGCTAGGTAGCTAATATGAAGTTAGCCGGTTTTTGTCCCCGATGATATTAAGTGACTTACAAAAGGCAAGTTAAAGCGCAAACCGTGGTCAGTACTTCGGAAGCCATAATGCCTCTCATGGTCGGCGGAGGGGACCGACGGGCTGATAGAAATGTGATGTCCTTCTTCTTCCTGCTCTCCGCCGTGTTGCTGCTGTCGGTCGGAGTGGCTGCTGTTCCAGAGGAGAACCCGCCTGTCAAAGAGCAACCCCCACAAGAGGTACAAGCTTTGAGTTCAGAATTACCAGTTAAACCTTTTTTATCGTCGCCGGTGCTGCTACTGCTAGCTAGCGCCTCCGCGCTAGCCACATGCTAACCGAGATAGCTACCTGCACATTGTGTTCCGGTTGTGACCATAGACCGTTAATACACAGTCTGTGGGTGTAACGTTAGCTCAACTGGGTAAAGTTGGGCTTTCATTTGAGATATGGCCAGTAAATGTTAAGACATGATATACGTAGGGGTGCTAGCATGTCGCTACTTGCTTTGTTTACAATAATAATGTAAACTTTATTAATTCGGCTAGGGGAAATTACAATTTACACTCTGTTGTTAGCACACACAGGGCTGAATTACACACACATGCTCAGTACCTCTATACATGCACTAAATGGCGCCCCGGGCAGTTGGGGGTTTGGTGCCTTGCTCAATCACCTAGGAGATGAACTGGCGCCATTCCAGCCACCAGTCCCCCACCATACTTTGGTCCGTGTGGGGACTTGAACCAGCGACCCTCCGGTTCCCAACCTAACTGACTGAGCTACTGCCACCCCTTACATTTTCAATAATGACCTTAGTTGCGACAGACATGTCAATTTGACTTGTATTATAAACTGAGTGAACCGGGGTTAGCCCAATGTCTCCACATTGCTAGGACATTGTCAAAATGAGGTAGTGTGTTCCTACAGCTCCCTTTTAATGTAAGCCTTTTAAAGGGCCTAATTTTGAAAAAAAATCTTAGAAATGTGGGAGCATACGGCTGGGGTAACATAGGCATGCTTCCAGTGTAAAGTAGCTGACTGTCTTGTGTGTTACTCTGTTGCCTTTGTTTGCAGAAAGCCTCAAGTCCCCATCCAATTGGTCCAGCAGTTTCGGAAGATGTCCCCAAAGAAGCAAACACGGGTTTCATCCATGCCTTTGTGGCCTCTTTCTCTGTCATCATCGTCTCTGAGTTGGGAGACAAGACGTTTTTCATTGCAGCCATCATGGCCATGCGTTACAACCGCCTCACTGTGTTGACAGGTGCCATGCTGGCCTTGGGAGCGATGACTTGTCTTTCTGGTTAGTAGAAATGAATGTCTTGGTTTTTGTACCAACGTCCTTTGAGATTAAAATCCCCGTTTCAGGTGAGACCTCGCCAAAATAGCACACTATTACAAGGTTACAAAAATGGAGAGGAAAAATAGACTATCAAAAACAGACGAGGGATGATTAAAAAGGGAGCATGTTAAAAATTGACAGACCACAGACGCATGATATAAAATCTAGTTTAGGAATGTAACTCTCCAGTTGTTTTTTTCTATCAGTTTTGAGCTCTCCCAGGGAGACAAAATCACAACAGCTGTTGGCGAGTGGTATAAGATTACACAGAAATTAAGGGATATTACCTTTAATGGCTTTGTAAATACAAATATACCAATGCTGCTGTCTCCTTGGACTTAATGAAGGCCAGGAAACTAGATCATAAAGTACACAGTGATGTGTTAGGTAAAACGCAGAGAGCTGTGATACACAGTTAAGGTGTCGCAGTGCAGAGGAGGTCGCGTGCATGTACAGTACATACTTAGCCTAGCCTATAGTTTTTTCACTAGGTTCTTAGTATGCGCTCTAAAACAGAGCCGGTCATCCACTCAAATACCCAAGCACTTGTAGGGTGATTTTCTTTCAGTTGGGTCCTCTCCTGGGGAATGGATGTTGACATGAGATCTGGGAGCCAGCTCTGGAAGAGATCCTGCATTTGGTTTTCTTGGCCTTAAGAACCAGCATTAGACCAGACAACGAGGCTCATGAACAGTCTGACTCGGAGAAGAGACCGCTGAGTATCAGCATGAAGATGCTCTTTTCTTTATAAAATATAAAAAAGTAAGACTTCAAATTTAACCTTTTAAGCTCTCCATGACGCTCGACTTGGGACCATCTGTACATACACACTGATTTCTATCTGCAAGGTAGTTCCTAAAGCCTTGTCATCCATACAGACATCAGGAAAGCTGCCGAACCGCAGCTCATGGGCAAAAAAAATCAAACCAACAAGGCAGCACAGTGCTGATTTCTGTCCAAGTCATTGCTAATATCATTTGTTACCAACATACAGTAGCTGCTGTAATGGTAATATGATCTAAAGCCTTACTGATTCTCACATTATTTCAATTGAGTTTACACATTTGGATACATGGGGCGGGAGTTGGTAAAGTCTGCAGGGAGAACAAAGGCTGCTTTCCAGATTTTGGGGGTGGAGTCAGTCTGGAGGCCCGTTTTTAAACATATGAGCAATAGGCTCAGCAATAAAATCAACTTCAAGCTTCAGGAGATAAGGATCCAGGTTGTCCGGGCCAGACGACTTCTTGGATCAATAGCAAGGCGTGAGTCTGTAGCAGAGAGGTGTCACAAAGCTGGAATTAGAGCTCCGTGCTCTAAATATGTATGTAAATAATGAAGTAGTTGTTGTATCCACCCCCCCAGTGCTGTTTGGCTATGCCACCACCGTCATCCCCAGAATCTACACTTACTACGTGTCCACCGCTCTGTTTGCCATCTTTGGTATACGCATGCTGCGAGAGGGGCTGAAAATGAGTGCCGATGAAGGCCAGGAGGAGCTGGAGGAGGTGCAGGCAGAGATCAAGAAGAAGGATGAAGAGGTGAGCCAAGACCTAGAAAGACCCCCCAGGGTGACTATAAGTAAGCACAGCATACATAATGTATAATGTTTGACTTTCAGGCTCCCACATGGTTTCACATTCCTCTACTACCAGGAATGCTTTGTCATGGGGTTGAAGATAGTGTTGCACACGCAAGGAGGAAGAACTGGAAAGATGCAGTTCATGTGTCAGTGTGAGGATTTAAATGTGACTTTGGTTGAATCTGAAGTCAATGCAATGATTGTTACAGGCGTGTTTATTACCCCAATGAATGGGAGTATGGGGCTGTTTACTGTTAAAGCCACAGCTCTTATAGCGGAAAGCAGGGCTCAACGATTATTTTTATTTTCTTCAGATTTGATTTTCCTGCCAGATATTTCGGTTACGATTCTATTATTATTTTTTAAGTTGAGCTAAAGTTCAATATTCACTGTGCAACAGATACAACTCTTTATTTGTATTAGAGATGCACCATTTAACGGGAACTGGCCATGACCGGTGACCTCCCGGTCAGTTTGACACACTGTATGCTGATTTTATGCCGGTCAAATTCCCTCGGGCGCATGATTTACATTACGCAACATCAGCGCCACATGTGCACATGCAGGGTTTCTGCGGCGCACTGTCGCTCAGTCACCTGTTGATGAAATGTCAAAGTTGTAATTACACAGGGTTCTGCACAGCCGTCCACTGATCTCAGGCTCTCTCTCCCCTCTGAGGCTGAAACACTGGAACATGACTGCACTCAAACTGCTGATTTCTGGACCAAACTGCACTCATATAGTCCTGTGAAATATGACAACTACAGTTTATTGGAAAATAGTGTTTGGCACACTGACTTTGCTGAATTTGATGTTCATCGGAACCCAGAAAAGACAAAAGCTCTGACGCCCCGCTGGCCGCTGTAGGAGACGCTGCATTTATAAAAAAAGAGAGAGACAGAGACGCTGTATTAACTTTAGTTTAAAATGCTTTCCAGGTTAGTGGGGGTGCATACAGCTCAAAACCAACATTGAAAATAGTAATTTTACCTCAGCGTTTAGTTTTGTTGCTAAACTGTAAAATGCCCAATGACATTAAGCGAATTGGCGTGTCGTACATACGCCATTTCATGAGAGCTGTTTGTTCCCGACGAGATCTGCCTTACCTCGTCACAGGGCGTGTGTACGTGCGCATACTTATCTGAAATTGCTGCTTTCCCAGCGGTAGATTGAACCAAAGGTTTCCCAGATGATTGATCAAACCTTTAGTTAAGTCTGAAATTGTGTCCTAAAGTCGGGGGACTCCCAACATGTTATGTGTGGCATGTACTGTGTGTGCCAGAGTGAAGATAAACTATGAATAAAAAATAAAAAAAGCCCTTTGTCCTCTGTCGCCCGTGTAGCTCCAGCGGTCCAAGCTGGTTAATGGGGCTCCAGATGTGGAGGCTGGATCAGGGGCCGCCATGCCTCAGGGAAAGTGGCACAGCTTCATCTCCCCCATCTTCCTCCAGGCCCTCACCCTCACCTTCCTGGCCGAGTGGGGGGACCGCTCGCAGCTCACCACCATCATCCTAGCTGCGCGGGAGGTTTGTTCCATTACCTCTAAGGCACAAGCCTGTGTGTTTAAGTCCCTTTTTAGATAGTATTTTACATAGCCATACCACAAACAGCAGAAACCCTGACTGCTGTGATCATTTTCTGCTATTTAAACATTTATGAAAGGCAATGCATTACGTTTTTAAGCATCAACATAAAAGGCCACTTTTTATTTGAATTCCCAGAATCCATTTGGAGTTGCAGTGGGTGGTACAATCGGACACTGTTTGTGTACGGGACTGGCCGTGATAGGAGGGCGAATGATCGCCCAGAAAATATCTGTCAGGACAGGTGAGAGCTGTTTTTTTCTTTTTCCAAAAGCAGATTTTATTTTTTTCAGTTTTTCATGTTCACAGCCCAACCTTAAAATGTTATCAGTCTATTTGTTAAAGAGACGTTTCTTTACAACACGGGGAATCTCAGACCAGATCTGGACTTGGGCCAACGTGATATCTACATAAGAGTGACATGACACTGTCATGAACGTGTCATAAAACATAAACAAGCAACAACGCTTTTAGTGTCATTTGTTGTTTTCATGACAAGTTATGATTAGTGTTCACGTGTCACTCTTATGGAGATGCCTTCAAGTACACTCTTATAGGATAGATTCCTACTGAATTAGATTAAACTGTAGAACAACGTGCATTGGTTGTTTGTCTCTAACTACATTTTCTTTTCTTGTTTTGCTTCCATAGTTACAATCATTGGAGGGATTGTGTTTCTGGCGTTCGCCTTGTCGGCCCTGTTCATCAAGCCAGACGCTGGACTGTAATCGGGCAACGGACTCTCCGGTTCTCTCTGTACATACATGTCAATTTTGGAGTTGCTGTAGACAGACTGTAGTTTGGACTCCGTATGTGACGGGCTAAACAGAAAGCCAGAGTCCCGTCCTCTTCTCCTAGCGAGCCTCTGTTGCCCTGCAGTAGCGGAACTCAATGGGTTTTCTCGTGCAGGTCGAACACCTCCAACGTTATTTCGTTACCAGGCGTCTTAAACCCCCTGAGCACCCACACACTTCTGGCTGAATAGTCTTCTCAGGTTGAAGGTGGGCCAGAGCTTTGATGGGAACTTGTTAGGTCACAAATTCTTTCGACCAATAAGCATGATAAAGGGGCTTTTTGTCCCGCCCCAACCGGTGCAACAACACTAAGACTACGTTCCGGCTGCAGACCGTAATACTCAATTCCAATTTTTGTTGACTGACATTCTTTATTTTTTTAAATGTAGTATCAGACTCAACTGGGGGTGATCTGACCGAGCTCGCATTTAAAAAAGAATGTGACCTGTAACGGATTTAGACCACATATGAAAGTGGCCCAAATCCGAACTACAAAAGATCAGATGCCTTGTGACTTGGGCTCTTCATGCTGTAATGAAAAAAAACAAAACAAGATATGAGCAAAAAAAACAAATTTGGATTTGTGTCACTTTGGCCTGCAGTCTGAATGTTTTATCTCTAGTACAGAAGCTGGATGCACATTGAACTCGAAGCAGAAAGCCCTGGGAACTTCTCATAAAGTCTCGATGACGTTTAAAGCCTCAATGAGAAGACACCATTGAGTTAAAGAGGCTGGCTCGGAGGGAGGGGCAGGGCTGTAGCTCTCTGGGAGGGCTGCACACTCCTCACAAGGTGCGTGAGAGAAAGGAAGACGGGTTGTTACTGATCGCCGGCCTCCGAGCCGTCTGGGAATGGTTCTGTGGCTCGTAAACAGACCCTGACATGCACTACTTCCTAAACTCAGCTGTCAGTTAGACCCCATTTAAAAGAGTCCACTTGTAAAAAACAAAACAAAAAATCTTTGCCTTTTTTTTTTTCTTTCTTGTTTTTAAATGTTAATGTTTTGTGACTGTTGGTATACACATAATAAGCGGGCCTACTTTACGTTAGATTTAACATTTTCCAGTGTATGGTAAGGCTGGGCGATATATCGATATTATATCAATATCGTGATATGAGACTAGATATTGTCTTAGTAAGTAATATGGTCCTGGTGATTTAAAGGCTGCATAACTGAAGTGATGTCATTTTCTGAACATACCAGGCAGTTCTAGCTCCATTATTTGACTTTAAGCACTTAGCCACTATATTTACATTACTGATTATTATTAATCAAAACTCCTATTGTGAAAATATCTTGTAAAAGCACCAATTGTTAACCCCACAATGTCAAAAATCAATATGTAGGTATTTGATCAACATTATTGTGATATCTGATTTTCTCCATATCGCCCAGCACTAGCGTGAGGAAGAACACTGAAAAAAACCCAGCACCAACAGTTTTTGAGATTTGATTTAAATTGAGATTTTATTTAAGGCAGAGACGTCATCGATATAGTTTCCTTAACTAGTCCTCTGTTTCACATAGGAAGAGACGTAAACCACTAGAATACCTCTTTGTCCAGGTGTAGCCACAGCTAGTTGGAGTGTCTGTATAGGTACAGTGCCCAGAGAACTACAAAACGGCTTAAAGGTCCCATGACATGGTCTCTTTGGATGCTTTTATATAGACCT
>NC_045741.1:28618047-28618343 GCF_008692095.1 Etheostoma spectabile
CCAATACTGTATCTGAAGTCTCTTTTTTTTATAGACATTAGTGATCCCCTAATACTGTATCTGTATCTATTTAGGCTTTAGTGGTTCCCCAATTCGGTATCTAAAGTTTCTTTTATATAGACCTTACACCAACTGCCACTTTGCTCGTTTTGAAAGCCGTGATGTCTCTCTCTCATGGCGGGGGGCAAATTCTCTGGGCGGGCAAAGAGAAAGGGGAGGTCACCTTTTCCCCTTATGACCTCATAAGGAGCAAAATTCCAGATTGGCCCATCTGAGCTTTCGTTTTCTCAAAGGCA
>NC_045741.1:28618353-28620103 GCF_008692095.1 Etheostoma spectabile
GATACCCAGGGCTCGGTTTACACCTATCACCATTTCAAGCCATGGGGGACCATAGGCAGGCTGGAGGAACGCTTATTATTATTGTTATTATTATGTTTAAAAACCTCAAAGTGACATTTTAATGTCATGGGACCTTTAATATAGTTTATGTGCACCTTTTTAAAATCCCATATTGGAGATGATGATTGCTTCATATTTACATATTCTAGTTTCAGGTGCCGATAGTGAACAAAACATGGATCAGATAGAAGAAAGGCCAGTAATCACTGCTCCAGATTCTCCCACACATGTTGACTCTTCCTCAGAGATTAAAGCCATTACAGATGAACCTCGCTGCCCTGAATCGCAATATCAGTGCTTCACCATCGGGTACAAAATAAATCCGTAATATATCCTACTCCAACTCTCCAGTACAAGTCACTACCTTTGCCATGAGCACCTGGACATGGAAATGGAATTCAAGCCTGCGTTTCACCTTTTTATTTAGTGGTTATGTATTTATTCAGCTTCCTTTGCTTTTCTTTGTAAGCTATAGTACTGTAGAAACAAAGGGCACAAGAGGTCACCATAAGCAGAGTACTGGAGAGGAGGAAAGGGATGGGAATATTTTTTTAACGTGAACAGACTTAAGCTGCATTGTCAATATTTGACAGGCTGTGTCCAGCTGTGAAATACTTCCGTTTGTGCTACAGGTCGGTGGAAATGTACGGAGGAGGTTTAGGGCCACTGGTGAAAAGTAATGAGTTCAATTTTTTTCACCAGTGGCCCTAATCCTCTTCCTTTAGAAATGCCTAAATATCTAAAACACTCAATAAAAATGTTTCATGTGCTGTCTGATTTCTGGACCAAACGGTTTGTGCGTGTGGTTTATTGAGCGGAGTGGACCCACCGAGGAGAACAAGTAGATCGAGGTAACAGCGGAGTTTTTCGTTGCAATTTTATTTTCAAATTGAATGGGGATCAAACAATTGATACATTTGCCCTTTAAAAAGGTTTTGTTTTAACGTATGACTGGTTTGGCTCAAGAAATACATGCAAGGCAGCAAGCTTTTAGCATTAATTATTTGTGAATTAAAATGCAATGAGGGATAGTATATTGAAGGGCCCATTTCACGTCATTTGATAACATGATCTAAATTTGTTGACATCAAAGCCCTTCAAACCAGACTAAAAAGGGTGTTTAACCTAAAACTGACCAGCAGGTGGCAGTAGTGGATGTAAAGAAAGCAAAAGGAACCCTACTTCCTCATGTCTCAGCATTTCAAGGGAGATCTGCAGTGTAGTATAACGTGGTACTGAAAGACACTTGTTGTATTAGGAAAAATACAACCATTTGGTACCACTTTCTAATAAGGCCATCCTTTAAAAAGGTGTATGTTGAAACTTCTAAAGGGTGCGTTATTGGAAAGTGGTACAACCAGAATATCTACCAATAACCCAGTCGTACTCTGGGGGCTGAGACGGTTCATTTTACCGGTCAGGTCTGATGTCAGAGCAGGTGCTTCGTTATCCTGCTCTGACATCACTGGTTCAGGATTCGTTTGTCAGGTGTTTATTTTTTTTTAATTCAATTTATTTCTTTTGGGCCATTACAGATGCCGTGAATTTCATGAGCCAAACAGCACCACACAAATATGAACTGAAAACAGAGAGATAGACATTGAGAGATTCTAGTGTGTACATCAGAACTACACAACATTTAACACAAATGTCCTTTCATTCAGGCCCCCCCCCCCTCTTTGGATGACAA
>NC_045741.1:28620113-28628246 GCF_008692095.1 Etheostoma spectabile
CTCGTGTTTTTTGTGACTTGGCATGGACTAATAACTTTCAAAAAGCTTATGTCAATTTCTTCTATTCCCAGCGTGAAGGAAAACTACTTGACCGGCTGGTAAAGACTCAAAACAACCCTTTTAAATTTAAAGTCTTTGCATAACCATCAACTCACAGTTTTTGTGTGTATGTCACAGTTCGTTTAGACCCTCCACGTCTCTTGACGTATGTTTTCCATCCCGTGCCGTTACGGTTTCATATTTGTGTAGCTATGCAAGCTCAATGAGGTCTATTCCGGTAATAGAAAAATAATTCCGTTCTCTTATATACTGCACATACTTCTCATATACTGCACGTACTCCTATATACTGCATGTCCTATCATACATTGTGCAAAGTCTCTCACAGCCACGTGTCTCATGCAAAAATACTTGTGATATTTAATTACATTCTTGGCTATAGGCTATATTGCACCACTCCAGAGTGCTGTTTGCAGTAGCACAGAACAAAGAACAGTTGTCGTATTTCAATTTAAATTGATGTGTTGCAGCACCTGGCAGGAGGTCTCGGAAGACCCAGGACTAGGTGGAGAGATTATATCTCCAACCTGGCCTGGGAACGCCTCGGGATCCTTAGTCGAAGCTGGTTGATGTGGCTCTGGAAAAGGGAAGTTTGGGGTCCCCTGCTGGAGCTGCTGCCCCTGCGACCCGATGCTGGATAAGCGGACGAAGATGGATGGATTACAACCACTTAAAAAAAAAAGACCATACATAATACCTTACATAACTATGAGGCAAGCCAAATGTATCTGAAATGAGTGAATAGCACTTTAAATACACAATTAGCAATAATCAATAAATGACAATCCCACTTACTACATTTGAATTTTGGAGGTTAACTGCAGCATTGTAATGCTATGGTAGTTTTTTTTTTGGGGGGGGGGGGGGGGGGTGTGGCCTTGACCAACTGCCATGCTTTGCTTGTTTGCAAGCCATGATGTCTCTCTTTCTCATGGGGGGGGGGTAAATTTCTGGGCGGGCAAAGCAAGAGAGGGGGGGAGGTAACCTTCCCCTATGAACTCATAGGAGGCACGATTCCAGATCGGCCCATCTGAGCTTTCATTTTCTCAAAGGCAGAGCAGGATACCCAGGGCTCGGTTTACACCTTTCACCATTTCTAGCCACTGGGGGGACCATAGGCAGGGTGGGGGTTAAAAAAAACCTCAATTGAAATTTTCAGGCCACGGGACCTTTAAGTGAGGAAGTGAGTTAACATCAACTGGCTGGAAGCAAAGTTCTCCAGAGACAAACTTCATTCTAACCACTTAACGTTGGTTAGTAGCTACAATACTGAGGTTTCAGATATAAGGAGTCTAAATGAGGTCTCCGCGGTGGAGACTGGCCTCACTCTTCCTGATAATGGGGGGGGGGGGGTCTCTGTGACGAGCAACTGCTTCGCCAAGAGCTGGTAAGCTGGTTTGGGACTCTTGCAGCTCACAGAGGAGTGACTGGAAGTCTCCCAGAAAGAACCAGAGGAGGATGTTCGGGACGAGTACGCCAAGCCTTCCCCTGCTGGGCCAGATAAGTGGCTAAAGACAGGATGGATGGTCAGACAGCCAATCAGGACACTGGGTGATTTCCCCCACGCTGACACACATCAAGCTCAAGCTTAGTCTGAGAACATTAGCTACCCATTAGCATGTCTGAGTTTACATTTTTTAAATGCCTCTATATATGTACGTTAAGGGCTACATATACCTCTATATATGGAATAAAGCCTCTTCAGGAACCATACAGTCATTATGAATAGCTCTGAAATGGAGACATTTTGAAGTGCTAAAATGAACGAAATAATATCAAAGATTATCCTTGCAAATTATAATGTTACATACATTTAGCTTTTAACCTTGGCAGTGTTGAGTTCATTCATTTGACTCAAGTTGAATTTAGTCTTTAGTGTGCAGACTTTACGCACATCTTAAAAAGCTTAAAAATACTTTAAAAACATGTCCGTATCAATTTCATTTTATGAAATTCTGTGAAAATATGGGTCAAGGATTAAACAAACTGTGACACAACAAGCGGCATTGACAACGTCTGCTATACAGACACGCAAACCCGTCCTCTAGGAGAAAGGGAAGTCTGTGAACTGAGCATTTTAAGAGCTTTTCATCATAGAGTACTAGAAAAAAAAAAAGTATATTCAATGCCGCAAATAACAGACTAGGCATTTCATTTCATGCATTATATAAAATATTAGTTCTTTCTTTTTCATTATATTTACATAATATATTACACATGATGTTCTGTACAGTAAAAGAACAATCCAGACCACATTCTTAAAAATATTTTCTGACCCATAAGTATTTTTGAATGAAAAACAACAATAGGAAAAAACAGCCGAAAGAGACACGCCTCTGGCTGTTCTGCAGGACGTCCTCCAGGCTTGATAGAAGCTTCGCTGTGTTGACTCAATTAACCAGAGAGATCTGCATAAAATAATCCTATGAGGGGGACTGGAGCACACACACATACACACACATACACACACTAAACACACAAGAGAGGGCCAGAGACGTGAGGGGGAGTCCATTAGAGGGATTGTGGCTCCCTGTTGTCTCGGAGAAAGGCCTTCGTCCCAGAGCCACCGCGAGCTCCGTCCTGTTCTCTGCAGCACTCTGTGCTCAGGAGTTAAGTGCAAACAGCAAAAGATCCCTTTTCCCGTACATCCAATCACTTTCCAGTCTCTGAGGCTTGGTCTCAGTGCTGCGCTTTCCGCAGGACTCGTTTTTAGACCGCCGTCACTAAGACACCCACATCCGGGTTTGGCTCGCTCCGCCAACGGAATTGGCTTCAGCCGACTACTGTGGCTGCGTAGCAGAGCGATGAGACACACTATCCGCCCTGAGAGGGGCCAGATGCTGATGCTGTTGTTGAAGTTGCTGTTTCTGCTGTTGGTGTTGTTGTTGTTGTTGTTGTTGTTGTTGTTGTTGTTGTTGTTGTTGATGATGATGATGATGATGATGATGCTGCTGCTGTTGTAACTGTTGCTGCTGCTGTTGGGTTGTGGCCGTAAAGGTACCCTGCTGCTGCAAAGGGAACGCTGCCTGCAGGATCAACTGGGTGGACTGGTTTCCATGAAGTAGCCGAGAAGCCTCAAGTGGAAAAAAAGAAAGCTTAGCTAGATCTTAGGATGGAAATGAACCTGTTGAGCCATGAAAAATACATCAAGATTCAACTTAAAACTGCACAAGGCAACTTTGGGGTTTAGAGATTTGAGATTTTTTTAAATCCAATGCTGGAGGGTTTTGCGATGACACCACCTTGCCACAGGCAGAACTCACTCACTGTGGCTGCAAATGTCTTGATAAATCGAGGCCATTTGAATTAATCCCAATCCTTTCAGTAGAGCTAGACCAATAAATCCTCCAGGCCGATTCATCAGCTGGAGTGAGCTTATTGCAGATGTATCAGTATCACTGAACATTTACACTCGGACTGTCACAGCTACTCTGGCTGCTGCCTCTCACTGATCCAACACTGCCAACTGCACATTCACTTAAATACTGCACCATATACCATCTCACACACTATCCTAAAGCTCTTACTGTTCATACTGACCTACAGTATAAGGTATTTATATTTATGGATGTCTATATTGCACATACTGGATCTATAGTTTATACCCGTACTTACATCAAACCATAGCTTTTATTCTGTATATGTTTACTATTAGCACACCTTGTACTAATGGTACGTGTCCATTTAAGCGCTTCTCAGCATTGGATGCTTGGTGAGTTTGCCACCAGCAGTTTTCAGTTTCTCTTCAATGACCACTGACGCCCTCCTCCAACCCCGATGGCTGCACCTGATTGGACGAACGCTTCACCTGGGGCAGTCTGCTCCCGGATTTCAAAACAGACCAACATTGCAGCGTTGAATATAGTTCACCAAAATGTGTTTCTGAAAACATTTTATGTGAGAAATAAGCCCTGCAGTTGCTGAATCTGTTTTTTTTGTCAGTTTAAAAGATTTTCATGAGTTTTCGAAAGACGGCGGGTCGAGCTAGATGCCACTGATTTGCATAAAGAAGCCTGGACTTTATAACTTTATGCAAATAAGGAGCAGGCAACTCCACCCCCCCACACTTCTTAAAAGTCGCCACGACACTACCAGAATGCATTGCCCGGCTGTTTGTATAGACAATGAATGGGAAGCGTGGAAATGCCAGTATACACGTACCATTACAGTACACTTTCTGCACTATTTTCATACTTACCTATTCAACTGTATGTATCTTACCTTATTCATACCAAAAGTGAATGCACAATGCAGATACTGAATGGTGTCAGAGTCGCGATTGCCATTCAGTGAGGAGTGGCAGTGGTGTCTTCCATGTACAGTGACATCACATGTGTATCCCTCCATTTGATCAAATTAAATTTGGATATGATAGTGTGTAGTTCCGTGAGCACATGGGTAAATTAAAATGAAACTTACTAACACATTTTAAAAGGTCACTTTACAGCAGGCTACATATACTGAGCTCACACATACAGAATACACAGTTGCTTAATAAATGTCATTTGGAACCGCTTAAATGTAGAGTCACCTAGTTACCTAAAGGACCATTTCTACCTGAGTGTTACCTGTAGGAACTGTGTTTGCTGCTGGGCCAATGGAGCCTGCCCTGGCTGCATGGCTATGACCTGTAATTGCTGCTGTACCTGCTGCTCCTCCGGCTGCTGCTGCGGTGGCTGCTGGGAAATGCTGATGGTCTGGGTCTGGCCCTGCTGAGGAGCGAAGGCCGTCACAACTTGGCCCATAAACATGGTTGTGGGGACCATGACGGCGCCACATGCCATCTGTCCTGCCACTAGCTTGGTGAGCAGCTGAGGACTGGCGGGAAACCTGTCGGACAGGAAGTGGGACAACGTCAGGCAGAGGTCCCTGAATCTCTACAGCACAAATGGATTTGCGTTACGAAACACAAGTGGTGGGCAGCATGATAAATGAACTTACACTGCTTAATAGTGTGAAGATATAAAATATAACACTGATTACTAAATGAGAATAGTTTTGATATAAGGATGCATACCTCATTTGAGCTGAACGATCCTGTGCAAACGTAGCCACAGCAGTAGCGTTTGACCCAGTATTCTGAGCCAGGGTAGTGGCAATCTGGACCATGTTAGTAGGGTTTTGCTGAGGGATCATCATTGTGTTGTAGAGAGACACGGGCAGTGGATTCTGCTGAGGCTGTAGCGTGAGGGACGGTCGCTGGGACTGAAATACACAGAACCAGAGTAAGTGACGAGATGTGGCTGTGGTGGATGTGTTTAAGGAGCAGCACGGGGGAAAGGAGAACTATTTGGTTTGTCAGACCTGTGAGAGTGCTGTGCTCTGTTCCCGCAAGAGAGTTTGTTGCTGGGGCTGGACAGCATGTTGTTGCTGTATGCCGTTCTGTAGAGTCCCCGCAGACACCACCTGGCCCTGCATGCTGAGGGTTCCCCCCTGCTGCAAGGCGGTCCCCTGGGCCGTCTGAACCGAGCTGAGAGTCAGTCCTCCGGGTCCTTTTGGCAAGAACATCTGAAACGTGCAGCACGGATTATAACTTTGACAGCTAAATATCAACCCAAACGATAAATAAATACAACAATAAAGAAACTGCTGCATGAGTGCCACACATTCCTGAGCAGCTCTTGCATCTCACCTGAAGGCTCTGTCCCTGAAGGCTCTGTCCCTGAAGGCTCTGTCCCTGCACCCTGTGCAGCTCGTCCTGGATCTGCCGCAGCTCATCCTGCTGCCGCTGAATGTTGGCCTCGATCATCCTGGTCCTATGCTCCAGCTGCTCTTTCAGGTTATGCATGACTTCTAGCTGACTGGAGAACTGCACCATTGACTGTCAAAGAACAATGACACGGGGACACAGCGGGAAGTGAGATGGCAGCTGTGGAGGTAGTTCACATGTGGCGTAGCACCAGAAGAGCGATTCATTCTCAAGAGTGATTCGGTGGCATGTTCAAGGTCTAATGCTGACTAAAATCCAACTGAAACCGTGGTCTAGATATAATTGGAGGGTTGCCTGCCTGTATTCAATAAATGCCTCAGTTTAGGAAACATTGATTGGCACACATGATCTTATTAGGCAGAGGAGAGAGGCTTTATCATTTATCAGCCACCCTGCAAACATCTGACTTTTATATGTGCAGTACATTACATAAATATACTGCATAGTTACATTTAGGTTGCATCTATGAGCATGTTCCAGAGCACTATAAATGTACGTTTAGATTTGAAATGTTTCCTAATAGTGCTGTGATGATAATATTGTTTGTGCTCAACAAAAGATTAAACCATTTAAACCAGTTTTTCTATTTGGGGATACATAAAATAATCTATTTGAAGCTGAATTGATATGAACAATTTATCTTTTAATGCATGTCCCTATTTATCAGAGGAGCTCAAGAGACAATTCCACTTGTAAAACCATTTTGCACTTGTTTTGCTGTTTTGTTTTATGAATCAAACCATGGCATACCACGGGAAATTACATTAAATTGTAAGAATACATCCAATAATGAGGACGCACTGACAGTGAGAGCCAAGGTGCACGCAAAGTTGTCTGTGTGGCAAACAAACAACTGACAAATGAGATAAATATCGTACTTGGTCACTGGTCTGAACGTGATGTTGCTGTTGTTGTTGTTGCTGTTGTTGTTGTTGCTGCTGTTGTTGTTGCTGTTGCTGCTGTTGTTGCTGCTGTGGTTGCTGCTGTTGTTGCTGTTGTTGTTGTTGTTGTTGTTGTTGTTGCTGCTGTTGCTGCTGTTGTTGTTGCTGCTGTTGCTGTTGCTGTTGTTGTTGTGAAACCATGGATGGTGCCATGTTCTGTATTGTATTTTGGGAGCTCATTGACTGCTGAGAAGTAATACAGAGCAACATTAGCAACAGCATTAACAAACAGAAAAAAGGATGAAGAAGCGGCCAGAGTCCAGCCAGTCTAATCTCTTTATCCCTTATTAAAGCCTGTTTCCACCTGACTCTGCTCTTGTCCCTTCACTGACCTGGCTGCTGATAGATGATCTTCGTTGTGATGTCATCTCCACAGCAGAGACAGACTGCCGACCTGGTGTACTCCTGTCTCCCTGAAGCTTCATCTGTGATGCTGTGAGGGAAATATAAACACGATTTTTTTGTTTAAAGAGAAGACCACCTATGTAATATGAAATAGTGTCGTGATAGAGATTGTTGAGGGGGCTTACCAGCTGGGTCAGACACAGCTGTGTGCAAGGATTTGAGTGAGCTGCGAGACGAGGCCGAGGGTGTCCGGCTGTGGTTGAAGCGCTGTGGTTGAAGCGCTCTAGAGCTTCCTTCAGAGCCTGAATCCTGGGACTGCTGTGAGACGAGGGAGAAAGTCAGCTTGGAGTCTCCATACAAAAAGCATCGTCACAGATGACTGATGCTGAACAGAAGTCTCACCTTGTCTGCTGTGATATCGGGTTCTAATTCTTCAATTCCAAGCTCTCTGCGCTGTTCTGCTCTTACTTCAGCATAACTGTGGAGCCAAGACAGTGAATAAGCTACAAGTATATATGTGTATTGCATTGCAATTAAAGTGAAAGATGTGGGACAAAGAGGATGTGTTTCTCTACTAAATTATCTCCATGTACCTGACAACAGTGTGCGTGCAGACAATAAACTCTGGTCTGGAGTTCCACTGGTGGTAGGTGATGTAGTAGTGGGTCTGGAGCCAAATCCACTGCTGCCCTTTGGTGAGGAATCTGTAATAGCAGGACTTTCCTTTGCCATATTGCATTACTACGAACACACAAGAGAGAGGGATGTGAAAAGCATGTAGAAAGCTGAAAAAAAAGTCATCACTCTAGATGAACTCACTTTAATGATGTCAGAGAAAGATGTACTCACAGTGTTCGTGGCATTTGGCCAGTGTCTCCAGGTCATCTACATGGTAGTAGTCATATCCTGATGTACCCAGCACCTCAAACGGGAGATAACCTATAATGGGTGGAGCTCTGGACAAACAAAGAAAACCTTATTGAGATGAGTCATTGGAAGACCTCTGCACACCTTCTTGTGTTGTATGTTGTATGTGTGTGGAAAGTCTCTGTGTTTAATGTTGTTTACAGCAGCATAA
>NC_045741.1:28628256-28647420 GCF_008692095.1 Etheostoma spectabile
GATGCCCAAGACAAATTTCCCTCAGGGGACAATAAAGTTATCTTGATCTTGATCTTCTCCTCCTGTGAAAGTACACTAATGCTAATTATCATAAAACCTTTACAGTAGTAGGAAAGAAAAGTGTGTTTTCCCAAAGGGCACAGCAAGGTGCTTTCACACCTGTAGTTCAGTTCATGGTCCAAAAAACAAAGATGTTACATGCTGCCTTTGCCATGCCGCTTCGTGTCCACACTGGTTTATTACCACCAAACCAAGAGGGGTAAACGTGAAGGCACAAACACTGACAGGTATGTCATTGATTGGATAGTTGTGTGTGATGACATCCTGCATTATTAGGACCCACGTGGGAAAATCTAATTCTGGTGTCCAGTTATGCTGCACTTAACTGTGTCTTTATGTGTTTATTTATCTCCGCTGGAATCAAAAAGTGCTCACAAAGAAAAAACTGATTATCATCATTATAAGTCAGGATTACAACTGGATCTCGTGTACCATAAATAGAGACAAACAGATTAAAAAAAGGACAATATACCAAGCATTTTTACATACTACTATTGGGATAGTAAATGTGTTAATACATTTCTACAATACATAGGACACAAGCTCAACACAGACGCTTAACGTCGCCTATAGGATCGGGAGAGGGCTTCTTTTATATTTCACAATCAGCAGATGCATTTATTATTAGCTCTGAAATTCCGGCTAATGTCACACATCTAGTCTTACACAGTCCTGTGGTAGCGGACAGAAACCCAACTTTTCAGGTGGTCTGAATTTGAACTGAACAAACCGGACAGGTGTGAAAGCACCCTGACTACATGATCCATTGATAAAGAGTTACTATACAAAAGTATATAACACAAACAGCAGAGTACATTGGATAGAAGACATTGTAAAAAAAGAAGAAAAATAAACTGTACCTGTGGTCCAAGAAGAGAAATTTCCACTCTAAACTATGTCTGGAGGTGAATTCCTCATTAGGCTCCTCTATAGTGCACATCTCCTAGGAGGGATAGGGTGGACATGTAGAATGTAGTTAGACAGTATCTAAATTTATCTAAAAGAAAATACATATACTACAGTAAATACTAACTTATCTGAGCCAAAGTTGAGCTGAACATGCAGGAAAGAAAGTTTGAAGAGTCCAATTTTAGTGTTCAGGCTCTCTTCAAAAGGCAGTGTTTGTTGTACACCAGCACTCCTTAGCCTCACAAGTCTTAATGAAGTTTGTGCTTCTCTTTCATTCAAGTTCCGCTGTCTCAGTTTCAGTTCCACTGTCTTGTGTGTTACTCCATAATGAGGATTTTTTATTTTATTCCAAACTCAATGTCACTTTATTTCCAACAGTAACAGTAATATCAACAGTAGCTTTTTAACTAAGCTGGAAGAAAGATACATAGATAAAGTGTTTTTGAACAAAAGAAAAGTGGTTGCCAACAGAGATAACAGGGTACCGCACAAAATGGTTGACAGGAGCCTAAATGTGCTTGCCTGGGGTGATTGGGCAAGCGTTACTGCTGAGCCCTGTCCTACTTTCAACTACCTTTTATCAAACCTGGGGGCACAGACCGAATGTGTGTCAATAGGATAAAAGGAGAAGTAAGAAGTGGAAGAACGACTACTGAGTTTTACCTTGATAAACTGTGGTTTGGCAAGCCTCACAGTTGCTATAAGACACACTCTGTCTTCGAAGGCAGAGTGAAGCGATCGCTGGATCACTCCCTCGAAACCATTTCGGGTACAGTTAGGCACTGGTGACGAATAAAACCAAGAAAAGGTTAGACTTTACGGCCAGGAAAACTCAACTTGAGGCTCAGACAATTAGTGGCGTGTAACTCACCATTATTCAGGGACTTGAAGTTTCCAATGAACTTGACATATTCATACACAGGGGGCTCTTTGGGGTCGATTGTCCCTCGGAGCATGTGGCAACAGAACTCAAGCTGATTTTTTGCTGGAAAGAAAAAGAAAAATGTAAGAATTGAAGTACGTAATTGGCAATTAAGATGACTAACTATACCAGAAGCTAATACAATAGCATTACAAGACAAATGCAAATAAAACATTCAACTTACTTTTTAGATATTCAGGCGTAGGTGTCTCTCTTTCCATGATATGAGAGGACAGAGCCTTGTACACATCTGAATGCTCCCCCATAGGCAGGAAGTTCAACAAGTTCTGATCCACAAGATCAGACTGAAACACATACAACAGCTTTCATACTAATGAATATTTGTGCATTTGTAGCTCTAAACACTTGTAACACTGTGGCATTGTGGACATGCTTGCTTTGTTATAGACTTGAAATATTCTAAAACTCCAATACTGACTCTGTCTATATTATCATTAATTCCCATTATACTCACGGGTAAGTGTTCTAGTAGGGACGTCACACTCTCAGAAGCGTAGATTATGTTCCCATCGGTCATGATTGCAAGAAAAAATCCATCTAACGCCTTACAGAAAGAAAATGTACTTTTTGAATTCACTAATACTCTTGCATGTAATCAAAACCAAAGGGACATGCAAAGATTACTCACCTCCAACATCAGCTGAGTGAACTCTTCATTACTAAG
Source organism: Etheostoma spectabile (assembly GCF_008692095.1). Classification (NCBI taxonomy): domain Eukaryota; kingdom Metazoa; phylum Chordata; class Actinopteri; order Perciformes; family Percidae; genus Etheostoma; species Etheostoma spectabile. Next base: position 28,630,833 of record NC_045741.1, read on the forward strand.
AAAAGGAGGCTTCCAGTCTTGTCTGATCTCAGTTGACTCTGACTGAGCAGCGATTTCTGATAAAGGAGACATGACGTGTCACGTGTCAACAAAACAGGTCCAGCTGAAGAGTGTGACCCACAACTCTCTGAAAACAGATTTGAGCAGATTTGAGCGGTTCTTACCCTTGTGTTTGTGCAGAAAGTCAATGCTCTTCTGCAAAATAGTGGACTTGTCCATCTTCCGGGTGTTGCCCGGCAACATGGTGCCCAGCTCCTTGATGAGGACATTGAACTGGTCTCTGCGTTTCTTCTCAGACTTGTTACGGGACACACTGTCAGATGAGACACAATAAGAATAAGAACCCGTTTTGTCTTCACTGCATGCAGTAGTTCGGGGGATTGGTCACAATGCTGCATTATTGTGAGTCGGGTAAGATAGCTGTGTCTCTGCATGTGGAGCTTTAACAATCCCGCAAATATATAATCAAGTCTCATAAAAACATAACGCCGTAATATCATGGAGGATGTTTTAAATAACACTGAATGTCTTCGATCTGAACACAAATCACATGGATCATACCGTTTAGCTTTATCCTTTTCATCTTCTTCCATTAACCCATCAAAGATACTGCTGTCATCCCTGCAGAGCAAACACACCGACAGCTGAAGAAGATCCTTCAATATTTAGAACCTAATAATCTTTTATGAACACTTTGAAAAAAGGGTCCTTTTATTTTGAGGTAAAAGCAGGAAAGAATTCAACTAAACACACAACTTGGACATTGTATTCCTACAATTATTATACAATTATAAGATTGATATCCAGATTGAAAATCAATCTATGGCAATTAAATTTTAAATAATGATCTAGTACAAAACCTCATTGTAAATTGAATACATGTTTTTTTAGTGTTGGTCAGAGAAAAAAAGTGCTTTTGATGTTTTATAGACTAGACATTTAATAGATATTACTAAGAAAAACAAGCTAAATGCAGGTAACTCAAAACCTTTGTCTCACCGGTCAATGCTTGAGGTCATTTTGTATCCTGTTCAGGGTCGCAGTGTTGGAGAGGGATCTTTTAATCGTGAGGTAGACATTTGGGGATGAACCTTTGAGGAAAAAAGAACCCCACATGAAACAACAACTTGCAAACAGCTTCATCACCAAATTCAAGACCGATGGTGAAACTAAATCTCACCTTACTGACAGTACAGCCAGTCCTGTGAGAGGATGAAGAAGTTACTGCTGGATGAAGGCGGGGTGTGGCTGGACACACTGTGGTGATGGGGCAATGGAGCTCTGGGTCTTGGAGGAGAGTCACTGAAGGTTTCCCCAATCAGAGGGCAGAAAGCTGAAACGGGGTCTTCAATGAGCCGAGTTCTTCGTCTGCTTCGGGTGTGAGACTGGCACATGGCAACATCTGAGTCTATAAGAGGTTAGAAAAACGCATATAGTCATTATTGAAATACAAACACAATCAATGTCCGTACGCTCAGCATATGAAAGGTAGACTGCAGTGTATCTAAGAGAGGTTGGCTAAAGAGAAAACATTGACAGAGAACATGTGCTTAAGTATACCCGTGCCACACATAAAAAGCAGTCTGGCCAGTCTAATATAGGAGACAGCATGGGACTTTTTTTAATGCCAACGTGTGCTCTTCTACTCCTCCAGATGGCCAGCTAACTCCTGATGCACTGTGACGGACCATTGCTTTAACAGCAGAGCTAAATTGGGGGGGGGGCAGTAGCTCAGTTTGTAAAGAGTTGGGTTGGGAACCGGAGGGTCTGTGGTTCAAGTCCCTGTACGGACCAAAGAACAGAGTGTGAACTGGAGAGATGCCAGTTCACCTCCTGGGCACTGCCAAGGTGCTCTTGAGCAAGGCACCAAACCCCCTGTTTGGCAGTTGCAGCCCACTCACTCATTAGAGCATGTATAGGACCTGAGCATGTGTGTGTATTTCAGGCCTGTGTGTCATAACAACAGAGTGTAAATTGGAATCCCCCCCCCCATAGGGGGATCAGATTTTGTAGCTGCATCCAAAAATGGCACACGTCACATCACGTCATCCAATAAATAAATTTAGCTAAAGGCTGGCACAAAATAAAAACTATAAGTGAAATTACAATTTGCCATGAAAATAGTTTGTTATAATGTGGGACTTAGAGCTTAAAAACAGTTTGCAGCAATTGAAAAGGGCGAGGGTCCCACCAGCAGACCTGATGTCTGTCTAGTAGATCCAGACAGATATACTGGCGGACGGGCCGATGTCATTGGCCGATATCAGGCATTTTCCAAACTATCGGTATTTGCATTTATAATGGCCGATAAATTAATATAAAAAAATAAAATAAAAACGCACTAAACACCCATCAACCATGTTATGAGTGTTGGCGTTTGTCCACCAGGCACTAGCCAACGTCCCTGTTCATATCTTAAGTTTGTATTTTTATTTATTAGAACTTTAACATATTTTAATGTTCCTCTGTTTTGTTTTTACACTGCATTATCATACTTTAGTGAGAAAAAAATAACTAATAACTACAAATAACGAATAATCGAGAATCTGTTTATGTTTTGTTACGCATTTCTGGATTTTTTTCTTAAATGTATATTGGCCAATATATTGGAATATCAGATTTTTTAAATCACCAAATATTACTAATAAAAACTGCCTAGTGACCAGCACCATTATCCCAACAAGTGCAGTGCAAACAATTTGAGTGTGTCATGTTTTTGTCCTTGTGTCGTTTCTTTGTTTTAGTTGATTTCATGTTTTCTATTTTTTGTGTACTTCCTGTTTTATCATGAAATCCACCGTTTGGTTACATCCTTGGTCACTTGTCTTCCTGTCTTCGTTTGTTACCCACCTTTTCTGATTGTTCTGCCCCCACCCTTATGTGCTCCACCTGTTGTGTCAGCTGTCTCTTGTTACCTGGTTACCCTGTGTATGTAGTCTTTGTGTTCCCCTTGTCCGTTGTCGGATCATTGTTGTTTCTTTTGGAGTGTCTGTGGGTTTAGTCTACCTGCTTAGTCTCGGTGTTCCTGTTATTCCGGTTTTGTCTTCTGCCTCATTTTGGATTTCGCTGCCTGCTGTTTGGCTGGACACCTTTTTTTGGTTTGTACTTGGTTTTTGTTTAATAAATTATCAAGTTATATATACACTTCGCCTGCTCTCTCTGCATTTTTCTCAGGTGGTGACCTGGTCTGAAAGAAGAACAGGACTTCTGCAGTTTGGCAGCATTTGGGGTTCCGCCTTAATGAGAAGGGAGATGTGTTTCAGTATCAGTTTAATATTCAGTTTCTGAATTGGGGGGGGGGGGCACAAGCCAACAGGAAATAGGAATGAGGTTTGACAGTATCAAAATTTGGAAACCACCCAACTCTTTGCATTAACATCCAGGAAATACTCTCTTGGAAATACTTGATACCCTACACGCTGATGTAACAGATACATAAAAGCACCTAGCTTGATTTTAATTCCCCACATAAATAAAACATCTACAGTAATATTCCACACATCACTGACAGCTGATGTTTCTTCCTATCACCTGACTCTACTCTTCTCCTTGTGCAGGCTTACAATATATTGTCCGAGTAAAATGAGAAGGCCCACTGGGTCTCTAGCCTAAATATTTGACCCATTTAACCCATGAACCAGTTACCGTCAGAACCTGTGTGGGAGGTTTTCTCTCCATAACGACCTGTTTGTGTTAGTGAGAAAATCCCTGCTCTCCTTGTATCATGGTACACATTAAATTTCCATTATCACAAAGTCATGTACTGTAAGCTAATATACTGTAGATATACATACACAATAGTTGAATTGATTGGTTGGTTATTGTGAGCAGTATTTGGTTAAACCAAACAGCATAAAAAACACCTGCACTTATTGATATGACTAGCATTCTCATTCATTCACGTTCAGGGTAAGTCCCCAAAATACCAAAACAAGTCGCCCCACGCACATCCCAAAAATAAAACTTGGGTTTATAATTTAAGATTATTTATTGTTCCAATTTTAGAAGCAATAAAATATATACACTACCGGTCAAAGGTTTGGGGTCACTCACAAATTTCCATTGCACTCCATTGTAGACAGAATACCAGCTGAGATCAGTTGCATTGTTTTTTTAACCAGGGCAGCAGTTTTCAGATTACATTATGTGCTGACATAATTGCAAAAGAGTTCGCCAATGCTTTTCTAGTTAGTTTTTTAAAATGATATCAGATTAGTAAACAAAATGGGCTTTTGGAACATTGGGTGACTGGTTGCTGATAATGGGCAACGAAGATATTGCATTAAAGATCAGCCCCCCACTCAGATCAGCTGGTATTCTGTCTACAATGGAGTGCAATGGAAATTTGTGAGTGACCCCAAACTTTTGACCGGTAGTGTATATATATATATATATATATATATATTTTTTTTTTTTTAAAGATGTGTCATTGCCTAGTGCCTGTATAAAGATAATAAACTAATAGATAAGACAATAGATAAAATACCTAAGGACAGAGGTTTTGATGTGAATACAGTACATTAATTAATTCATTAGCAATTGAGCCAGGATCAGTGTGTTAGGGGAGCCCCAGTCAGCACTTGCACTGTTATGAAAAAAGCGTGTTGTGTTCAACTTACTGCTGCTGGGTTCATTAAAACGAGGAAAGGAAGTCAGAACTGTGAGGATTTACACGTTCATGTTAAGACATGCAAGGGAAGACATGACAGTAAGATAAGTTTTATCGTGGCTCATTAACTTTCAGCGATGAAGTGTTATTTTACTGCCCACTGCATGCAACTCTTTTGACACAAATACAGAGAATGGGTGCCTTATCTAAGATTACGGCTTTGTTAAGACAAGGGGCCAATTACACTCCGCGGCAGCATTATAAAGGGAGTGGATAGTTGATAGAGCTTTATCTACATATGTAGTACCTACTAAAAACGGAAGCAGAGAGCGTTTGCATTTTTGCTCTACAGCATCTTGTAAATAGTCAAGCTAACTGGAAAGCAGACCCAGACTGAAAATAGTCAAAAAGAAACAAAAAACAAGATATAAAAAGGAAAAAAAAGAGTAAGTAATGTATGTTGACATAAGTGTATCAGCAGCAGTTGCAGCAGCGCATAGTGAGCGTTGTGTAACCGGGAGAGCAGAGGTTGTATAACTGTGATGTCATCGTTGCTTCACTGACCTGCTGGCCCAATGACCTACTTTCCTCCTCCTCTGATCTAACTTAATCACAGCTCCACAGACAGCACTTTCCTGTTGTGTCGATATCACTACACTCCCTGTCAACAGAAATCCTTCAAAAGATGACCATTTTACATCAAGCCATCACTAAAGGTGCGAGCAGGGAATCAAACTGTCTGCATATCGCATTTCCTCCTTAAAAGGCGTCCTGGTGTTCCCTGAGCCTCAGCGGGCACAAATGTCAAGAAAATGTGCTACAACAGTCAGTTATCAGTTTTTAGTCAATCATGTAGACTAGGCAGAAGTATTCACATGAACCCACCTCACACAAGTAGAAGCATTTCTGATCCTGAAACACCTCAAATCAGACTGAAAACACTCTTTTATCACCATTTTTCTGTTGCTCACACAGCACTGTTGAATGTGTGTGTGGATGTGTGCAACCGTGCTCAGATGTAGGGCAGCAGAGCTCTGAGGATATGAGTCACTCTGAAGTAGATGTATGGCGTCGCTCGACGCGCACCCCACCACACCCCGCACTGAGATACCAGCACAGCAGCGGTGCCAATGGGCGACACCATAGCAACCGGGCTCAACGTGTTGATTGAAAATAGCCTAGCTGAAATTCTTCCACAGTTGATACTCCCTCCAACATAAACTGAGAATGATTAGACTAATGGTTAAGACTGTGGATACAAAACACTGCGACCTGTGCAGCGCTGTATTAACACACGTGTCATGTGTGTGCGATGTTCTCTCGTACAGTGGCTGTCACTCTGCATCATTCTTAGGAAACCATTCACAAGCAATCCCTACCATCCTTATTGTATTATGAAGCAGATTCTCTCTTACTATTAAATTAGGCAACTGACAAACAGAGAATACAGCAGAGCTTAACAGATTTCTCTTATGACTCAGTAGGCTCAGACATTGGTGAGACATTTAAAGTCTGCCCAGTGACGCAAATCCAAATGTAAACCAAAGACAAATAATTAATATTCCCAGGGACACAGCTCTTTTACTTTTATACTCCACCACAGAGGATGTCACTGCATATTAGAATGACAAAATGAAGAGAGAAACTACTTGTTGATATGCAAAGGAGCAGCAGTCCTCTAATAAGAGCAGACTAAAGCCCTACAGAGCTTGTTTTGCCATAGTTCTTTAAAATGAAATAGAAGGATGCATCAATTTGAACTAAAATGCAACTAAATTAAACCTTTATATTAGGTCTTCATCACCTACGTCACACCCTGACACCCTACAGGAGGGGGTTTGTGAACCCTCAAAGATCCCATGTGTCACAACATAGACCTGACCTTTTACAGCATTTCTAGAAAGACTGATGAATTTAGGTAACCATTTAAAATGTGAAACTTGCTTGTAGTGGTAGACACAAAGACAGTCTACAACAAAACAGACGTGGTACTCGGGTTAGGAGCAAATAAAGAGGAGGGGGTGCTCGGTCTCATTTTGCTCCAAGTGTAGGGAAGTATCTAGGATAATGTTATGCAGATTTTAACAACCGGCAAGCAAGAGACTCACTGCCAAGGAGGTCCCACAAATCAACAAAAACACATACAAATACATTACTCAGTCACACATCCAGTCTGAGGCAGCTGCATCAAGGCCTGAACATCCGGATGGCAGCCATATAGCAATCAAGGACAGTTGCTATTCCCTCGGTTCACAGGCATAGAGTCGCTTGTCAAAATGGGTTTAATCGGGCCACAGTCCTTTTGCCAGTAAGTAAAAAAAATCCACAACACAAGCTTGTCAACACTGCCCACCATACAGCTAAAACATTGCAGCAACTAACCTCTCAACTCTGGGCAGCCAGCTGTGTTTCCACTCAGAGCACACACATCCACAGGCCCAGCAGCACAAAATAGCTCTTTGTTTAGCATTTTTCCTCCACACCCCACAGACAGGAATGTTTGAGAGGCAAGCAGCAGTGGTTGGCAGGGGCTCCTCGACTACTGGTGGCCTCCAGTCCAGGCGGAGCGGGACCTCAGCCAGGGGCCTCATGGCAATGCCAAGTGGGACATTGGAGTTCAGAAGGATGACTGGCAGCACACGAGAAGCAGTCAAAACTGACTCCAGCACTGTAAGACCAGTCTACTATGATACAAACTATATGACCATGTGATCAGCAACACTTAATCTGGTATATGAACGTTTGTTATGCTAACCAGCCAACCACTCAATTAAGAACAAACATTTTAAAAAGAAACCTACATAATTGATGCCTTTACTTGACTTTGCTCTAAGTGAGTATATGGACATGTTGTTTCCCAGAAGACTTTGCATCACTCTACAGATTGTGTCAAGGCCAAAATCATACTTTAATGAGGGCCGTTAATGTCAGATAAAGAGAGCACTTCAATAACCTGCAGCTGCACGATTTTTAATCAAACATCATTTATTATGCAGAACTCACAAACTAATGTAAACTAGAGCTGGGAAATAGATCAATATTATATTGCCATTATATCGATATCATGATATGAGACTAGATATTGTCTAAGATCTTGGATACTGTATTATCGTAATATGGCATAAGTGGTGTCTTTTCCTGGTTTTACAGGCTGCATTACAGTAAAGTGATGTCATTTTCTGAACTTACCAGACTGTTGTAACTGTTCAATTATTTACCTTTACCCACTTAGTCATTATATCCACATTACTGATGATTATTTATCAAAAATCTAATTTTGTAAATATTTTGTGAAAGAACCAATAGTCAACACTACGATATCGTTGCGGTATCGATATCGAGGTATTTGGTCCAAAATATTGTGATATTTGATTTCTCCGTATCGCCCAGCCCTATAATGCCTAAGAATAAAATGATAAGTTAGAGTCATTGTTTGGCATCATGTTTAAAAAATAACCTCAAATTGAAAAGTCACGCATACCTGGGTAAGCAGGTCAAGGCACACAAAAGATTTTTTGCGTACAACATTTTTGTGTGAAGCATTTAAACCGACGAGACAAGAGATAAGAAATTGAAGCTTTAAATGCTATGCTTTAATAATTTTAAGATGCAAATATGACTTGTAAAAGACACCTTTGGAGATGTGCTACATTTGTAGGAATGAATTACAGACTGCAATCCTTAGTCATAGACGTAATGAGTGGCACATAACGTTAAGTAACATGGCATTTTATTTTGTTTGAGTTTTCACTTGTCCTTTGGGGCGAGTCAATTTTTCTTCCACTTGCCCCACAAAAAATTCCACTTGTCCCGGACAAGCGGTAAAGCCTTAATGTCGATCTTAGCAGATGTTGCAGTTAATCTCCTAACACATGCAGTACATGCATCACATGCATAGCCTAGTCTTGTGTGCCATATCTTTTGAGGATTGAGGCCCACATGTAGGCCATAAAGCCATTTGTTTAAAGGAGAACTCTGTGGGTGAATATTACAACACAAGGTAGCTAATCAGTAACATCATAATAAAGACTAAGTTCGACCCATAGTTTAAGACTATAGTTTAGGTGATATTAAACTGTGGAAAAGTTAACACTAAGCATGACTAACACCCTGGTCAAGATTATGAAAAGAGGGACTAAAAACAGAGATACAAAAAAACACTGTGATGCGCTCAACATTCTATATTGCCATGATTTATTCCTCCACAAGTAAAATACAACTAGTATTGTACAACTAGAATCAAGACACAATGAACACGCATACCACCTACAATATAAGTAAATATAAATATAATAAATGAGAACAGAGAACAGAGAATGTGGCTCATACAGTAAGGAAAAAAATACATCATTACATTAGTGATATAGCCTTGATTTAACCTTTTTTTGTACTTAACTTATTGGGAGTTAGATAAAAGGCAAACAAGCACACAGATAAGAGACACAGCGATATTAGCAGTATAAACTAGTCAAGAGTATGAGCAGATGCAGTCAAAGAACACTAAGCCATTTGTAGTAGGATCCTCTCAAAAGAAAACCATTTGAAATGCTCCAGTGACTGTGTCAACACCATTTCAATTCCATATGCAATCTATTCAGGAGAAACATCGATAGACTGCAGATCAAAAATAGAACATTACTGAATGGATATGTAATGTCTCTGTAGTAGCTCCTGGTGAATTAGGCTTCAAAAGACATTAGCCAAGAGTGTCCATCCTAGGGCTGTGCAATTAATTGGAATTTTACAATTTTGTCTCCTAGTAAATGCTTATTTTGTCTTGTGTTCTGAATGAAAACAAAAATGTTCAAATGGGAAAAGTATTAAGGGAAATTTCACAGTTCAAGGTGTTTTTGCTCTTGATTTGTTTAACTTGTTCCACTGATTTTTTAAGTTCAATAATTGCAACAACTTTCCAATAGTCAATGAGTAATCACGTTTTTTACCGTAATTCCAATATTGACCAAACTAATTGCGATTATGATTTTGTCCATAATCAAGCAGCCCTAGTCCATGCCCTTGTCTGACTGACACTCAAACAGTCCACTGCTGCAACCGAGACCCAAATTGAGTAGGTGAAGTCAACCATGTCTTACCTTTTGTCTAATGGCTAATTAAGCAGGCGCTTCACCTCAGTACGGATGACTCTGTGGGCATCTCTTGTCTGAATTATAGACCTGTTAAACAGAAAGAGAAAAACTAGACTTAGAAAAAAGCACAAAAGAAACTCACAATTCTGAATCAGAACTAAAACAGCTGGGTGATCATGAGCCACACACACACACACACACACACACACACACACACACACACACACACACACACACACACACACACACACACACACACACACACACACACACACACACACACACACACACAATTCTTACAACACTGTATGTAGCATTCTTAATTTATCAGGACCTCCAATATCAATATAGAGAAATTCTCACACTCATTTCACAAAACCAAGAACTTTATTAAGTGGAATGACCGAATACCAATCAAAGTGTTTTTTAGTCAATCATGCATGAAATGCAGCATTTAAACTATTGTGGGGCAGCAACTTCCTACTAACAATGATGTTCATTGTCAATGATTTTTATTGTTTACTTGGTTTGTCTGTAAAAGAAGTAAGACATTCTAGTAGTAGTAGTAGTATTACTAGAAGTAAGACATGTTTTGCAGAACTTGAACTGCAGACATTAATTTATACTTATGCTATATAAAACAGAAATGCAGCCAATCTACATATGAGAGGCATACATATTGTTATTAAACAAACACTACAGTGTATAAAAGGCTACATTATCTTGTATTTAATTAGTAAGCGTTTTTGTAAAAATAGGCAATTGTGTCATAACCGCACAATTTTCTGTCGCACAGTAGAGAAATCACAGTATAGTCAGGCTAAGCTCGTAGTCAATCCGGGGGGGGGGGTTTACAATCAAGGGAGAAGCCCATAGAAAGTCCATGAAAGCATTTAAAAAAAAATCAGGTATGTTTTGACTGAAAATGAGATTGGAAATACATCGGTATGTAGCAAATGAATTCATATGAAGTAACATTTACATTTCTCTTGGCACAGCTACCAGAATACTTACAACTTTCAGACAGGTTGCTCACATCACATCTAGGTCATTAAGCTCAGTTTGAGGCAGCGTAGTACGCTCAGCCATCACCGTCAAAGTTGCTGTGTCCCAATGGACTTGACCCATTTTCTCTGGATCATAGTAAAATCAAAGAGCGCCATTCTACGACAGTCCATTGCCCCTGTTTTCCATGTAAAGCAACATTTTTTTCATTTTCAAAACCTTCTGCTGTCACGGTCTTGCTCTAGGCCAGCTGGCCTTGGGGATTTTAGTTTATTTCATTAGCCTATGTGACCGTTTTTGAGTCCTTTGTTCTTGTGTTTACTGCGTGCATTATTGTAAAATAATGTTGCATTTCTTTGATGATATTGTTGGTGATAAGGTGCTTGGTCTATGCAAAGAAATTACTGCTGACAAAGTTTGTGAATTTGCATCTTTGAGAAGAAGAATCCTCTCAGCTCTTACAGAAACAGTCCTGTGTAGAAAATGGATTTCTCTGCAGCTAATTTTGCAGCTTTTCATTGTGTATCGTACATGTAATTAATTGGTTTAGAAATGTACATTTCACATATCACTTGTGGACAAATTTCAAGGATAATGCTTGTATTATTATATCAACAAGCTTAGGGATCGACGGATAATTGGCCTGGGCACCACTTCGTCTGTCTGAGCTTCCAGCTTTACCAGCTGCAACATTTAAGATTTGAATGCATTAATGCAGCATATCTTATTTGACATTTTCTATTGTTAAATTTAGTATTTTTTGTTTGTTACAATAACAATTACTCAAGAGTTTTATGCAAGACATATACTATTACATATACTTTCATCAGAGAATTTATTTTATTTTATAGTAAATGCATTTTCAACTAATATTCTGTATTGGCTCAGAAAAAACAGCATCTGTTGACGCCTAGTAAAAACACATTTAAAAGACATAAAAGGGGCTGATTGGGATGACATATTTCTTCATCACAATGAACAGGGTCAGGGCTTTGTCGGATGGTCTGAAGGCAATGGGTAAAAAAAAAAAAGCGAGTATAAAAGTGTAACAGCTGTCTGATAAAGCCAGTTTTAGATTACCTCACGACAAACAATAATTCATTTCAACAGGCAGTATAGCTCTAAAGCGGCGTGTGAAACCGATCAAATACCGGTGGCACGAGAGTATCTGCTGCAGGGCCGTGAGAGGGAAACGTCAGTCTGTGGCCACAACAAGGCTCTGCTGGTGAAGTCAGCATATTAAATAGCTGTCGTGACACAGGCACATGTCATCTCTTAAATCTGCAGCCATCATTAAGAAGAAGAAGCTAAACATAGTAAATCTGATATTGTACACAAAGCCATATCTAACAATGAAGGAATTGGCAAATGAGAAGTAACTCTTTTACCTGATGTAGTTGAGTTTATAGTACTACTAGGTCACATTACAAGGTGAAAGCAAAAGTAAAGACAGTCACTGTTGAGCGAGTGCCAACCTATCAAACCCTGTTTTTAATTACAACCTCACATGATGTAATTATCATTTCATCATCATTTTGACCATTTCTATTTTTGTTATTTCCACTCTTCACTCTAACCCCAACCGGCCCGTCAGACCGCCTACCAAGAGCCTGGGCCTGGGCCTGGGTCTGGGTCTGGGTCTGTCCGAGGTTTCTGCCTAAAAGGAAGTTTTTCCTCGCCACTGTCGCACAGTTGCTTGCTCTGGAGGAACTTACTAGAACTGTTGGGTCTTTGTAAATTCTGGAATGTGGTCTAGACCTGCTCTATCTGTAAAGTGTCTCGAGATAACTCTTGTTATGAATTGATACTATAAATATAATTGAATTGAATTGAATCATCAGTCAGGTCTTCTGTAGAGTATTTTGAGCAGACCAACATTAGGCCAATGCGGTGGGAAAACAGGGAGAACTTATTTCAACGTGTTTTCTGGGTGCTAATAATCAATGTCCAAACAATTAGGACTGGGCAATATGGAGAAAATCAAATATCATAATATTCTTGACCAAATACCTCAGTGTCGATATTGCGTGGTTGACAATTAGTGCTTTAACAAAATGTTATGTAAACAATGAGATTTTTGATAAATATTCTCCAGAAATGATTTAATGACTTAGTGGGTAAAAGTAAATAATAGAACAGCTAGAACAGTCTGGTAAATTCAGAAAATGACATCCCTTTACTGTAATGCAGCCTGTAAAACCAGGTGAAGACAACATTTACCATATTTCGATATTACGACATATCCAATATCTAAGACGGTATCTAGTCTCATGACGTGATATCGATACAACAGCAATATATTGCACAGTCCTACATACAATTCATACATTTCGGTGCTGTGACCCATTTATTGTGAACTGATTTGAATCCTTTGGTTGTCCGGTTGTTTCCATTGAACTCTGATAACATTACACGCCAACACGATAACACCTACGTTAACACTTACCCTGACACAATTTCCATGGTGAAAAGCTGTGTGCTTTCCCTGGTTGTCCCACACCTGTGCACCTCCGGCTGATTACCTTTATGCCTTTTCGTGCCAATGCTCCACCCAGTTACCACATACAGTACAAAACCAAGATGAATTAACATCACCAACACGGTATATTAAAAAACAAAGTCGCATACTGGCTCCACCATCTTTTTAGCATAAAATTACAGGGATTCAAATAGAAAAGAAACTCCAAATAATGTCAAAGTCAGGTTCAACACACAGAGTCAAATCTTTAACCACATGATAGCAGGTCTGACAGACCGTAGCAAACATATGGTCTAAAAACACTTATTTCAAGGAATCTGAACAAGGCATGAAAGCCTTGTGCTTATAAATCGGATACTTTTGTCTAGAATTGTCTACCACTTTGGTTGTTGTAACAAATGGCACGCTAATATTCACAAGAGGAAGATTTCTCTGAGTTGGTGGTCAGTACTATAGAAGTCATGACACACTTAATGTCCAGTTCCCATTTAAAGCCACTGCACTAAGACCAAGGCCTTGACAATAACACAACCTTTGAGTGAACTTTTTATTCCACCTAAGCTGCGGAAGCAAAACAACGCTGTCTGCAGTAAAGCCCGAGAACATCACATCTGAATAAATGCTTACCCATCTGTAGCAGAAAAGTCTGACTCGACAGGCGTAAAGTAATTACATTTTTAGGCGCATAATAATGTAATCAGTATGTTATTCCCCCCCTTGTCTAATGTTGTCACACCCCCTCATGTTTAAAGACAATTTGCCAGTGTTCTGCTGCCAAGTTTTCCCTCTATTCTTTCAGAACTACTGTATACATAAACACATTGTATGTAGGGCAGCCCAATTAATTGCAATTGTATTGAAATTGCAATATGGACTAGAGCAATATCAAAATTGCAGGGGGTCCCAATATTTGTTAATGGAAAAATATGTGTCTAGCCATTCTGAAGGAAGTATTGTGGGGGTGCAGAGACATCCTGGCCTAAAAATCATGTCCTATAGACTACAGAAAACATCTTTGTTTGGTCCAGGACTATGATCATTTCAATGTCTTTCAATGGTAATCGTTGTCAATGAAAATAAGAGTAATGATGGAAAAGCGATCATTCCATCCAATATCGTGAATCACGTCGCAATATCAGTCAAAATAATCATAAATAGATATTTTCTTCATATTGTGCAGCCCTAACTGTATGTGCCATTCAGATTTTTTTAACAAACTTGGAGAGACTTGTAACATGCTCCAATGTGTAAGAGATGCCATGCCACAATGAAACACAACGGATAGTAGATAGTGGAAGTGGTTTTCCTGTCTTCACCTGCAGTGAGCCAGTGCCAGCTACGAAAAAAGGTGTCAAAGTATTCCCCCACGATCCACTATCAGCTCCAAAAAACTATGTATAGCAAAAATGTATTTTAAATCTCTCTATTATGCGTTAATGTCTAATAGTATTATTGAACAATGACCTATGTCCAATAAATACAACTTACTAAATTACTGTGACAAACATAATTGAGAAGACAGGAGATCTTGCCTTTGCACCCTGTGTTCTGTTCACATTTTTAGAAAACAAAATCACACACAACTCTTACCCATTTGTTCAATGCTGCAGGTTCACAAATAAAAACACATTTGATCATGATCCGAATGCATAACTATATATCTAGATCCTGTCATCTTAAGAGGTATGATCCAGATCCTAGTAAAACCAGACAGGTAGAACGGCGAAAATGAATAGATTAAGTGTATGTGATCAATGTCCTATCTGTTGAATGGGGAGCAGCAGAATAGATGAATGCGAAATCTAGACTTGGTATTGGAGAGAAACGCTGCTGCCAAAAATCTATTAGTTATGGGGGGAAAAAAAACAGGCATACCGTTAAAAAGAGCCAGTAGATGTGGAAAAGACTGTGCCGGTAAGATGTGGACGGTTGTCAATTATTTTAGGTCACCTGAACTGAAGTCAGCTTTGAAGTGACAAATCATTGACAGCACGTCTGTCTGTCTGTCTGTCTGTCTGTCTGTCTCTTTCCCTGCTGCCGGTGACACCGGCCGGTTGCCGGGCAGTGATTGCTATGCTAGAAAGCTAACGCCACCTAGCTTGCTTGCTAACATCAAATACAGCAACAAAACAACAGCTTTATAGTTTGCCACACTTACTCCGATATATGACACACACTGCCATGGCACCGTTTACTCGTGACAAATTAAAAAAGCGGGTTTTTTCGCTGCCTAGTGACTTTACGATACAATAATTGCCCATTCAACTCTTCCGTAACAATATGCCTTACGTGTATGTATGGCAACCCACTTTTAGCTGGAGCTAGCTAGCTTACATGCAGCGTTTATACGTTAGATAAGAATGTGGGTCACTGGGCCTTTGGCCAGACTGTCACCAAACGAGCACAAGCAATACGGTTCCGTTTGTAGCTTTACGTGTGTCAATAATAACGTTACACAGAGAGGCTGCCGATATAGCGATATAAATACAGAGCAGAGTTCACCGGTAGAGATATCACACTTACCCCGAACAGTCTCCCCTTTCATCGGGATATCCCTACACCCGGTGGCGCTGCTGACGGTTGACTGCGCAGGGCTCAGGCATATATGGCACAGAGGCAGACTGACTGGAGTCGGAATTAAAGTCAAAAGGGCCTACCACCGCTATTACTCCAGATAACACACGTCTGGTCAAAGAAACGTGATTGACTTCTTGGTTTAATTTACATTACCAGGATTTCTTTATGACACGCAGGTACCTGTTATATTATTAGCCTAGGCCTATAGTTTTTTTAGTTGATACAGTGAGGCTCAAATCTGTCAGATTGACCTGAACCACTTGTGGAAAGGCAAAATTCAAAATTGTTGCTATTCACTATTTAGGAATGTTACATGCATTAAAGAAACAGTATAAGACTACATGGTCTGAATGCAAATTTGGCCCCCATAAATGTACAGAGAAAGTACTCCATTATGATAGACATTTCCTACCTGACTAGCTACCCTACTTTTAATTGCATTTATAAAAAGTACTCCATTATGATAGACATTTCCTACCTGAGCTACCCTACTTTTAACTGCATTTATAAAAGTACTCCATTATGATAGATATTTCCTACCTGACTAGCTACCCTACCTTTAACTGCATTTATAAAAAAGTAGTCCCTTATGATAGATATTTCCAGCCTGAAAGAAAGACCTACCCTACTTTTAAATGAATGAATAGTTTGAATTACATTTATAGTCAATTCTAATAGATATTTCCCACCTGAAAGAATTATCTACCCTACTTTTAATTACATTTGTGGATGTAGTATAGGCCATTCTAATCAATATTTTCTACCTGACAATAATAGCTACTCTACTTTTTACTACATTTATAAAGGAAGAAGTCCATTCTGATAGATATT
>NC_045741.1:28647443-28648420 GCF_008692095.1 Etheostoma spectabile
ATACATTCCTTTGGATGATATTTTATAGGGTTATAGGTTTATTCGGCTACTTTTTGAGGTTATCCTAACATTTAGTAGAATACCAGACAGCCGTGTATTGTAAGCCTGTAGATTTTGCATACATCTTTTGTGTTTTTATTTGACTTATTGTTATTTTTCTCAACTTGAACACAAATGAATTCAGAATAGCGAAATACTGCATGTTTTAATAGGAATAAAACTCCATATTCCTGTCTACTTTTTGCTCTTTAGATAAACTGGCCATCAGATGGTTTTATCATTTTCCCCATCCCCAGCGTGGTACTCATCACCATGGCAACAGCCAAAGTAGTAATGCCATTTCTGACCACATGTGTGCAGTCAACAGGAGACTGGCGCTGTTTCCATATTTAGGTGGGGAGAGAGGATGAATATGATTGTCCAGTATATGGGAAACATAGAATGCAAATATAATACACCCTTATTATCTGTTAGAAAATTGGCCTACAGTACCCTTATGCTCATCTGTCACATTGTATAGTACAAACCCAGGTTTTTCTTTGCACGTCTGTATTCAATAATGATAATACATGGTTTGCATTCAAACTGGTCATGATCATCTTAAAATGTATAAAGAAAAATTACTCAGTCATTTATTTCTGGTAGTAATAAGAAAACTGGCCAACAATATGAGGCCTGCAAATACATGATTTCATACTCCCCTGTTATAATCTCTCCAGAGGGATGCCAAATCGGTAGATTTTTTTTATTATTATTCCAGTTGTGACACAATGTTCTTGAGTCAACATTCTTTCTCTTGTTCTCAGGCAATACGAGTCACATTGAGTGCTCACAGGAAACTATTTCAAAGGTAGCCCGACCTATAGTGTTGTAGTGGCGTTTTATCTTACTGAGATTTTTACAGAGGACCCGTGATATTTTACACAGTAGAATAGAATAGAATAGAATGCCTTTATTGTCATTATACACAAGTACAC
>NC_045741.1:28648430-28649272 GCF_008692095.1 Etheostoma spectabile
TGTGCAACGAGATTAAAGCAATCCCTTTGCAGCGTTGACACAAAAAAATATAAGAATGTAACAGTATAAAATATCAAAGATATAAAGTCAAAGATATAAAGTGTAGTGACTGTCGAGGATACATATATAAATCAGCTTGAATAAACATAGATAAGTGTTAACACTCAATAAATAATATTGCACAGTGATGGAATGAAATGATTAAGTACTAATATTAAGTAACTAAGTATTGCACAGTAATGGAAAGGTTAATGTATTAAATATTGCACTGTATGAAATGAAATTGCACATTCTGTTAAATCTTTACTGTGAGAAAAAACATGCATCGTTGTTTGTGGTGAAATCCCCATCATTGGCCGGAAATCCAAGCACTCTGTCTCAATTAAAACGTTGAAAGACAGCCAAAGATGTTCTGTTCTGTTAAATGTTCTTGTGTTTGTGGTTTACTGTGGTGCAGTTAAACCCTTATGATTATAGTAATTGCTGCCACGTTTCACTGACTCAGTATAGTAATAATTCAACCAGCTTAAACGTTTCTGTACCTGAACTTGTCATCTTTACAAGAAAAATGTATTCGGTCCGTTGAGAAATCTCTTTACCACAGCAGCGAAAAACAGCAAATTTGAGGATTCATCCTTTCATCATACCTGTAAAGGTGATCCATCATTTTAACCCTTGTGTTGTCTTCCCACCAAAATCAACGCTTTATACCGATGTTTTCAACTTTTTCTCACGTTTTTGTCCCTTCACTTTTTTGTCACTTTTTTTGACATTTTCAATACTACATAACACTTATTAACTTTAGTTTTACAAATAATTTATGGTCAATAAACCTCATTTAT
>NC_045741.1:28649282-28649375 GCF_008692095.1 Etheostoma spectabile
AATTTATACCTAATGTTTGAGTTAGAAAAGCAGAACTAAGAAATTACTTACACTAAAATTAAAGGAATGGATGTTGATGGCTAATCACAGACT
>NC_045741.1:28649385-28649506 GCF_008692095.1 Etheostoma spectabile
CAACTTTTACTCAATACTATTTCAAAACCACTTACATTTTTTTATCCAAATGCTATAAAATTGATTAAGCCGCCCCAAAATGAATGAAAGTAGAGATTTGTACTTGCCAAAGAGCGTTGTG
>NC_045741.1:28649516-28650326 GCF_008692095.1 Etheostoma spectabile
GAATCAATCATGTTATTTTGGGGAATTAAAAAGAACATTGATATAGGAAAATGGGTCAACTTGACCCGAGGACAACATAAGGGTTAAAGAAAATAGTGTAATATTAAATCCAACTGAAAGCTAAATGGATAAAAAACATAACTGTTCATACTTCTGTGTATCTTTGTCTTATAAACAGCCTTGTATTTTGATGGTACAATAATGGTGACATCTGCTGTTGATTACAGTTATTACATATTCAGGTAAGAAAATAACACACTATTAGTAAGTTTGCACACCAATATTCCACTATTGAAAAAAAAGGCCTTATTCAGAATATCCAACCGGAATATACTTGACATGACAGGCATCAAATTTGTGGTATTGTCATATTCTGAATAATAGCGGACTATTGGTGTGCATGTAAACGTAGGCCTACTGATTGTAAGATTGCAAATAATCATATAGCAAGAAGAAGAAAGCAAAATTGTAAGTTTAAAAATGTTAATAAAGTAAATCTAGCACAATATGAATCCAGAGTAATGCTCACATGTGGTGTTATCACCAGTGTCTGAATTCATTTCTCCTCCTAGGAGATCCCCAGGGTTGTGGGGACTGTAGTTTTCTTCTAAATCTTTGAGAGGTTCCATTTGCATTTCATAAGAAGGGATGTTGAACTACTTTTAATCTTCTTCTTTGTAAAATAAAAAGGTATGATAGGTCAGTTAGGCTTGTCATTTTTTAGATCCGAATTATCTCTCATGTAATAGTGGAAAAGAAAATCCCAAAACGCCTACTATTCTAGCATGAATGTATGTCTTTTTTTTTTTT
>NC_045741.1:28650336-28650797 GCF_008692095.1 Etheostoma spectabile
TTGCAGTGTGTAATGGAAGTCTTACTTTATGGACATTATTATGAAGGACACATGCAGAAGACATAAAAAGGAAAAGCTGTGGTTTTTATTCTATCTTATTGTTGTGTAATTAAATCTAAATATCTGAATTGAGCAATTTATGTACAATGAATGCTTTTATTTGGCTTGAAAATGTCCCTGATGTGTACAACATGTGGTAATATTGTTTGTTTTTGCATTCATTCCTTCATTTATGAATACGGTACCTGTTTCACACTTTTTCCAAATGCAATGTGTGTAGCAAATCAAACCATACACAACTACAAACCAAACCACATTGTAGCAGTTTTAATGGAAACGACGCACATATAACACAAAATAAAATCTTGACAACTGCTTATTTTAATCGTATTATTTGCATACATTCAGACATAACGATACAGCAGTGGCAGAGGGCTGTGGTTGAAGTCTCGATCAGTCGG
>NC_045741.1:28650807-28651428 GCF_008692095.1 Etheostoma spectabile
GTGCAGCGGCTCGGGTCTCAGGGTCTGTGTATAAGCGTTACACATTAATGCACATGGTTAGATGAGAACATTGGTATTATGACAGGATTTCAATGGCAATTAGGGACTGTAGGAAAATTACTGGTGTTGTTTTTTTTTTTTTGGGATGAATGGGGGAGGATCTTTGGACCCTCTGTTGAAAGTATACACCACCTCCAATAACTGTTAACCCTCGCGTTGTCTTCCCGTTAACCATGAACTTGTTCCTATAAATTTGTGCTTTTCCGGTGTTTTTGTCGCTTTTTCAGATTTGTTTGTCACTTTTTTTCCATGCTTTTGGCGCTTTTTAAAAACCTGAGCTGGTTTAATAATAGGTTTTACACTTGTTCTTGGAATTCATGGTCAATAAAGCTCATTTTTATTAAATTAGACATACGTTTTTTGTTAAAAAGGCAGAAATTATGAACTATTTTGACTACTAGTGTGTGTCAAAGTTTAGTCTGGATACTGTTTTGAAACCATTAAAAAAAAAGGATTTCAAATGCTATAAGATTAAATAAAACACCCAAAAAATGCAATGAAAGTAATCATTAATTTTACCTGAAGAATCTTATATGGAATCATCCATGTTATTTTTGGGCA
>NC_045741.1:28651438-28655592 GCF_008692095.1 Etheostoma spectabile
AAGAAATCCATATTTCTGATATAAAGCACTTTGAAACAGTCTTTTTACAATAGTTAATTAAAAAGAAGATCTTTAAAAATGACTTGCTATTCGGAAGGATTCATTCAATCAACAATAACTAAAAAGATCCAAGTGTATGCCTTGTTTCATGAGAACAAGATCAGGACGTTAGCTACGTTACATTGGCTACTAGTTGATTATGATGTTAAAAATAAAAACCCTGACGGGCACAACACTGCTGTCCTTATGAACAATGTAACATGAAAGTTATCTTTTATGATACTCTGTCATTGTCCCAAAGGAATTAAACTAGCCTAACTTTAGCCAAAACAAAAGAAATAATTAGAAAATCCTTTCAATTTTTCCAATCCCCATCATTTTCATACAGTCCCTTAAATGTTGAAATGTCATTGTGACATGTCCATTTAAGACTATGTCTATGGGTGTTGCCCTATAAAAGTAATATTACCTTTAATCTACTCATATTCTAAGGATCGTCTTCCATTTCGTGGCTGTAAGAGCAAACAACATTTTATTGAATGCTCATCATAATATCCAGAGGAAATTAAGTTTTTTTAAATTTTATTTTCCTAACATGAACATACCCGATAGAGGAAGTAACCTCTGCTCTGGATTCCCCCAGGCCCCTGGAGTTCAGCCTGTGTAGACACAAAAAAACACAGAACTTAGAATAGAAGAATGTCTGAGTATTATTTGCCATTTTTCTCCGTGTTGCAACAACTCTCCGTCCCCCAGCGCCGGTCGACAGCACACACGATTCCTCCGTGTCCACTCTGTGAATGTCAGAGCTCGATAGCAACGAGAGATAAGTTCATCTGTCAGCTGAACTAATTTTAGACCATAATTGCTCGCAGCTTGGGAAAGAACAACTAATGCAGAGTGAAGAGAGTAAAGAGAGTGAGGAGCGCTGCCTGACACAAAACTGCATGATTGACATGTAAGCTCAGGAAGGGAACAACACATGTAAGCGACACATTGCAATATCAACTATTTGCTATGAAGATACAAAAGCACATCCATTGTGAATGCTGACATTTTATCATTTTCTATTCATCCGCTCTTTATTTACTTTCAACCAAGCATCCTATTGAGAGCTGGGAATTAATGTGCTGTATAAGCCAGAAATGGCGTTGTTTGAAATTGTAAAATTCTGTTTATAATAGTATTCATCTCTATATTGTCTATGTTTGCACTACACTGTGAATGTTTGCATTTGTTCAACGCATATGCTTTTTATAATGCTTTTAATGTCTTGCTGCTGCATGCAATTTTATACCTGAATCTTTTAAATATATTGTGTGTATATTGTGTACATTTGTATATTGTGGGAAACGTTGCAACTTAAGAATTTCATTGCATGGTGTAAAATCTGTGCATATGACAAATAAATATCTTGAATCTTGAATCTTGAATCTTGAATATTTATTCAGTGCATAGCCATGTCCTGCACTTATGGAACCATTGTATAACCTGCACTTACTGCTGTTGAACTTCTGGGTAGACCTAAACTGCATTTTGTCATGTGTAATGACAATAAAGTTGAATCTGATCTAATCTAATCTAAAAAAAAGAATTGTGAAACCATGTCACACCAAAAACGGTTTCATGTCACCACTCATTGCATAGTTTTTTTTGTACGCTAGAAAAACAATAGTTTTACTATCTTTGTGGCTTATTTTGTACAAAGAGAAAATGCAAAGTGAAAAGAAAACGGACGTGGTACATACGCGCATTGAGAGTCCTCTCTCTCTTCTGAGTTGAGAAACTAGACGCAGGAGAGGGTGCGACTGAGAGGTCTGACAAACAAAGACAAACACACAGATAGAGCCAGACGGCTCCGTATGAAGTCCAAAGGCCAAA
Organism: Etheostoma spectabile; assembly: GCF_008692095.1. Classification (NCBI taxonomy): domain Eukaryota; kingdom Metazoa; phylum Chordata; class Actinopteri; order Perciformes; family Percidae; genus Etheostoma; species Etheostoma spectabile. The sequence goes on from NC_045741.1 coordinate 28,653,320, forward strand.
AAGATGATCCGTGTTTCATCTCAAAAACACACGATGACAGAAAACATGAAATGCAAACATCAAACAAGTGCTTTACAATTTCGTGATGGCAGCCTCAGCCTCAACGCTGTGATAAACGCTTCACGTTCGGCACTACATCAAGCAATGGAGGAGCACTAGACAAAATGGCTTCATATTTCATATAAGAAATATGGCTCGTTGTGGCAAGTGAATGTGGGATGTTTTTATGGGGTTGTAGGTTTCATTAAGTGAAGATACACAGAGGAAAAGGAGCACAATAAATATCCATAACCTATTTCATAACTAATGTTAGACAATGTAAACACTTTGCTTTTGTCTCAGCTGCAAAAAAAACTCTCTGTTGTTAAGAAACATCTATAAATATGACGTAGATAGATGGAGCAGATATTCCTAACACGTTGTCAAGGGTTACTAGTTATAAACAGTGTCTGGATGGTTATTATAAAGTTGCAACAGATGACTATAATACCTTGTTAAATAGTTAATAAATACTTTGTAAACCATATATAACATTATTTAGATAGATCGTTAACACTTTGTCAGTGGTTATTAATTGGTTGGTAAACTGTCTGCATGGTTATTATAAAGTTGCAACATATAAAAAAATGATATATATATATATATATATATATATATACTGTATACTGTATACTGTATATATATATATATATATATATATATATACAAACACATTTACACACTTATATATATGTACACACAAATATACATACACATATATATACAAACACACACACATATGTACTGTATATTTAAATATATATATATACAATTCAATGAAGGGCAAAAAACTTAAACATCAGTCACAACTTTACGACAGTCATCCAGATAATGTTTATGGATGGTTTACAAAGTATTTATTAACTTTTTAACAAGGTATTTTAGTCATCTGTTGCCACTTTATAAAAACCATCCGGACACCGTTAATAACTAGTAACCCTTAACAACGTGTTAGAAAAATAAATCTGCTCCATCTATCATGTAATCTTTATAGATGTTTTAAAAAATGTTTTTTAAAGGTTTACAAACATTTTTAATCATTACCCGATATCTAATATAGTATATGAGGGATATAATGTGTGTATAAATAAACTGTTAATTTACAGCAATACTACTATTATATTAATCATCAGTTTTGCTCATTAAGAGTAAAATGACTGTTTGCTAACAGCTGAATGCCAATTAACTAAAGATTAATTAACGATCAATTTACCATGCTTATTATGAAGTGTTACCGAAATATTAAGACAGATCACATTCAACGATTAAATATCTAATTCCTTTTATTGATAATAGCTATTTTGGGAACTGCAGGCACATGATCATTTTTCTGTTTCTGTTTTTTTCCATTGTTTCTTGATTGACATTTGGAGTAAACATAATTATAAAATTCTCATTCAATCTGATATTTAGAGCACAGAGCGATGGAGACGAGCGCAGTGTACATGAGGACTGTGCATGTGTGCATCCATGTCGCAGTTTTGTCTGCATGCATGCATACAGTACATATGGGCTACATTCGTGTTTATCTGTGGTGGTAAATGTGCACCCGCATGCATTTTAGTTTGGGGGATGAAGCGCTAGATTCAGGCAGATGGAAAGTTACTACTTACTACACAAAAAATGCAGGTCACATAGCTTTAAAACAATCTGAGGTGCTTTCTCAGGTCAGGCAACACACTGTGACAGTGCCGATTTATCTTTTAACTTACCGCTCCGTCTGCCAAGGCAGAACCTTGTTGTCTAGAGTAATGAAATAAAAACTGCACATACGGTGCATGACATCAAAAACATATACACACACAACAGATATTTGTCATCAGGTTTAAAGGTGCCCTAAGCGATGTCGGGTGACGTTACTTCTTGTTGAAGTATTTTCAAAAACAAAACGAGACCAGCTTGTCCCTCCCTCCTCCTCATCCCGTCCCCTCCCCCACCCTTCTGTGCTTCCGAGCACTCACCCCCCCCCACCCCCATATACTTCTTGTCGGTTATTGGCTGGAACACTGTTTGCGTATGCATCGTGGTGCAGGTTGGTGCAGTTTGTTTCTGTTTCCGTTTGTAGACCCTGGGCTGTCTACAGAGACCGCGTCTTTTACAGTGTGTTCAGAGGACAGGCAGCTAGCAGATAGCGAGGAGATGTTTTTTACAGTGTGTTCTGAGGACAGGCAGCTAGCAGATAGCGAGGAGATGTTTTTTTACAGTGTGTTCTGGGGACAGGCAGCTAGCAGATA
>NC_045741.1:28655602-28657351 GCF_008692095.1 Etheostoma spectabile
TGTTTTTTTACAGTGTGTTCTGGGGACAGGCAGCTAGCAGATAGTGAGGAGATGTGCGCTGACAACAAATGTTCTAGCCTAAAACACACGTCAGAAACAAATAAGTTGTACTTACCCTTTTACTTTTTTCTCGCACTTTTAACTCCTGAGAAGAAAACACAAGATGACACAAGAGTCTTTTAGTTGATGTCATTCTGGGATTCTTTGTACTGTATAGCTCTACTCAAACAGGATGTATAATTAATGTTCCACTGTGCCATTTCCTATTCTTTTTTTGCTAGTTTAGTGACATATACTCCTCACTAAGAGATGATCAAGTATGAAGTACCTTTGACTTCTGAACCAGCATCAAGAAACAGAGTTCTCCTAAGATATCAGATGCCTGATAAAAGAAAGAAGAGCGGCTGTCAAAACATTAATAAATGTACCCTAAACTTGGAATATGCATGTGAAAAAAAAAATGCCACACAATATCACACCCCGCTCACCCAAAACGTCAGGTCTGTAGAGAGGTAGGATGAGCACACAGCGTCTATCTGTGGAGCATCAAAGAGGATGACGGGCAGGCACACAGACAGCAAGGATGAAGGAAGGAAAGAAGAAAGAAAGAAAGAAAGAAAGAGAATAAAATGGTGTTGCCTACCTGGCTGAGTAGTTGATCTGTTGTAGCTTGCTGAAGTTCTGCTGGAGCACCTTTTGTTTCATACGACAACACAGAAGTACACATTTAGCATAATATTGCTAACACATATCCTCCTCCTCACACAATATAGGACATTTACATCTGACAAACCTACTTTTATTATACAGCGTCTCCTGTACTGTGCTCGGCTTTGACGTGATTGCAGTGGATGTCTATTAGCAGTGTTAAATGCTTTACTGTAGAACATGGAGGACGCTGTCCAACACATTCATCAAGGGAAAAAGTGTCAATCTACATCTACGTCATGTGTGTTTTCATGTCAGATGGATGGATGGATGGATGGACAGATGCATGGATTGTGGATGGATAGACAGATGGATGGATGCATGGATGGATGGATTGATGGATGGATGGATGAACAGATGGATGGATGCATGGAGGGATTGATGGATGGATGGATGATGGACAGACGCATGGATGGATGGATGGACAGACGCATGGATGGATGGATGGATGGATGGATGGATGGATGGACGGATGGATAGGTGGACGGATGGACGGACGGATGGATGGATGGATGGATGGATGAACAGATGATGGATGCATGGATGGATTGATGGATGATGGATGGACAGACGCATGGATGTTGGATGGATAGATAGATGGATGGATGGATTAATGGATGGATGGACAGATGGACGGACAGACGGACGGATGGTTGGATGGATGGATGGATGGATCGATGCATGCATGCATGGATGGATTAAAAAAAACTTTTTACATTAACCTCATGATAGATATACAAAACATGGATTTGAGTCAGCAGCAAACCGATACAGTACAGTAAACATATCACATGATACACTATTTTCTACTAAAGTAAGTTTTTATATTTTGAAAAAAAGTGTTGTTTTCTACAATGTAAGATAAACCAAAAAGATATTTTGAATAACAGGTATTTGCTATATAAATACATCATCACCAGTGTGTGTTAACCGTATTATTTGGATTGTTTATTACTTAATTGCTTATAAGCCTACTAATTCTTTTTTGTGATTTTGCTTCCTTCGGTTGAGATAGATAGATAGATAGATAGATAGATAGAT
>NC_045741.1:28657361-28658129 GCF_008692095.1 Etheostoma spectabile
ATAGATAGATAGATAGATAGATAGATGGACAGATGGACGGACATACGGACGGACGGACAGATAGATAGATAAATAGATAAATAGATAGATAGATAGATAGATAGATAGATAGAAGATAGATAGATAAGACGACAGACAGACAGATAGATAGATGATAGATAGATAGATAGATAGATAGATAGATAGATAGATAGATGATAGATGGAACAGACCGGACAGACAGACAGACGACAGGACAGATAGATAGATAGCATAGATAGATAGATAGATGATAGATAGATAGATAGATAGATAGATAGATAGATAGTAGAGACACAGACAGCACAGACAGACAGACAGACAGACAGAGAGATAGAAGAAGCAGGACAGACCAGACAGAGTTAGATAGACAGACAGATAATATAGATAGATAGATAGATAGATAGATAGATAGATAGATAGATAGATAGATAGATAGAGCTTTCTATATCCCACGTTCATAGAGGAACAATGAAAGACAAAAAGTTCTAGGCTACTTCCAGTCCCTCTGAATAAAGGTTTTATCTTGCAAAAAGCTGAGGATCAAATAAATAAATTAGACCAAAACAACATGGAATAGGGTCTGACTTACTTTTGCAGACTGGGATGGTGAGGATGAGCAGGGCTGTGAGGGTGACGCCGGCCGTGCTGAGGGGAGGGAGGCTGGGCAGGCAGCTGGAGGCTCCGCGCTGCGCGGGCTGGTTCTGGCTCTGGAAGGTCCGCATGTCCCTCTCTCTCTCTCTCTCTCTC
>NC_045741.1:28658139-28659176 GCF_008692095.1 Etheostoma spectabile
ACTCTCTCTCTCTCTCTCTCTCTCTGGCCTTACTTGTCCGTGTTTTCGTTTTGTTTGCTTGACTTCCTGCTCTTGTGAGAGTTTTTATCTCACGTCAGAGAAATATGAAGGCTCGTGTCACCCCCAACCCCCCCAGCGCGCTGACACTTGGCTGCGTCATGACGGACAACAGGTAGGCTGAACGTAAAGCTTCATGATGGAGTCATGGGCATTTCTCAGTTAAGGTGAGGTAGCCTGAATAATATAGCCTACGTAAAAATAATAAACTTTGTTTTCTTCAAACACGTGCCTCATATCGCACTTATTACATAACCCACCAATCAAAACCAGAATTTTTGGATTGGCCGATTTAACTCTTTTTTGTCTGCTGTAAGGCCAGGGCAGTTTATTTGTATAGCACTTTTCAAAAACATAGTAATTCAAAGTGCTTTATATATGTAAGAGAGAAACAAATACAAAGAGATGTAATCAAATAAAATAGGCCAAAAATAAAACAGCAGACATATAAATTGGGGTTTCAGAAGAGTTCACTGAAATAGAAGTGGCAAACAGGAACGTTTTGAGCCTTCACAGTGAAAAAACTGAAAGTTGTGTACTGTTGTGCATTGACTGACCACTCAGTCTATGCACAGCACTGCACAACACTACACAACTTTCAGTTACCCATCTTTAGTTGTGATGGGTAAGACATTTGCAGATTGGACGGTTCGTAACATTGCAACAGATGAGAAACCATTCAGTGCTTTATAAGCTAATAAAATCAATGGTTTAATAATAACAAATGAGTGCAAAGATCTAACACCTGGATGGATGTGATCCACTTTCTTGCTCTTTGTGACCAGGAAAGTCAAAGCATGAATTTTTTCTTTTCATGTCAGTCATTAGGAAAACGTTTCTGCATAATATCCTGTTCTCACCTGTAGGATGGGGATGTTATTTCACGCTTGAGCCACATTATAATCTGTATTTTATTTACAGACTCACGGTCCAGATAAAAAGCACACACAAGACATTACAAGAGGGGTACAAACCAAACA
>NC_045741.1:28659186-28664767 GCF_008692095.1 Etheostoma spectabile
ACATATAGACAAACTGACTCCCAAAAACATCACAAAAGAGACACACGCACATGCAAACCTACAAATAGCAATGCCCAATAATTAAAACAGGCACAGGTAGAATCCAGAGTTTTGACGATATATGATATCACTAAGTGCAGGATTGGTTATAGCATTTAAAACTGCAATATTTGACTCGGTAATGACTATGTTCATAAGATTCCTCAGCACAGCGTGGAAGGTGGGAACATTACACGTCACACACAAATGGCTAGCACTGGTCCATCTTGGACGCCTCATCAAAATTCTAAATGAAAATTCAAAATTCACCTTTGTCTTGTTTATATTTGCTTTACTGTAGCTGCACCATAGATGAGCTGTATAAAGTGGAGTACAGTAGGCTCTAAAAAGAGATATTTGAACTTCTTCAGAACACATGGTAATGATCAGTGGTAAAATGTAATGATTCTTGTACTAGCAAAATTATTACATTGTTTACATGATATCACATACACTTTCACTGTTATCCACCACAGTGGATTTGTAGAAAATGAAGACCTAACAATGGTCTGACTGGTGTTATTAACTAGCAGCCATGGCACATGTATCCTGACCAAACCAGCAGATCATATTTACAACAGTGAAGCCTTAAAATCTATCTTTAAGCAGGATTTTTTTTTATTTTTTTTTTTTAAATGCGTTATTATTTTTTCTTTGTTATTGTCTCTTTGAGGCCCGGGCTGTAGCCTTGTGCTATGTGATTGGTCCCTTGTCTTGTGTTTGTCTGTGTGTGTGTGTGTCTGTGTATGTGTGTGTTTGTGTGTGTCTGTTTCCGCATGTGCAGTTTTGTCTCCCTCCCTCCCTTTCCTCTCTGTGTTTTTGGGCTCTGGGACGCGTTCCATGCCTCAGTGTTTGTTTTGTTAATCTTTGAATATAAAGGAAGAAAATAAATTGATCACATTATTTTTGCATTAATGCGTCAAATTATGTGACAAGCATAATTGTATGAACTACAGTATGACTTTCTTTTTGACCTTTTTGTCCAATATTTCATGCATTCACTCGCTATTACATCAATTTGAAACACCTTCATCATTTGAGAGTATCATTATGGATTATCACTAAATTACCTTTTCTCATGAAAGTCAGGTAATGTGTTGGTCTTTGTGTGAAGCTGCTTGTGTGAGGGCATGAATACTCTCAGACACTTATTAATTCTAATCTGTTTTTATACAACATGAAACATAATAAAATAAATAAAGACATAATACAATAACACCCACTGTCCTGTTTGATTCAACATGAGATTTACTGGATTCGTGTTTATTTCATAAGGATTTTGTAGACAGAGTGACTATTTGACACATTTGCATTGTGGTCCTGGATAGGCATCCTTTGTCGCTCACAAAATAATATAATTAACTTTTTTTCTCTATTATATGTCCGGAAAGCAAAATGAATGATAACTTTTAAGCCAGTTTGCAGAGAGACAGACTTGACTAAAATAACAGTCCTGCCCTCATTGCAGCTTTGACGGAACTTAGTTTGAGAGCATGAGTGGCAACGAATGGACTGCATTGATAATTGAGCAATTGCAGGGAGTCATTACACTCATCCCCACCCTTGTCCTCCTCCTACACTAATCTCTCTATCCTCTTTAATCTCCCAATCCCTCCTTATTACTATAAATTAAGACTCAACAATGGAGTTCAGTGGGCAAACAGGACGATGAGATGGATTGTTTTTGCTCACAGGAGCATTATTTCTTACGACGCTTTGATTGGACTCGCATCATTGTTGCTCCAGTAATTAAACCTGATGGGTTTCTTCTGGAGAAAGCTCCCCTTGGTCCACTGCTCTGGAAAAGCCTCGAAATGTCGTGCCCTTTAAAGAGTTTTCATTTAGAAGTTGACTCAGAGTCTGAGTGATCTGTTTGATCAAAAGCCCAAAGGTATTGAGGGAAGGTTATTGTCTGTTATTCACACACTGTTGCAGCTGGAAGCCACAGATCCTAGTCTTTATTGTGCTCTAATTCTAAGACACGTTCAAGGAAAGAGCCTGAATTCAATGACAGTATACTGCAAAAAAAATCCTAAATGGAATTCACTCTAAATTACATTCAACCAACTTGCATCTTGACACACATACAGCAGTGGAAGCAGTATTCAGATTCTTTAAAGAAAGTAAAAGTACTAGTACCACACTGTACAAAATACTCTGTTGAGAATGGATTGGAAATGTTACTTGAGTAAAATCATGTACAGTAAGTATCATCAGGAAAATGCACTTAAAGTATGAAAATCAAAAGTAGTCAATGCGGGAAAATGCTAATATTTGATAAGCTGGAAACAATCCAAAGTGATTAACCCTCCTGTAGATCTTAAAGTTCATATATGAGAAATTTGGGTGTTCTTTAAAGCAAATTGCCCAAAAATAACATGAATGGTTCGACATAATGCTGTGTCAGCCAGGGAAATGGCCTACCTCCCCAAACAAGGCAGCTCATTATGTCAGACAGGAAACATTTAGAAGATTGGTGGATCTCCTCAATAAATGTGGTTAAAAGGAGGGTAGCGCATACTGTCACCCAGGAAACATCCATCAGAATGGGCTACCTCCGCGATGAACGTGGTTAAACTTAGGGTGGGTGCCTACCTCCGCAATACATGTGGTTAAACTTAGGGTGGGGGCCTACCTCCGCGATGAACGTGGTTAAACTTAGGGTGGGGGCCTACCTCCATGATAAATGTGGTTAAACTTAGGGTGGGGGCCTACCTCCGCGATACATTTGGTTAAACTTAGGGTGGGGGCCTACCTAGACGATACATTGTTTTAAACTTAGGGTGGGGGCCTACCTCCGCAATACATGTGGTTAAACTTAGGGTGGGGGCCTACCTCCGCGATGAACGTGGTTAAACTTAGGGTGGGGTCTACCTCCATGATAAATGTGGTTAAACTTAGGGGGGGGCCTACCTCCGCGATACATTTGGTTAAACTTAGGGTGGGGGCTACCTCCGCAAAAAATTGGTTAAACTTAGGGTGGGGGCCTACCCCGCAGATACATTGGTTAAACTTAGGGTGGGGGCCTACCTCCGCGATACATTTGGTTAAACTTAGGGTGGGGGCCTACCTCCGCAATACATGTGGTTAAACTTAGGGTGGGGGCCTACCTCATGATTAATTTTGGCTAAACTTAGGGTGGGCGCCTACCTCGCGATACATTTAGTAAACTTAGGGTGGGGGCCTACCTCCGCAATACCTGGTGGTAAACTTAGGGTGGGGGCCTACTCCGCGCTGAACATGGTTAAACTAGGGTGGGGGCCTACCTCCATGAAAATGTGGTTAAACTTAGGGTGGGGGCCTACCTCCGCGATACATGTGGTTAAACTTAGGGTGGGGGCCTACCTGCTCAATAAATGTGGTTAAAAGGAGGGTAGCTCATCAAGGAAACACACACACACACACATGCACACACACACAAACACACATACACACATAAGATAGATGCAGGAGAAGCCAAGGATGAGACGGTAATATAAACAATAACTAAAATAATTTTAAATTTTTTTTTAACATTTTTATTATTTTTACAAAAGCTGCCATAAAATCAGGCATTTTGGGCCGCATCAATACCAAAGATTTTTGTGTGCGAAACATCTTTATCTGTAAAGAAACATGTGATAAAAGCTGTCACATTAATGTAGAGGAGAAAAAAGTACAATATTTCTTTGTGATATGTAGCGGAGTAGAAGTAGAAAGTGGCATGAGTTTAATGCATTTCCAAATTGTAGGAATTATGAAAAACAATTGTTGTAAACATCTGTATTTGTCTTATGTGGCGATTTGTAATTTGTGGAAGATTGAAGGGATTTTATTTTGCCATTTTGTGCGTGAAATTGAAGTTGTTCTCTTGGCTAAAGACTCAATGTTCAGTGAATCTGTGTTTATTTAAATTAACATCCAAACCCATAATCATATTGCAAATGTGGCTTTCTAAACCTAAAAAGGCTGGAAATATAAATATAAAGACATATTCTCTTTAGGTTATCTCAGAATATTGGTTGAACCATGGCATTAGGATTGGGTTGCAAACTTAACCAGAAATGAATGGTTTAATATTACATTTTAATAAGGGATTATTAACCTCCATCATGGAATTATTGAGGAACCTAATGTAAAGGAGATCCTTGTCATAGCCAAAATCTGATCATTTTCATTTTTGCTTTAGCCTACATTTCATGAGTTGTGCGATTTCACATATTGTGTTTCACTTCAGGCTACGTATCTAATATTATATAATTACACTGAGTATCACATTCTGTCAACATTTACAATTTCTCGTAAAGGCGGGCTATGCTAAATGAATGTGAGCATGCAATGAGCAATCCTCTTACCCTCACTGTGATGAATATGAAATGATCACAATGATCATTTCATCCCATCCTTGTTTTCCATATTCGCAGTTCACTTAAGTTTACCACTCCAGCCTCCCACTTCTTACGAGTTTTTCCACAAGTGAAGTAGTTTCTATAATCATACTAACAGCATTAATAGGGTAAGAGGCTGAAAATACATAAATGCATGCAAAGGTCTCGTGAGAGATGAAAACATTATCGTGATAAAGATGGATTGAAAAAGAAACATTGATTCATGAGCCATTTATCTAACATTCTGGAGAGGATATTAATATGATTAGCCAACATTTTCTCTGATCCCCAATTTAATCCATGACCAGCAACACCAATTCTATTTACTTTCATAGTTATTCTTTATCAGACCTGATTATATTCTCAGTTAATTTTGTCCTCTTTTTTCTTTGACTGTGCCAGCAGAAATCAGGATTTTCAATTCATCAGGGACTTACTATGAATCTCTCTCTCTCTCTCTCTCTCTCTCTCTCTAGCCTTACCTTACTCTAACCCCTACTCAAACAAACTCCCACTCAAAAGAACTCCTGCAGGTTGCACACATGTGCACGCATGCACACACTTTAAATTACATGATTACTTCAAAACTAAAATCGCACACATAATCGACCCTCCTAACAAGCAAAGAGCCGGACCCGCAGCGCTGCTCGTGTAATCACGGCTCTCATGCTTACTTCAGTTTGCAGAACCACTGTGTTCTTCTCTGCGTGTAATTTGGCAGTGATGAGCAAAAGGCCTCACCTTGGGATGAGGTCACCGAAGTGAGGTGAACGGTCACGCAATTTGTCATACAGCTGCCCGCCACTGTGATGGTATCTGTGTTGTGGACGCAGGTGTCTCTATTAGGTGCTACTGTAAAAGCCACATCGGGATCGTCAAGATGGAATACCATAACAGTGGCAAAGGGCCACTTGAGTCAGAGTATATGTGAAGAGGTTCAGTGTTAATTATTACAAGTCACAGAGGCTCCAAACTGTAAAAGTTATGACCTAAACAATAAGCAGTGAAGTTGAAGAGAAAGAAGTTTCCACATGATATTGATTGATTGGTTGATTTTATTTGACCACTTAAATATAAAAATATGAAAGCAGTACTCTATGCAGGGCTGGAGTACTCGAGTCCAGTCTTGGACCCGAGTCCGGACTCACGACCGTTTTTCTATGGTCTCGGACTTG
>NC_045741.1:28664777-28667046 GCF_008692095.1 Etheostoma spectabile
CGCTAGTATTTGGACTCGGACTTGTCTCAGTCTCGGCCACTGGACTTGCCAAATGTGGCTTTTGGTCTGGACCGAGTCCAGATGTCTTTATTATGTTGATAATAATATTGGAGGGAAAGTGAAACCCATAATAATTGTCTTGATACTATCATCGATAAGAGCTTTTTTTCCTGTCCTGGACTCGGTCTTGACTCCGACTCGAACCATTTTTGACTCGGTCTTGTCTTGGACTCAAACTTCTTTGGACTCGGTCTTGACTTGTACTCGACCAGTCCTGGTCTTGGACTTGTCTTGGACTCGACAAAGGTGGTCTTGACTACAGCCCTGACTCTATGTCATACATTATAATACATAAATAGCCAGGGGTGACACAATAAAGCGCAACCATTGTGGTCCCTATCATAATTCAGCCTGTATGATAGGTGGAATATTTAAGTATGGAGGTTTTTACCGGTATTCCATCTATTCTAAGGATCTTCCACAGAAGGTCTAGTTTGAGGTAACCCGATCCCACAGTATAGATAGAGAATAGATCGGAATGTGTCCATCTATAAGAAGGGTCTAACAAATAAGAAGTGGTTTGAAGGTACCACAGAAATAGATAGAGAGACTTTGTCACATATAGATAGATAGAATAGAGACTTTGGGTACACACTTGTGTGTGTGTGTACCCACGGTTATCTCCCTTGTTCAATAATTGAATTAAGCTGCCTTTAATCTAAATTTATTGGACCCGTCATAAGTGCAGTCTCCTCTATCATTTCCGGTCGAGATTCCCTGATATCACTATACACATGCATATATTTTCATTCTTGCGTTTATTTTTGCCACACTGACAGTGCAAGAAACATGGATCTAAAACAACACTGATGATGCCTTCTTAGCGCTGCACTAAATGCCATCCAGATAGCAACTCAAATGTTTCTGATTCCAAACAGAAATAGAAAATGCTATCCGCCTTTAATCACCAGTGTTAATGTCAAATGTAGATTACACAGATGGAATCATCTTCCTCTAACGCTGCCTCACGGGTGAAAAAAAGCCCCTTTTGTTTGCGAGCCACATCTGCATGCTATTTGCCGGACATGTTACTGGGGCACCAAAGAAAGAGAGAGGCCTTAGAAGAGGAAAAAACAAAGCAGAAGGATCGAGAAGAAGCAACAGAAGCACGGGTGGTTTCCAGCATCTGCAAAGAGATAGTAACCTGACATGCCAGATGGTTTGTTCATCACAGAACCATCTCAGTAGCTGTCATTGGAAACTGAATGGGTAAGAGCAAGAGTAAAAAACCTGGCATGTGATTGGAAGACGTCACACATACTTACACACGCTTAAGACTTAAGGTCTGCTGCTGTTCGAACACAAACCATGGATGTATAATAAATACTGGATACAGCGTTCAAGGTGAAGCTCAGTTCATTCCTAAGACAGTGGGTCAGTTCCCCATGATGCCATCATGGTTGTCAAAAATGACCCGGATGATAAGCACTGCTTCCGCACAGTGTGGCCCATGGAGCGGGGGCGCACCGGAGAACCGGAGACTTCAGCTGGCCCATCCAGTTACTTCCAGTTTAGTCTATATCCAAGACCTTCCACTTCCTGGATTGCTCCACTGCCGCTGGAAATTCCACCAGATGTCCCATTTTTTGGCCAGATATTCGTTACTTACCTTCCACTTTCTTCAACCCCAGTGGATTTCTGAGGACTATGGTTACCTAGTCCTCAGATCTCTGCAGGGTAAATCCAGACAGCTAGCTAGACTATCTGTCTAATCGGAGGACTATGGTTACCTGGTACTCAGATCTCTGCAGGGTAAATCCAGACAGCTAGCTAGACTATCTGTCCAATCTGAGGACTATGGTTACCTGGACCTCAGATCTCTGCAGGGTAAATCCAGACAGCTAGCTAGACTATCTGTCCAATCTGAGGACTATGGTTACCTGGTCCTCAGATCTCTGCAGGGTAAATCCAGACAGCTAGCTAGACTAATCTGAGTTTTCTGTTGCACGACTAAAACTACTTCTGAACGTACACACGTTCCACCAAACAACTTCCTTCCCGAGGATATTTTGCGGCGGCACTCTGGCGGCACTCTGGCTCCATCCGGCGCTTAGCACCACCCATGACAAGTGTGATTGGTTTAAATAAATGCCAATGAACCAGAGCATGTTTCTCCTATAACGGAATATATTATAAAAAACTCTAGTGTTGGTTGAAATAAACACACACTTTACCGATTTACATGTGAAAATATGTTGGCTCTATACAC
>NC_045741.1:28667056-28674881 GCF_008692095.1 Etheostoma spectabile
CTGTTTTTTAAATGGAGTCTGGTTGGTTTAGCGCCAGCTACGTCAAAGCTGTTTCTGGGAAACAGAAAGGTCTTAAATAGGTTTTACAAAAGTTATATCTCCAAAGGGTTTTATTATTTTTTATCAAGTTTTATAGCTATTCAGATGTGCACCAAGTAGTAGGCACCGTGATAAAACTTCTGCGGAATTTCCTCCCGCCTTGTCTGTGTGGAGCCTTTCTCAAACAGCTGAAAAGAGAAATGGGTGAAATGTGTCCCATTCAACATATGGGCACATGAGGCTTGTATTCCAGGGTTTATAGTTCATTTCTGTCAGAACTGTGACTCTGCCGATGACTCAGATTAGGTTATGTATCCTATGTCTGTGACCAAATGTAAACTATGTTGAGCTAGAGAGTTTTCTTGGATTCATGAAACTGAAAAATGCCGAGTTCAGGGTGAATTATTTGCATTTTGGTCTACATAGACTCCTCAATCACAAACTACAAACTATTTAATCACTTATTTACTTACATGGGTTGTTTTTTTCATGCACTGACACCGATGAAGCCCTACAATTCAAAACATCTGTCTATAGAAATAAGACTTTTAACTACAAAAATGAGTGTAGAAAACCTCTACTTTAAACATGTCATTATTGATGGAAAGATATGTGACAATTTACACCGCATAGTGTGACAACTTGGTGTAGGTGATGGGGTCATAGATGCACATTCTTAACATTCATTAACTCTTAACTATATTAAAGGGAGAAGGTTAAATCTAAAGATTACACACAAAGCAAAACGTTTGTGGCTATACATTTTACATACTTGTATTTTACTTTGGTTTTTACTTTTCATTTTATACTACTTTATACTTCATTACATTTCAGAGAGAAGTTTAATTTGTATTGCACTTTTTACTACAATACATTTATTTGACAGCATCTCAAATTGGCTCCCCATTGATAAACTACAACAGTAAAATGCTCTAACAGTATATATATATATATATATATATATACTGTATATATAATATTCTTCACATAACACTGTGAAAAGAGCTATTCTGCAAAATGAGTACTTTGACTTTTGACACTTTAGTACATTTTGCTGATAATCTGTACTTTTACTTTCTATAAGTAACATTTGGAATTCAGGACTTTTTCCTGCAATGGAGTATTTTTGGATGACTGTATTGTTTTTAATTATTATTTTTTTTGGTACTTTTACTTAAGTTAAGGATGAGTACTTTTTCCACCCTGGATGTAGGAACATGAACGTCAGAGCGGACTGCAGACCTTTGACATTCACAAAATATACAGACAGTAAGTGCCAGAATAGCAGAAGCCGTGGGTGAATCATGACAACAGGAAAGCACAGCAAGTGGGAAAACATGTAGGAGAAAGATAATGGTAGTGTGTTAGTGTCTGTACGTTTTGTAATTTGTGTGTATGGCACACATGTTGGGCTGAAAAACGGTATTATTATTGTGGACCTAATGGACCAAACACAAGAAATATTCTTTGAATGAAAAAAATATAAATGAAAATTAAATATTTAAATTAAACCAGGGATATGTGAGGTGTATGTTCATGTACTGATTTAGGTGTAAATATTTGACACGTTTGTCTAATAGAATAAATGTCTCATTTTGTATCTCTTGGTGGTAAAATTTGAATGTTCTGTATGTTGGATGCATCGTGCAACGTCAAAATATGTAACTTCAATACGTTGCAGTGAATGTCAATTCAAAAGGTCTATAAAAACCTAATTAAATCTAACAAAATTACAAATGTCAATGAAAAAATGTATACTGGCTTGGCTGTAAACTCCTCCACACAGCTTAACATTCAACTAAAAAATATCTACGAGCTACAATAACAATATGTCCATCTTTTCCCATACTGAAGGAAAGACAGTGATGTCCAGGGACATTTATGTCAACACAAACAGGAATATAAAGACAGTCGGCAAAAAGACACCTGCAATTGGATTTCACACTCCTGACAGTGGGACAGCGAGTGTTCCTTGCCTGAATTATACCCACGATTACTTTGATTTAATTCTCTAAAGAAGACATTATTGTGTTTGAAAGCTTATGATGCAGACCGCAAAAGAAAACGTGAGTTTAACTGCGGATGACAGTGACTTCCTCGTTCACCCGCTGGGAAATCAAGTGCTGTCTCTGCACAATCACTCCAACAAAGACCCCAAGGCGTTGTCTGCAGATCACTTGTTAATCTGGGACTTTCTCATCCATCACGTTTGGCTCACTGTGTTGACTCTGTTTGTTTCGCTATACGTGGTTCATCACTTTTATTGTTGCGAGGAAACATGAATACACCGCAACACTGATAAAAAAAACAACTGACAAACATAGATTAAGCATAGTATAGTAAGTAACACAAAACACAAGGAAAACAAACATGGTATGATAAAACTACTATATGGATTAACAATGCCATCTGGTGTCCTAAAACGATCATGTTTATAATGCAACATGGATGCAGGCATGCAGGCATCAACTCAAATGGCACATTTTAAAGGCTAGAAATGTAAAACCAACTCAAAAACTCAAAAATAGATAGCAGTCGACACAGTCTCTGTAATTAGTGCCCTGCTACACCCTGCTCTGTCCTGCTATTAGTGCCCTGATACGTCCTGCTACGCCCTGCTCTGTCCTGCTATTAGTTCCCTGCTACGTCCTGCTACGCCCTACTCTGTCCTGCTATTAGTTCCCTGCTACATCCTGCTACGCCCTGCTCTGTCCTGCTATTAGTTCCCTGCTACATCCCTGCTACGCCCTACCCGCTATGCATGTTTCCTGATCGATTAGTTGTCCTGCTACATCCTGCTACACCCTGCTATGTCTTGCACATCCGCTACGCCCTGCTATGTCCTGCTATTAGTGCCTGATACTATCCGGCTACGTCCTGCTCTGTCCCTTCTCTTAGTTCCCTGCACATCCTGCTACGCGCCTGCTCTGTCCTGCTATTAGTTCCCTGCTACCACTGATACGCCCTGCTATGGTCTCTGCTATTAGTTCCCTGCTACATCCTGCTACGCCCTGCCTGTCCTGCGATTAGTTCTCTGCTACATCCTGCTACGCCCTGCTCTGTCCTGCTTTAGTTCCCTGCTACATCCTGCTGACGCCCTGCAGTGCCCTATGGGAATAGATGGAGATGTTTGTAAACACCAAGAGCTTTTATTATGTGATTTTTCTACTTGACTACATATGGCCGAATGGATTTGATAAACCCAAATGCTTTAGGAGGTGTAAATTAAAAAGCACCAAGTCAGCCATAATACTGAAATTTCTACAACTAGATTTTGACACAAGAGCTCAGTGCCTCAAGAAAAGGTAAATATAATGAATAAAAACCCTATTTTTATTTACTATATGTAACCAATGATAAATTGTGTTTTGAAGAACATGTTTAAAAGAACCACAGAACTGTACGGCAACAGCTTCCTAAAGAATAAAAGCAGGATGCAGCCACATTGGGCGGATCCATAGACTGTTATTATTATTAACATTAACTATAACGGTCTATGATGGATCCATAGACTGTATATAATTATTAACATTAACTATACGTCTATGATGGATCCATACTGTATAATTATTATTACATAACTATTAACGTTCTATGATGGATCCATAGCACTGGATTATTATTAACATTACTATTAACGGTCTATGATGGATCCATAGACTGTATATTAATTATTAACATTACTATTAACGGTCTATGATGGATCCATAGACTGATATTTATTATTCATTAACTATTACGTCTATGATGGATCCATAGACTGTATTAATTATTAACATTAACTATACGGTCTATGATGGATCCATAGACTGGATATTAATTATTAACATTAACTATAACGGTCTATGATGGATCCATAGATTGTATATTAATTATTAACATTAACTATTAACGGTCTATGATGGATCCATAGACTGGATATTAATTATTAACATTAACTATAACGGTCTATGATGGATCCATAGACTGGATATTAATTATTAACATTAACTATAACGGTCTATGATGGATCCATAGATTGTATATTAATTATTAACATTAACTATTAACGGTCTATGATGGATCCATAGACTGGATATTTTATGGGTGGATCCGATCAGGTGGATGTTGACACTTCCTCTGTCCCATGACCGCTCCGGCTGGAATCCGGAAGTGAGAGGGGGGGTGCATTGCAAAGGGCTGGTGGGCTGATAAAACAGCACAACACGGTAGTGTCTCTTTACAATTATATACATAACGTTAACCATTTCAATTTCAATACTCCCTTTAGTTTAGTTTTCGTTGTCACAACCTTTGCGTTCTCAGCCACTAGCGTAATTGCTGCTAACAGTAGCTAACTAGCTCTTCAAGCTAGCAGGAACGTTAGCAGTCAGCAAGCTAACAGACCCAGAGGACAGCGGGCATTTATTTAGGAAAAGGTCTTCGGTTGTCTTCGGTTGCTTTCTCTGTTGTTGTCTAGAGTTGCAGTAGCTTAGTTAGCTAACACCGTTAGCTCACTCATAACCCGTCGCAACGTTTTCTGGTGCATTTGTCTTTTTTGGTTTTGTGCTTTTCTTTTTGTGTGTATTGGGTGTGTTGTGGATGCAGAGCGTTTGCTAAATTCTGCGCATGTGTTGTCATATTAATGAAGATGCTTCTTTATTTGCTTGTCTAATAAAGTTGCAGTTCGACATAGAAGGACATAGACTATTTGACACCTTATATATACATAGAGATGTGGGGTAGCTCAGTCTGTAGGGTGTTGGGTTGGTACCGGAGGGTCGCTGGTTCAAGTCCCCACACTCACCAAAGTATGGTGGTGGACTGTTAGCTGGAGAAGTGCCAGCTGGGCACTGCCAAGGTGCTCTGACAAGGCACCGAACTCCAACTGCAAGGCAGCTTTCCATGGTCAGCTCCCCCCCCTGACATCTCAGAGGCATTTAAATCCAACTTGGTGGCAGTTTAGTGCATGTATGGTGAGCGTGAGTGTGTAATTCAGGTCATGCTGTATGTAATGTGTGTAATCCACACAGTGCAGGATTATAAGTATATACTTATAATTAACCATAATGGTTAATATTATTATACAGTCTATGGAT
Organism: Etheostoma spectabile; assembly: GCF_008692095.1. Taxonomy (NCBI): domain Eukaryota; kingdom Metazoa; phylum Chordata; class Actinopteri; order Perciformes; family Percidae; genus Etheostoma; species Etheostoma spectabile. The sequence goes on from NC_045741.1 coordinate 28,672,174, forward strand.
AGAATGCAGACGACCAGGTTTGTGTAAGCACACAAGGTTAACCTTTGCTCTTAAGTACAATACTCCCTTAACACACAAAGAATAAAACAGAAAGGACAGTAGAAATCTAAAAAATACTGTTAAGTAGATAGTATAACAATACAATAGAATTTACAAGAGGTATACATAACAGACTCTGAAATTATGTTTCAACTTAATATTCACAAACCAAAGCCCAATGTTTTAATGTATGTGCATGTAATTAAGGAAATGTTAGCCATATACGCCGGGTTTGTCCTTTGTCATAAGCAGGACTGTGTTCTCTCCTAAATGGCTTTGGTTACCTGATACTGGGGGAGGAAACGTTATTCGGTTAAATGGCTGTAATCCAACTTGATGGCAATGGTAATGCATGTACAATGGCTGTGTGTGTGTCCTATATGCTTTTCATAATAATACAATAACAAAGTACCTGCTACCTTCCCGTGTGACAGCATCCACCATGACAGCCATCAAGCATGCTCTCCAGAGGGACACTCTTCACACCCACGATGAGCGTCTCCTGGGTATTGTTAATGTCTGCAAGGCTGGGAAGAAAAAGAAGAACTGCTTCTTGTGTGCGACAGGTAGAAACAACAGTTGTATAACTATTAAGGATAACAGGTAATGTCTCTGTAATATTGTTTTTTTTCCTCCTTCCAGTTTCTACAAGAGCCCCTGTCAAGTCAAGTGGTTAAGGTGAAGAAATCTGACCAAGGGGACTTTTACACGCGCAGCAGACATGGGAGCTCCGAGATCTGACGAATAGATGCCAAGACGCAAGCAAGGTCGGACATTTGCACCTTTTACCTTTTTCACCCATTCATGACGACTATTCAGTTGTCATGACTGTTTCCTTCTTTCTTGTTTAGTGCTCATACACTCTCTCTTTTACTATTATGGTTTAGGAAAATCCAGAATTTGATCTTCACTTTGAGAAGGTGTACCGCTGGCTGGCCAGCAGTACAGCTGAAAAAAACTCCTTCATCTCGTGCATGGGAAGCTGAACCACGCGATACCTGAGGAAGAAGTGGAGTTTGTGAATGTCATTCTCAGCTGCTGGAAGGTATGAAACGCGCTCTATCCTTACTGTAGCTACCCCTGTGAGCATGCCTCTTTAAAAGGCTTCTCGGTTATTTTCAAACCAATAATGCTGACAGAGTGTGTATGGTCATGTTTGAGGTAATCTAATTTAGAGTAAGAATTTTTCTGCTGTTTTTTGGTTTAATTTATTTATTAATAGCAAAAACCCGTTCAACCTTTTCTTTGTATCTGGTTTGTGTATGGTTTTCTGTGTTAATTCTTCTTTATTCTCACTCTCTCTTTTAAACTTTCTCTGGCCAGAACTCCTAAGCGGAAGGTTGGTAGGACTTAACTTCCCCCTCCTCACTCCTCTCCATCGTTATCTTCTCATGACCTCAACCACCATTCTCATTAGAGACTCTCCCTCCTTAAAGCTCCTTCTGTGTGAATATCTGCCGCTAAGTACAGATGGGCATGTTCATTATTTTTTCAAACCCTAACACACCATTTAGGTCATGTTTTACCTCACTTTTAGCTGTTTTTACTCGTCCATTCCACCTTATTCATGGGATTATTTACTGACGCTTTGTATGGATCCCACGTACTTCTAGGCAAGTCCCGCCCTACAGTGCTTCCCGATTGGTTGGGTTAGGCATTGATCGCAAGTGGTTAAGGTTAGGATATCCAATTGGTCAGGGGATTGGACCTGAACAATCATTTCCGTTACGTCGTTAAGCTTCAAGGCCTGGCCAATAGTAGCGCACAAATGCTATGAAGGGCGGTCCCTCTTTGAGTTTGCGTGGGTTCCATAATAACGCTTCACTGCCATGACATGTGTTCTAATTGACCCAAACTCTTAGCACATATTGTTTCTAATTGTTCCAGAGGCCGAGAGTGCAGTGTAGCTGTTTACTTTAATTGATTTACAGAGGCCTTTTTTTATCTGGTAGAACAAATGAGAAGTAAATTAAGCTCATGGTACAGTAGCCATTTCATATTGCAGGTAAACACTCTCCATCACGGGTGGTTTAGTATACAATTTATTCAAAGATGTTTTAAGAATCTATAAAAATGAATCCCATTCCCCATCACCGAAGGTATTTTTGTCCGTATTATTCTTCCGAGGGGTGTGAAACCTGATGTTTTGGAAGTATCAGAATGTGTCTTGAACTTTGCATTTGCGCTCACGTCTTCAACACGCATTTCCTCTCTGTTTGTGAATTAGAATCCGTGCCGAGTGGTGAGAGCCAGACGCGTTGCCGGGGCGACGAAGACGCTCTGGACGACTACCGAGCTGAGCACCCGTGAAGAGCAGACATTGAGGCATGATGGAGATGTGCAGTACGCCATCTCCAATGGCGAGGCTTCTGCCGAGCAGCTGTCCAGGGAGCTGCAGGTCCTAGATGGGGTGAGTAAGCCACTGCAAACTGACAAAAATGATATCAGGTAGAAAATATCGTTCTGAGTAATTATAATTTTGACAGTGAGTGGACATATGTATCTTGATTTTCTATTCGACTGTGTTTGCTATACACTGCAAAGTGGTAGCAGCTCCATCACCCGACGTCATTAAAAGGCGTGTAGTATTCATTCTCAGTGAAAGGAGCAACATCGTGGAACTATTATATTGTGCTCATTTAGTTTTTAAACAAAACTGTGCTCTTTGT
>NC_045741.1:28674906-28692757 GCF_008692095.1 Etheostoma spectabile
CTGCTACGCCCTGCTCTGTCCTGCTATTAGTTCCCTGCTACATCCTGCTACGCCCTGCAGTGCCCTATGGGAATAGATGGAGATGTTTTGTAAACACCAAGAGCTTTTATTATGTGATTTTTCTACTTGACTACATATGGCCGAATGGATTTGATAAAACCCAAATTGCTTTAGGAGGGTGTAAATTAGAAAGCACCAAGTCAGCCATAATACTGAAATTTCTACAACTAGATTTTGACACAAGAGCTCAGTGCCTCAAGAAAAGGTAAAAATAATAATGAATAAAAACCCTATTTTATTTTACTATATGTAAACAATGATAAATTGTGTGTTTGAAGAACATGTTTTAAAAGAACCACAGAAACTGTACGGCAACAGCTTCCTAAAGAATAAAAAGCAAGGATGCAGCCACATTGGGCGGATCCATAGACTGTATATTAATTATTAACATTAACTATAAACGGTCTATGATGGATCCATAGACTGTATATAATTATTAACTTAACTATAACGGTCTATGATGGATCCATAGCCTGATATTATTATTAACATAACTATTAACGGTCTATGATGGATCCTAGACTGGATATTATTATTCATTACTATTAACGGTCTATGATGGATCCTAGACTGATATTAATTATTAACATTACTATTAACGGTCTATGAGGATCCATAGACTGATATTAATTATTAACATAACTATTACGGTCTAATGGATCCAAGACTGGATATTAATTATTAACATTACTATAACGTCTATGATGGATCCATAGACTGGATATTAATTATTAACATAACTATAACGGTCTATGATGGATCCATAGATTGTATATTATTATTAACATTAACTATTAACGGTCTAGGATGGATCCATAGAGCTGGATATTAATTAAAACATTAACTATAACGGTTTGATGTCCATAGACGGATTTAATTATTACATTAACTATAACGTCCTATGATGGATCATAGATGATTTTATAGTAATTATTAACATTAACTATTAACGGTCTATGATGGATCCATAGACTGGATATTTTATGGGTGGATCCGATCAGGGTGGATGTTGACACTTCCTCTGTCACATGACCGCTCCGGCTGGGAATCCGGAAGTGAGAGGGTGGTGCATTGCAAAGGGCTGGTGGGCTGATAAAACAGCAACAACACGGTAGTGTCTCTTTATCAATATATATACATAACGTTAACCATTTCAATTTCAATACTCCCTTTAGTTTATGTTTTCGTTGTCACAACCTTTGCGTTCTCAGCCACTAGCGTAATTGCTGCTAACAGTAGCTAACTAGCTCTTTCAAGCTAGCAGGAACGTTAGCAGTCAGCAAGCTAACAGACCCAGAGGACAGCAGGGCATTTATTTAGGAAAAGGTCTTCGGTTGTCTTCGGTTGCTTCTTCCTGTTGGTCTAGAGTTGCAGTAGCTTAGTTAGCTAACACCGTTAGCTCACTCATAACCCGTCGCAACGTTTTTCTGGTGCATTTGTCTTTTTTGGTTTGTGGGCTTTTCTTTTTGTGTGTATTTGGGTGTGTTGTGGATGCAGAGCGTTTGCTAAATTCTGCGCATGTGTTGTCATATTAATGAAGATGCTTTCTTTATTTGCTTGTCTAATAAAGTTGCAGTTCGACATAGAAGGACATAGACTATTTGACACCTTTATATATACATAGAGATGTGGGGTAGCTCAGTCTGTAGGGGGTTGGGTTGGGATCCGGAGGGTCGCTGGTTCAAGTCCCCACACTCACCAAAGTATGGTGGTGGACTGTTAGCTGGAGAAGTGCCAGCTGGGCACTGCCAAGGTGCTCTTGAGCAAGGCACCGAACTCCCAACTGCTAAGGGCAGCTTTCCATGGTCAGCTCCCCCCACTCTGACATCTCAGAGGCATTTAAATCCAACTTGGTGGCAAGTTTAGTGCATGTATAGGTGAGCGTGAGTGTGTAATTCAGGCCTGTATGTAATGTGTGTAATAACCACACAGTGCAGGATTAATAAAGTATATACTTATATATTAACCATAATGGTTAATATTATTATACAGTCTATGGATTAGAATGCACAGACCAGGTTTGTGTAAGCACACAAGGTTAACCTTTGCTCTTAAAGTACAATACTCACTTAACACACAAAGAATAAAAACAGAAAGGACAGTAAGAAATCTAAAAAATACTGTTAAGTAGATAGTATAACAATACAATAGAATTTACAAGAGGTATACAATAACAGACTCTGAAATTATGTTTCAACTTAATATTCACAAACCAAAGCACAATGTTTTTAATGTATGTGCATGTAATTAAGGAAATGTTAGCCATATACGCCGGGATTTGTCCTTTGTCATAAGCAGGACTGGTTCTCTCCTAAATGGCTTTGGTTACCTGATACTGGGGGAGGAAACGTTATTCAGGTTAAATGGCGTGTAAATCCAACTTGATGGCAAGTGGTAATGCATGTACAATGGCTGTGTGTGTGTCCTATATGCTTTTCATAATAATAACAATAACAAAGTACCTGCTACCTTCCCGTGTGACAGCATCCACCATGACAGCCATCAAGCATGCTCTCCAGAGGGACATCTTCACACCCAACGATGAGCGTCTCCTGGGTATTGTTAATGTCTGCAAGGCTGGGAAGAAAAAGAAGAACTGCTTCTTGTGTGCGACAGGTAAGAGACAAACAGTTGTAAATAACTATTAAGGATAACAGGTAAATGTCTCTGTAATATTGTTTTTTTTCCTCCTTCCAGTTTCTACAGAGCGGCCTGTCCAAGTTAAAGTGGTTAAGGTGAAGAAATCTGACAAAGGGGACTTTTACAAACGCCAGCAGACATGGGAGCTCCGAGATCTGACAGAAGTAGATGCCAAAGACGCAAGCAAGGTCGGACATGATGCACCTTTTACCTTTTTCACCCATTCATGACGACTTATTCAGTTGTCATGACTGTTCCTTTTCTTTCTTGTTTAGTGCTCATACACTCTCTCTTTTACTATTATGGTTTAGGAAAATCCAGAATTTGATCTTCACTTTGAGAAGGTGTACCGCTGGCTGGCCAGCAGTACAGCTGAAAAAAACTCCTTCATCTCGTGCATTTGGAAGCTGAACCAGCGATACCTGAGGAAGAAGGTGGAGTTTGTGAATGTCAGTTCTCAGCTGCTGGAAGGTATGAAAACGCTCTATCCTTACTGTAGCTACCCCTGTGAGAGCATGCCTCTTTAAAAGGCTTCTCGGTTATTTTCAAACCAATAATGCTGACGAGAGTGTGTATTGGTCATGTTTGAGGTAATCTAATTTAGTAAGTGAGAATTTCTGCTGTTTTTTGGTTTAATTTATTTATTAATAGCAAAAAAACCGTTCAACCTTTTTCTTTGTATCTTGGTTTGTGGTATGGTTTTCTGTGTTAAATTCTTCTTTATTCTCACTCTTCTCTTTTAAACTTTCTCTGGCCAGAACTTCCTAAAGCGGAAGGTTGGTAGGACTTAACTTCCCCCTCCTCACTCCTCTCCATCGTTATCTATCTCATGACCTCAAACCACCATTCTCATTAGAGACTCTCCCGTCCTTAAAGCTCCTTCTGTGTGAATTATCTGACGCTAAGTACAGATGGGCATGATTCATTATTTTTTCAATAACCCTAACACACATTTAGGTCATGTTTTTACCTCACTTTTAGCTGTTTTTACTCGTCCATTCCACCTTAATTCATGGGATTATTTACTGACGCTTTGTTATGGATCCCACGTAACTTCTAGGCAAGTCCCGCCCTACAGTGCTTCCCGATTGGTTGGGGTTAGGCATTGATCGCAAGTGGTTAAGGTTAGGATATCCAATTGGTCAGGGGATTGGACCTGAACAAATCAGGTTCCGTTACGTCGTGTAAGCTTCAAGGCCTGGCCAATAGTAGCGCACAAATGCTATTGAAGGGCGGGTCCCTCTTTGAAGTTGCGTGGGTTCCATAATAACGCTTCACTGCCATGACATGTGTTCTAATTTGACCAAAACTCGTAGCACATATTGTTTCTAATTGTTCCAGAGCCGAGTAGTGCAGTGTAGCTGTTGTACTTTAATTTGATTTACAGAGGCCTTTTTTTATCTGGTAGAACAAATGGAGAAGTAAATTAAGCTCATGGTACAGTAGCCATTTCATATTGCAGGTAAACATCTTCCATCACTGGTGGTTAGTAAGTACAATTTATTCAAAAGATGTTTTAAGAATCTTATAAAAATGAATCCCATTCCCCATCACCGAAAGGTATTTTTGTCCGTAGTTATTCTTCCGAGGGGTGTGTAAAACCTGATGTGTTGGAAGGTATCAGAATGTGTCTTGAACTTTGCATTTGCGCTCACGTCTTCAACACGCATTTCCTTCTCTGTTTGTGGAATTAGAATCCGTGCCGAGTGGTGAGAGCCAGAGCGTTGCCGGGGGCGACGAAGACGCTCTGGACGACTACCAGGAGCTGAGCACCCGTGAAGAGCAGGACATTGAGGGCATGATGGAGATGTGCGAGTACGCCATCTCCAATGCGGAGGCTTTCGCCGAGCAGCTGTCCAGGGAGCTGCAGGTCCTAGATGGGGTGAGTAAAGCCACTGCTAAACTGACAATAAAATGAATATCAGGTAGGAAAATTATCGTTCTGAGTAATTATATCATTTTGACAGTGAGCTTGGACATATGTATCTTGATTTTCTATTGCGACTGTTTTGCTATACACTGCAAAGTGGTAGCAGCTCCATCACCCGAGCGTCATTAAAAGGCGGTTGTAGTATTCATTCTCAGTGAAAGGAGCAACATCGTGGAACTATTAATATTGTGCTCATTTAGTTTTTACACTGTGCTCTCTTTGTATGCTTTCTTTCCTTTTTCATTTCGTTCCATTTTATTTATTTTTAATCACGTTAATCTGTATTTTTATTTTGAGTCAACAACCCTACTACGGACAAGTGTTGTGAATTAGCTTCAGCTAAAAACACTATGATATGATATTATATGAAGCTTATCAATGTTTTTTTGTATTTTTCCCTATCTAAATAAACTTTAATAATAATATTTTTTAAATCGCTTCTATTCCCCTAGATATGATATTTTGTTTAATTTTATTTTTTACCAAGGATTCATTAATATGGTACTGCCGATGACAGCTGCACGGTATGACGTAAAATCAAAATCACGGATGATCGAAATAATCGTCATGGGAAAAAACGTTATAAATAATAATGATACATTTTAATGATATATTTTCGATCATATCTATTTCCAGCAACAGCTAAAAATGCAAAAGAATCCATGTTATGTATTTCTTTACAGATTAAATAAATGTCAGACTGACATGTGACGTGCATTCTTTTTAGAAAACCATTAGTTTTTAGAAATGTCTCATGATATATACTGTATTGCGTGTATAGTGTATCACTCAACTTTTTTTTAAGAAGGAACAGAAAAGCGCAAAACTCAATACTATCAAATACTTCTATAATCGCAATAACTGAATATCGCCATACAAATCAAATCAGCACCGATGCATTGTGAAAGAATCAAATTGGGACTAAGGCATATTGTCCCAGCCCTGACAGAAACATGAATGATACCTTTTCATTGTTTCTGTTAAGGCCAACATCCAGTCCATCATGGCGTCAGAGAAGCAGGTCAACATCCTGATGCAGCTGCTGGACGAGGCGCTGGGCGAGGTGGACACCATCGAGGGGAAGCTGAGCAGCTACGAGGAGATGCTCCAGAGCGTCAAGGAGCAGATGGACCAGATCTCCCAGAGCAACCGCCTCATCCAGATCAGCAACACCAACAACGTCAAACTGCTGGATGAGATCCAGTTCTTAGTGGTTGGGAAACGCATTTCAATTCTAATATTACTGAATGGGGTGGTACACTCAAGTGTCTAATGATTTTTAGACAGTTTGTGGATAAAGTGTTCACCAGCTTGATTTTCAAAATATGTTACTGTCCAATAACGTATTTAAAAATAGTGATATTCAGGATCCGAGTTAAAGAACAAACTAATGTACATTTCAAAGACGTCTGATGTAAATGCTTAAAATATTCAAACAATCCTATTTGCTGGATGTGAAACCTAAAACTATACTAACTTAGTTTTGATGCCTGCACTGGTCTCTCCTCATGTAGAACTACATGGACCTGTCAAAGGGACACATCAGAGCCTTGCAGGAGGGGGACCTGACCTCCCCTAAAGGCATCGAGGCCTGCATCAATGCCTCCGAAGCTCTTTTGCAGTGCATGAACGTGGCCCTCCGACCAGGTTAGTTTACACATGTACTAGGGCTGCACGATATGAGGAAAATATCTCAATTGGATTATTTTGACTGATATTGCGACATGACTCCCGATAATAGACGGAATGAACATTTTTGTGTCATTATTCTCATTTTCACTGAAGAATATATATTAAAAAAATGATTGAAATGTGTTTTTTTTTTCTTTTTTGCTTTTTTTCTTCTTCTTTTTTACCAAACAAAGATTTTTTTTTTCTTCAGTCTGTAGGATATGATTTGTAGGCCGGGATGTTTCTACAGCACCACAATACTTGTTTTGCCTTTCACAAATATTGCGCCCCCCTGCGATTTGGATATTGCATTAGTTCATATTGCAATTTTGATAACATTGCAATTACTCATGCATCCCTAAAAAGTACTTGTTTACTTGTGTACTGAATCAGTTGTTTCTCTCGGTCAGCAAGCAACTCAGATGTTGCACATTTGGAAAAACCTAATAACGTGTGCTTAGGTGTGCTTACAAGCAGATTTAAACAATTTAATACATTTTTCCTGGCCTGTAAATGCCTTTTTCCTTTCCATAGGCCACGACAAGCTGATGGCTGTGACCCAGCAACAGCTCCTGTTCGCTGAGCTGAGAGACACCTTCGCTCGCCGCCTCACCAATCACCTCAACAACGTGTTTGTTCACCAGGTAACAGGCGCACTATACTTCCGGGTATACAACTCTACTTTCTAAGTTGCAGTTGCAGGTGATAGGTTGCATTGGAATATCCTTGGAATATTTTACCGTCCCTGGTCCTCTAGAGCAGAGATCTTCAACCAGGGGTCCGGGATCCCTAGGGGGTCCTCCGAGTCACTGCAGGGGGGGGGTGGGGGGGCTCCAAATTATTGTTAATTTTTCAAATTTCTTTTCAAAACTTTAAATGTCTTAAAGTGCTCATATCATGCTCTGTCCGTCTTTCAATTAAGGGGTCCTTGGTTTAAAAAACTTTGAAGACCTTAGAGCATTACATATCTACTAAAACATCCATAAACACTGGGGAAAAGTAGATGCCGTCACTCCACTACATCTCTACATAGCAAATTGTTACTGCTATATAAATGTTGAGAATATTGATTACAGCCCTCTAAAACTAGCTACACATTGACCAGCTACAACAGTAAAATGCTGCTTACACACTGTTGCATAACAACAATGCCATATATAATAGTAATAATAATAATATAAGTTACGAGGGACATTTTAATGCAGAATGAGTATTTTATTTACTTTTGATAAGTACATTTTGTTGCTAATACTTGCTTTGAACTGAAATGTTTTACTTTTACATACTAAGATCTTCAGACAAAGATGTTTTGCTTAGTTTTCTGGCCAGCAAAGTAGTTTTTTTTAGCAGATTTTTAAGGCAAGGCAGATTTATTTGTAGTGCATATTTCAGCAACAGGGCAAGTCAAAGTGCTTTACTTAAAAACGATTAAAATAAAAGTTACAGTGCAGTACAAGAAATTAAACATTAAAGAGCAGTTAAAAAGAGTCCAAATAAAATTCCAAAATAAAAGCAGATAAAATAACAGATATTAGGCTGCTAGTATGGGACAGTGTATAAGCCACTGCCCCACACATTTTGTTGTGCTCACGCCCTGCCATTGTGAGTCTGCAGTAGGCCTGCACGATTAATCGATCTCGATTCACCCTGTTCACAGTTTAATTTTTAAATAACTTTTAATTTAAAAAAAGTGATGCATCTGGGTACTGAGAGAAAAAAAATTAATTTTTTTTAAAAACTTCGATTCTCATTTAATTTTACGAGCCGACTGCAGCACAAACGCTGCAACTTTTAAACTTAGACTATATTAAATAGGTTTCAAAACGCTTCCGAGCGCTGCATTGCTCTCACTTCTCTTGATAGAAGCCTCTATGTCCACAGGCTCGTGGTGGTGCACAATGTGCTATAGGTGCCAACAAAAAAATCTGTGTTTGGTAATGCAAATTTGTTTTGTTTTGTCATGGTTCAGGTGCGCAGTAATCATGATATTAAGTCTAAGCTAAAAAAAATCGTGATTCATATTTTTCCCTGAATCGTGCAGGCCTAGTCTGCAGCGCCAGGCAGTCTCTCCTGCTCCTTTTCCAGGCTGTTTCTCTCTCTCTCTCTCCTTCTCCCCCCCTCGTGGACTTCCTGTTTATCTGGGACTCTCTTCCTGGGCTTCCTTGTGTCGTTTCCTTCTAGTTGTGTCCCTCCTATTCCTGACTCTCCCTGTTGCTCACTTTGAATCATCCCACTCTGCTCTCTGTCTCTGTGTCAGTTCAACCACTTCAGTCACTTCAAAATGACCATCCCTCAGTTCTATAGGTCCTCCTGTCTGTCGCTTCCAGTGAGTACCCTCACAGCAACCCCTCACTTGTCCCCTCTTTTGCTAATGTTTGACCCTCTCACACCTCACTCCAACTTACTTGGCAGTACCTCAGAGACCTCAGACCTTCCATATCCTAACATAGCCTATTCTTTATTGCATGGGATATATTTCTAATCACTTAACATCTTTCATTCGATCTCAAAGCTGGAGAAGCATCACCCATCTTACTTCTTCATTGCCTGTCTGCACTCAGCTGAGGGCTTGTTTTGTGTTTTTTGGTGCTAACTTGGCTTTGTTGCAAAAGGTCTCATATCATTAAAATCCTGTGCCTGTCTGCTCTGCGTGCATGTTTCGTAGCACAAGCAGTAGATACTGAACAACATAACAATGAGTTGGAGGAAGGAGAACTTCAGTATGCCAGTAAGAGCTGTGCTTTTCACTAAAATTGTCAATGAATTGAGCTGAAGATGTGGTGGAATTTTGAGTTGAACAATGTGTTGTTTACCTCGGAAACATCTGTTTTTTATGGTCATTTGAGGTAAGATATCCTATCCAGATGTTTTTGATAGAAAGATGAATATTCCTCATGTGTTGAATGTGTTTGTGTGTATGCAGAAAAATGGAATGGGGCTTAATATTAAGTGTGCCTATGCTAACTCTTATTGAATGTATTAGTAATTGTCTCCCCTTGCTCTGTCATCCAGGGCCACGACCAGAGCTCCACCCTGGTGCAGCACACAGCTGAGATGAGCCTGCCCAAGCACAGCCCCCTCCACAGGGACCTGCTGCGCTACGCCAAGCTCATGGAGTGGCTGAAGAACACCCACAGGGAGAAGTACGAGGGCCTTTCAAGGGTCAGTGCTGTTACTTGAGACACATCTAAAGGAATAGCAGACATACACCTGAGTGCTTTCTTACCAAGAGTTAGGTGAGAAGATTGATGCCACTGTTAAATAATCCCTATGATTTTAGTCTTGGTTGATTTGGCGACACCTTGGGTAACAGCAGCACTTACAATGAAAACAACTGTATGAAAAGGTAACATTGAATGGCTACTGCAGACAAAAATGCCGATCATAAACAGTATCAATCATGGGGTTTGATATCAGGGAGAAATTAAGGATTATAAAGACCAGTGGACCTTTTTTCAATTATGTACCCCTTTTAAAAACATTCCGCCAAGTACCCCCTAAACAGCACAAAATATTTTATATTAAAGGGCACAATACAGCGCTGCACTTGTTAACAACCTTGTAACTGAAAGATACTTAAATGCTAGACTATATTTCAAATGATGTTGAATCCACTAAATTCATGTAATATTACAGCATAATTCTTTTAGGAATTATGCATTAAAAGAAATCTCACAAACTCCCTGCAGTACTCCAACTTATTCCTTGGGGTGCTAGTAACTAGGGGTTGGAAAAAAAAATTGGTTTAGCATAGTATCGCGAGATTTTCAGTGGCAATACTTTACTAAAAACACGGGCAGCAAGTATTGATCTTTTATTATATACAGTATGTGTCGGTCAGTTTGTCCCATTTTGCAGCAATAACATTGAAGTGGAACGAACAAACAGAGAAATGTATTTTTTTAATAAATAAAACAGATGTTGACTAAGTTTTGGGGACGTCATTTGAAATTGGGAAAAATAAGAAGTTGGAAAAAAAAATTATAAATTTCAATTTATCATAGAGTATTGCAATATGTTTAAAATCGCAATAAAATCGTATCGTGATGATATTGTATCGGAAGGCATCTTTTGATTCCCACCCCTACTAGTTGTACCCCCCCCCCCATTAGAAATAGACTAGAAACTGGGCTAAAGAGCTTGCCCTAAGCTAAGTGAGTAGTGATTGGAGCTTCATAATTACGGTCATCTCAACATCTAAACAAATCTCATCTCCTGTTTTCATTTAGACCTACGTTGACTACATGAGCAGATTGTATGAACGAGAAATCAAAGACTTCTTCGAGGTTGCCAAGGTAAAGATGGCGGGTACATCCAAGGAGGCCAAGGGCAAGTTTGGTAAGAGTTGTGATGCACATGCCTGTTGGAGACATGAAGCATGGTTGTCTTAATATACTAGGATTTCCAAGTAACGTCTGTTTTTGTCTTTTTCTCCCTCCAGTATTTGTATTGTACTGGCACACAGAATTGAATGTAATATTCATGTATAAATAAGGAAACAAGGTCTCTTTTTTTAAACAGCCTTTTCTGCATCCGATCACTTAACAAAAGCATACGTTTCCCAACTAATAATGTGGGCTTCGAAATAGTGCGGAAGTCCTGCCTTGTGTTTTACCTTTTACCTGACACCTCTTTTTACAAGGACCTTAGATGTTGAATTCTCAACTCTCATTTGAATATTTAAAATCTGAAGAGGTCTTTTGGTTGAGCATTGTTTTTGGCAGAATTACAGAACTGTTTTCTGCATTCTGTATCCGCTTTTCCTGCTGAGAACCAAAAACAAAAATGTTTTCCAAAGGTTTGCCTGAGCTACAAGCACACCTCAGCCGCTGCAGTGCACGTCAGCATACATGTTACTTGGTACATCTAACATCTAGCCTCACCCCGTCCCATGCTGCATGTTTTAAGCTCTAACTTGTCTCTGTCTTTGATGCCTGCCTTTCTAACTGGCTGCAGCCACGCTTCCGCGGAAAGAGAGTGCGCTCAAACAGGAAACAGAAAGTAAGTATGACATTTGAATAGAGCTATTCCACTGTCATTTAATCAATCTGCTTCTTACATAGCTGCACTAAAAGAAATCATTTGCTCATAAGCCTTCGCTATCCCGATGCATAACACTTTAAGTCCCGCCAACCATTTCATGACGATTGATTTGCACTACGTCTTCACAATGCAGCTCAATGCATCATCACATATTCTGATTCTATGAGAAATGCCTAAAAAAAGCTACACATTGATATACATGTTATTTTTTAATGAGTTGACTATGCAATTTATTGAATAGTGTCGTAATTGACTGTGAGTTTGACTCACTCTCACTGAACACGTGACATTGAATGGCTGGATTTGTTGTGATGCATTAGGCCTTCATGGCAGCTCTGGGAAGCTGACAGGCTCTACCTCAAGCCTGAACAAGCTGACAGTGCAGGGCTCCAACAGCCGGCGTTCCCAGTCTTCCTCACTGCTGGACATGGGTAACATGTCCGCCTCCGACCTGGACGTGGCCGACAGGACTAAGTTTGACAAGGTGACACTGCCACATATACAGAGATTTTTAAGTAAATGTGAAATAGAAATAAAACTGTGTGTACGCACGTTGCTCTGTATTGAGAGACTAATGGGATTTGTTTTCGCAGATATTTGAGCAAGTCCTCAGTGAGCTGGAGCCCCTGTGTCTCGCAGAACAAGATTTCATCAGCAAGTTCTTCAAGCTGCAGCAGCACCCGATCGTTACGCCCCCTCTTGCTCAGGTAAAACTGTAAACCGATATTGGAAATAGCTGTGAAAAAGGGGGATCATACGGCTATGCCACCTACTGATGCGCAGTCATATGAAATTGTCTAATCCTTTATTTTACATTAGTGGCTGTACTCGTGTGGTGGCATCTGAAGGTTTTTTTCTCGCCTGACAGCGTGATATAATAAAGCAATAACAGGTTGCAGCATCATTCATATACATGTTTGTTTGGATTTGTCCCGTTTTATGTGTTCTTTTATGTTTTATGTGTTCTTGTCAGCCCGAAACAGAGGAAGTAGATGGAAGCACGCCGTCAAAAATGCCTCCCCAGGCTGAACACAGACACTCCATGTCATCTGAGTGAGTAGTTTCACGTCATGGGCTCACAGTTCTGCTGAACCCATCTCCACTGCCAAAAAAGATTACAGTAATTATATTTTCTATGGATTGCCCCCTTGTCCTTGTTTCACTTGTCTTCTTTTCCACCTCCCGGTCTGTCTTGTTCGTGATTGAAGGAAAGACATTGTGCGGCTGATGATGAATAAGATCTTCCAGAGCATCGAGACGGAGCTCAACAGTCTCATCGCTCTGGGTGACAAGATTGACAGCTTCAACTCTCTCTACATGCTGGTGAAGATGAGTCACCATGTGTGGACAGCTGAGAACGTTGACCCGGCCTCTTACCTCAGCACTACTTTGGGAAATGTGCTTGTCACTGTCAAGAGGAACTTTGACAAATGCATTGTGAGTAAAGGCCAATTGAGGGAAAAAGTCTTATAAAAACAAAGTATGGTTAAGGTCTTATACATACAATTGAATATGATCTGTCTTTTTCCTCACAGTCTGGTCAGATCAGACAGATGGAGGAAGTGAAGATTTCTAAGAAAAGCAAAGTTGGTATCCTACTTTTCGTCACTGCGTTTGAGGAGTTTGCCGAGCTGGCTGAAACAATCTTCCGTAATGCAGAGCGCCGAGGGGACCTGGATAAAGCTTACGTCAAACTTATCAGAGCTGTCTTCATGAATGGTGAGACCACTTACCTATCGGCTTTAGGTGATGTGGTATTTCACGTGATGCCCGCAAACAAACTTCTGATTATCGTTTGTCTTTTCAGTGGAGAAGGTAGCCAATGAAAGCCAGAAGACGCCACGGGACGTTGTGATGATGGAGAATTTCCACCACATCTTTTCCACACTGTCACGTCTAAAGATCTCCTGCCTGGACGCAGAGAGGCGAGAGGCCAAACACAAATACACAGACCATCTGCAGTCCTATGTAATCAACTCTCTGGGCCAGCCTCTAGAAAAACTCAATGTGAGTTAGTATATCTTTACGTTTATAGTGTTCCTGGGCATGAGTAGAGAAAAGCAGCATGTGAGCATTTACCGAGTTTTTGTATTGAGTGCATCATATAGGTCAAGTGTTCTCTCTCGCCCTCCTGCAGCATTTCTTTGAAGGAGTTGAGGCCCGTGTAGCTCAGGGTGTTCGTGAGGAGGAGGTGAGCTACCAGCTGGCCTTCAACAAACAAGAGCTGCGCAAAGTTATCAAAGAGTATCCTGGCAAAGAGGTGAAAAAGGGACTTGACAACCTTTACAAGAAGGTGGACAAACATCTGTGTGAAGAAGAGAGTCTGCTACAGGTGAGAAATGAAATGTTGAATGGTGCTCAGCTGGTCAGTAGGGTCACATTCCTCATCTTCTCTATGAGTACAGCCTCTATTTCTTAATGTTAAACAGTTATATTGTACATATTTGTCTCTGTATTTGTTTTGTGTATTTTATATGAATGTTTATGTATGCACCAACAACCCAGGCAAATTTCTTATAAGTGTAACTTACTTGGCAGTGAATCCTTTTCTGATCCGGATTCTTAATTGTGAACTGTTGCCCTTGCTGATGTACTCCACCAGGTGGTGTGGCACTCCATGCAAGACGAGTTCATCCGTCAGTACAAGCACTTTGAAGATTTGATCGGCAGATGCTACCCTGGATCTGGAATCACCATGGACTTTACCATCCAGGACATGTTGGAGTACTTCTCCAGCATTGCTCAGTCTCATTAATCTAGCTAGCTGCTACGCACTTTTTAATAGTGATTCACTACTGCCTCACATTGGCTAATGATGGATGATGACACAAGCTACTCAATAACTGCCCTGTATTCTTTTTTCCTGTGTGTCGGTGTATTTCAATGAAAGGGATTTGTACATTGGACAGTGTGTGTGCCTGTTCCATGTGAGATCCAACAACTTTGTTTGTGTTGTATTTTTATTATTTCTTTATGCCATATGTACATAATAAATTTGCTGCTGCCGACCCATTCGATGCTGTTTATTTGTAGTTGTTTTATTGTTGACACTAGATGTCAGTCTGTGACTGTTTTATACATTCTGTGGTCTGTGCCGACTCCACCCTCCGCCTTCTGTACGGGCAACGCCGGCTCACAAAACAAGGCTTCCCCAGATACTCCACAGCGAGTGTCTCACTTCCATGGTGACGAATCCAAACTGGAGATCATCGGCGCTCTTTTCAAACCCCTTTACCGCGGAAACATGTTAACTCACGAGTTGTTGATTAAATTACTTTAACGGAGAACAAAATATAATGTCACAAATAACGTAGAGCGAGTTATTGGCCCAAGTGAGACATTAATGTCGGTGATGTAGAACCAAGTTGACGTTACTCAGGTTAGCTGTCAAGAAAGCAGTGTTCTTTCAAGCAAGGTAAGTTGAGGCAAACTCTTTTAAGATTTAACGCTAGCTAACTAAGTAAGCTAATTGGTTAAGGTTAGCCAAACGGTGCTTGTTAATGTTACCTTTTATCGCTCCAGGTAGCTCAGTGGTTAAACACAAATAATGCTATTATTGGCTTAGCTATTAGCCTGTAAGCTAACGTTAGCGACGTTATGTTAGCCAGCATTAAATAGCTAGCTGGAGGTTAGCAAACCTAACAATTAGCTAGCCACTAAAACGTCACCCTCGTAACCCAGCACACGTCTTAACAAGTTACGTTATTTCTTTCACGTTACTTCTGTATTGAGCTACCTTACTAAGTTAATGTAACCTTTGCTGTGTCGTGTAATGGTAACTGAACTAGAACCACATCAAATCGCAGCAATGAACAGCGCAGAGAGGAAATTCGTCAATTTGAGGAAGCGTCTGGATCAGCTGGGCTACCGACACCCACTGGGAATAGAGTCCCTGCCACTAGTGGAGAAACTATTCAGGTGAAACCTTTTAATCCTTATGCACCTGCTCTCCTTTCATCCCAGCCAGCCAGTCAATTAGAGTTGAGGAGATGTAGCTCAGGCATGTTTTCCTCTGTGTTACAGTGACCTGATCCACACAACAGAAAGCCTGCGCAATGCCAAACTGTCAGCAGGGAAAACTGAGAAAGAGAGTCGAAACGTTGATGCTCTTCTGGAACCATACAGGGCAGAGAATGCCCGGGTGGTCAGGGAGAACAATGAGTTGCATCTTGAACTTCTCAAACTGAAGGAGGAGAAGGATCGCTCCAGCAGAGGTAAGCTGTGATAACCAGTTGCCTGCCCCCCAATACCAGCTGATACATTTTCCCACATCCTTGACTATGGCTGGGTATCATTCAAAAAATGTCGATACCAGTACTGATATGGATACTCATTCAACCTCACTTTGACATCTCTCCATGTAGTGCATGTATACTGTGTGTGTGTGTGTGTGTGTGTGTGTGTGTGTGTGTGTGTGTGTGTGTGTGTGTGTGTGTGTGTGTGTGTGTAATTCAGGCCTGTTTGTAATAACAAAGTGAAAACCTTGTAATTATTATATATATTCTTTTAGCTCTTACTTTATCTGTAACAGAGTTTTTCCTGCCACATGAACGTAAGACAACCATTCACCAGCATTATTAGATTTTGATAGAAGCATGCTGCATGCTTATTTGCTCACTGACACTGAGATTTTAAATTTGGTATTGAATGACGAGGCATTTTTTGATACTTTTAGAGGCAGTTCAGTCGGTGCCTAAAAATGTATTGAATTTGGTACCCAGCCCTATACTTGACCCACTCACACACAAAATGTTCATTAAATGATCATTTTAATAAAATCATGTCTTGTTTTAGAACTCAAGGCCCACATCAGAAAACTGGATCACGAGACATCGGACCTAAAGTTTTTAAATAATCAGTATGTGCACAAAGTTCGCTGCTTGGAGAAAGATAGCAAGGCTAAAGCTGAGCGCATTCAACAGCTGCAGGAGAAGAACATGCAAGCTGTGGTGCAGACACCAGGTAATGCCATGGGTCTGACCTAAGCTCCATTGACAACACACCAAAAGTAACATGTAGATTTTAAAGCGCACCCAAAAATATTAAACCATAGCTAAAGAATTGGATCCTCCTTTCTCTCACACACACACTCACAGGTGGAAAGAAGCGCAGCATTCCCTTCAGACGTCAGAGAATGCAGATTGATGAGCTCATACCTTCCTCCTCTACGTCAGCTTATCCTGTGTCGCAGCCTGATGATCCGTACATAGCTGACCTACTCCAGCTGGCAGATGGAAGGTTCGTTTTCTTTTGTGACAAATGAACTGTATTATTGAGAGAGGTGGGAACTACTCGACAGATGTGTTGGTTGAAGATGCTTGCATTTGCATTGCTGCTTCTGCAACAGTCTGACTGACTTTCATTTTTATTTATAGAATTCATGAACTACAGGAAGAACTCACAAAAGTCAAACTAGACCTGGAAAATGCTCAAGAACTTATAAAACACTTAAATACTCAGGTAAGAAATCAAAAAATTAGAAGTAATACGGTGACATGTTAAATGTTATTAAAGATGTGACGAGGTGTTGCTTCATTTTCTAAACGCTTCTTTTAGGTGGAGGAGAGGGACAAAGAGGTTGAGCGTATGAATCGTGCTCTCCACGGAGGACGGCCTTATGATGTCATTTCCCTCGAAGCTCAGAACATCAGCAACGAGAAAATGATCTCCCATCTTAACCTTCAGGCAAGCACAGCAGTCACTTGGTCTCAAGCCCAGTTCCAAGCAATCTGCATGGTTTCTAGTATCTAGTACTGGAATGTAACTAAAAACATTTGCTACTGTACTTAAGTACAAATTTAACCCTAAACCTTTTCTTTTCATGCTACATTTTATACTACTACTTCTACTCCACTACATTGGAGAGAAATATTATACTTTTTACTCCATTATATTCATCTGACAGCGTTGGTTACTCTACAAAGTAATACAATTACTTTACAAAGTACTATTACATGTGTTTTACACACAAAACACATGTAATATGATGTTTTATTATAAATGAAACTACCCAACAATATAACGGCCTACACACAGCTAAACAGCCGAAATGACCATTAATAACTTTATTTGTTAGACAGTATTTTTACACTGTGGTATTATTTCTTAAGGAAAGGATCTGAATACTTCTTGCACCACTGCTTGTATCCACGCTCCTGTGTTTTGACCCTTAGCTGCTGCTTTGTGTTCTACAGATTGAATACCTACAGGAGGCCAACAGGACGCTGGATCAGAAGGTAGCAGGACTGCAGCAGAAGAAGAAGGATGCCTCCACCGAAGTGGCCAATCTTTCTTTAAAGAACCTGGAACTGTGTGAAGAGCTGACGCACATAGACGACCTCGCGAAGCGGCTGGAGATGGACAAGGACCACGTGTTGGAAACTGCTGAAATGGAACTGCAAGAAACTAAAGTAAGAATATGAGAAAGCAGGAAGAAGTTGCCTGTGTGAAAGATACCACAATTTGAAGTAGTACAGTGAAAACAAACCTTAAACCTGAAGTCTTTTT
>NC_045741.1:28692767-28694657 GCF_008692095.1 Etheostoma spectabile
TTTTTTCTCCACAGAAAGAAATTCAAAGACAACAGAAAATTATTGAAGACTTGGAGAACATTATAACACAAATAAGAAGGGTATGTACAGTAAAGGCTTAGTATTTTTTTTTTTTTTAGAATACTACAGAATCTTTGTATAGAACTGATATTTGTAGGTGAACATTAGCTTTCGTATCTTCCAACAAGCTGTCCTGTGTTCAGCACACGTCTTAAGCAAAATACATAATCTGTTGGACATGACATGCCTTCAGGAGCAATCTGAAGGTGATTTTGAAAAAGACCGTCTCAGAGATCAGCTGGTGGAGCTCAAAGAGCAGAATGAGAAAATGGAGGGACTTGTGAATTTCCTGGAGGAGGAGAAAATCAGGCTGCAGGACAAAATGGAGAAAATGATGGCTGCTGGTAAGCAACTGTTGAAACCTATTGCAGCTTTCCATTGTTGACACTAGTGTATTACTGACTTGTTGCTGTTTCCTAGACAAAAGCCTGGTGCTAGAGTTGGAGGCCATTCGGGCAAAACACGGGATTTGTGGAAGGGAACGCTCCCCATCGCGGCTGGATGCATTTGTCAAGAGTCTAGAGGAAGAGAGGGATCACTATCGCCACGAGGCCGAGCGCTACAAAAGAGCCAGAGGGGCTGGCGGCAACGATTCGAGCCCCGTTCGTAGTCCAAGCAGGGGCAGGAGTCCGTCCAAAGGAAGGGTAAGAGACGACATAAAAAATCATCATTGTTAACGATTTCAACAGATTTTTTTAGATGATCCTCATAAGGGCTGTGCAATTGATCAAATTTTTGTTTGAAAAAGTTCAAACGGGAAAAGTATGAAGGGAGATTTCACAGTTCAGGGTGGTTTCACTGTTGACTTGTTAAACAGTTTTTTTCCTTTAGTAATTGCAACATTTTTCCAAAAGTCAATGAGTAATTGTGTTAAATAATCGTGATTTCAATATTGACTCAAATAGTCGCGATAAGGATTGTTTCCATAATCGAGCACCCCTAATCCTCAAACAACTGCAAAAAAAGGATATAATGGCCTCAAACTTTCAGGGAGGTGTTGCAGAGCCAGAAGTGCTTCGATTAGTAAAGGAAAGAGATGAGCTTCGGGCTGCTCTGCTGGACTTTGAGAAGCACATGGAGGACATCCAGAACAATGTGAAGGCTCTCAGCTCTGAGAAAGACCATTTCAAAACCCTGTTTAAACAAGTGAGATCTACAAACTTTATTTGCACCATGTGGAAACTTCTGATTTCACAATTTTAAGGGAACAAATGTTTTTCTGTCACTCAGGCTCAAGAGGACTTGAAGCGGGCCCGTGACTCGGATATGACAGCTGACCTTAGGAAACTGAAGGAAGAGATAAAACAGGCTGACATCAGAATCCAGCAGATGGCTGCTGAAAGAGACACACTGATGGAGAGATTAGAGGTTGGTTACAGAGTAATACCTCTCATTGTGTACACTACACATAATATATTCAAGTTAGTTACTGTCTGTAATAATGTCAGTATGATTAATCCCTTGTCAAGTTTAGTATATTTTTAATTTGCCTAAATCTAGAGCTTCAATGATTAGTCCATAAATCAATCATTTTTTCACACAACAATTCAATGTGAATATTGCCTGGTTTTCTGTTATTGTTCAAAAATAATTGAATATCGTTGGGTTTTAGAGCGTTGGTCGGACAAAGCAAGAAGACCTCAGCTTGTTTTTTTGTGTTAGTTTTGCCATATTTTAAATGGCTAATCGGTTCAAATCATAAAACATAATATGCAGATCAATTGATGAAGAAAATCAATAGTTGCAGCGTTACTTGGATCTGTCTCTAGAATTATAAACCACATTGGCATACTGACAACCTGGAATGTGTTTGACCCTAACACACACACA
>NC_045741.1:28694667-28710761 GCF_008692095.1 Etheostoma spectabile
CACACACACACAAACTTTTGCAGGTCGCCCAGACTTCAGCTCTCGCAGACAGACAGGGAGAGGAGAGGAGGATTTTTGACCTGGAGAATGCCGTTAAGAGTGTAAGCCTGATGGATGTAAAAAAAAAATATATGTTCAGTACACAGTAAATATTTAATGATCATCCCTGTAACTTTGATCCGAAAATGGTATCTGTGTCACTGGGGTGTAGTTGGAGCGGGAGAGACGGGACCTGCAGTCACAGGTGTGTCTGCTGAAGGAGAACAAGGCGGCTGTGGAGGAGGAGCTGAAGGTTCGCTGTTCTGCTCTGGTCCACAATGCAGAGGAGGTTTCTCTTCAGAGGGCCGAGTCTAATGCTCTCAGGTCGGTGTGGCAAAAGATGCACACAAACATACAGTTACCCTACATAGAACGTAATCATACATAATCTCATCCAATTCTTCAACATAATAAACCTCACATAATACCCCCCCACCTTTCCTCTCAATCACAGAAAAACAGAAGAGAACCCACAACACATCCTCCCTCTCATATTGCACTCATTGATAATGATTGCACATTTCTCATTATTTTTTATTTTTATTTATCCTTTATTTAACCAGGTAATACCCAATACCCAATACCCATACCCATTGAGATTAAAAATCTCAATGGGTATGTATGTCATTAACTCATGCTGTGGTCAATACCTTCTGTATAATACCATGTCAAATATTAGCACCATGCATTGCACATCCTATAATCGTAATGGTAAGTACCACAAATATTATTTAGTAGTATTAGTTACGCATCCATCACTGCAGCCAATTCACATATACACACACACACACACACACACACACACACATCTTTTATTATTCACTAATTTGTTATTCTACCGCCAAAAGGTGTGTTCGTCATATTCTGAACTGAAAGTGATCAGAGGTTGTTGTCTGTCGGCAGGCTGCTGCAGGAGCAGATGGAGCAGTCACTGTCTGATACCCAACACAGGCTGTCTGTGAAGATGAATGAGCTGCATGCTGCCCGGGAGCAGATTGAGAAACTGGAAGAGACAATAGGTAAATATTTGTGTATTTTATGAGGTTCAGGATGGACTGCCACAGTTGGTGTTGTGTTGTTGTTTTTCTGTGTTTTTGTTGTTGTTGCTGTTTGCTTGATTTTTGATTTATCTGACAGGGGAGCTGAGTCAGAAGAGCTCCAAGCACAAGGAGGAAGCGGCTGTTCTTCAGAAGTCCATCTCTGCTTTAGATAGAGAGAAAGATGCTCTGCAAGACGAGGTGGATCTAAAGACTGAAAAACTGGTTGTTGTTCAGGAGGAGCTGTCCAGAAAGGTAGCTGTGACCAACAAACCTCATACAAATCTTTGTTAAAGGATAGGTTCAAATGTTTCTAGTCTGTCTAAAAACAATACTCACATGCCCTTATGTGCATTTCAAATATTGGCCTCTGTAATCATACCTCCTCTTCATACTAGCCATGAAAAACTCCCCTCCTAAAGCAATTCCAAAGTACAGTAAGTAAGAGACGAGATTCACAGTCCTCTTTAGTTAATTTGAGGCCTTAGCAGGTGTTGGTAGTCAAATCAAGTCTGATATCTTCCAAAGTTACATTTTTAGTACAAAATTCAGCCAGGGAATTTTGAGCTAAAGATTGCCCTAACCTGGGAATAAACCCACTTGGTTTGATCAATGTAGACTTGGTTTTAAAATCAAATAAGCATTCATGTTTTTGCATGGATCAAGGACTGGATTTGGTCCCCCATCACTTATATTGGAGGATAATAAGGGCCCTGACACACCAACCCAACGGCTGACCGTTGGCAGAAAAGGTCAGAGTGCCTCCCTGAATTGGCTAAAAAAAATGTGCCTCGGAACACACTGAAGCAATGCCTACGGCAGCTGATTGGACGAACTCGTCATGTGGGTCTGGTTTCTCCAGAAATTCAAAGCCAGACTACGGCACAGAACACACCAAACAGACTCAAGTCACCAACCAGACTGTCTGACGGACGATTATCGAGTTGGTGTGTCAGGGCCTTAAGGGATCTCCTCACAGCCAGTATGGACGGAGGAAGGATTACAAAGACTAGTAACTCCTTCAAAGCACATCTAGACATAAGTATTGTATTAAGATCATTATTTAATGTCTTCCTACTCCTTTTTGAACATGGGAATCCTTATTTATATCAGTTACAATCATTTTGGAAGATTGTGCAGAAATGTACTGTACATTTTATTACTATTATTTTAACATGTTCAAAATAAACTGAACTGAAATGAATTTGAAAGGGATAAGTTGTTCTAAGAATATCAATGAGGCATAATTATTTGGTATTTACACAGGACCAGACCCTTAAAGATGTGAGAGTCACCGTCACAAACATGGACAACTCACTAGCGTGAGTATTGTGCTCTCAAAGTTCTGCAATGGTTTAGAATACAACTAAATGTCACAATGAAAGTCTCCCAACAAGAAGTCATGTTGGCTCTTAATAAGCTGCTGTGTTTACATGTGATTCTTGCAGTCAGCTGCAGGGGGCGTTAAACAGCCGCGAGAGGGAGATAACCAGCCTGAGGAGGCAGCTGGATGCTTGTCAGGAGGAGCTGGCTGGACTCAGAAGAGACAAAGAAATCACAATCAGAGAGAACCGGAGGCTGCAAGATGACCTGGCTACAATGACCCGAGAGAACCAAGTATGTAATAAATAGTCTGCAGTTGTTTCTTCTATGTCATTTTGGAATGGAACAGCGTAGAAATAACAGCGACATCTTTTGTGTTTGTGCAGGCGGTTCATGTGGAGATGGAGGAGGCGTTGCATGAGAGGGATGAGTTGAAGTTGAGGGTCCACTCTTATATTTCTGAAGTGTCAAGAATAGAGAAATTGATGGCCACAAAGGCAAGAGAAAACTTTCCTCCTCTATATAGTAGCTACTGTCATGCTGTACACTCTCTCCTGTCTGCCAGCTGACTGCTAGCTGTTGACCCACAGGAGCAGGAGAACAGGGACTTGCTGGAGCGTTTCAGGATGGCCCACTCTGGGGTGGAGGAGCGAGAGCAGAAGTTGCAGCAGGCTGAAGGCCTTAATAACTCCATCCGCATGGAGCTGCTCTCTTCAGACTCAGAGCGCAGAAACCTTCGGGATATTGTCAGCCACCAGGGGAGAGAAATCCAACAGGTGAGAGATCGGATGGAATATGCAACTGAGACATCTAGGGTAAGGCAATTTTTGAAATTCAAGATTGACCCAGTAACTTTTCTAGGGAAATGATGATTTGAAATAGATTTTCCAAATACTAATGTTACCAATTACATTGACAACATAATGAAATGTATCTCTCAAGGCTCAACTGAGGTAATTAAGAAGTTATGGAGATTAATTTCTCAAGAATAAACGGAAAATTGAACCATACCTTCTAAAATGACAACCCTGCCACAGACCAAATGACTTAGGCAGACCAATTTGGACAGCACGGCAAAACCGGACCAAATCCGAGTGGTTTCAAACCCACAGAGCGTAGAATTTGGGAGCGGGTTATTCAAAATGAGTGCTACAAATGGGTTTGTATACTGTAGAAGAGACCATATCAGAATGTATAGTTTGTGCTGAAGCCCCAACTGTGATATAAACCAAGGTAATTCTAAGCCCATATTAGGAGCATCCACAATGCTCCTAAAATGACATGACAATGTGACATCCGATGTTGTTTTATATTGGTTAAAATAAAATAGACACAACAGCAGTAGTGTCAGAGTATGAGTGCTTTGCTTTCAGATACAAGTAAGGGTAAGGGATTTCAGATACAAATAACTAGGGGTGTGCAAACAAATCGATTGGTAACGTGATTCAAGCTCTACCAATTCAATTCCTTTTTTTTATGGCATGTGTACTGCAATCACAGATAGATAGATAGATAGATAGATAGATAGATACTTTATTGATCCGCAAGGGGAAATTACAGACGTTACACACAACATACACATACATCATAACAGAATGTTAAAATAACAAACAAATCCACCTGAATAATATGGATATACAGTACATACATACTGTGCATACATACATGGGAAAATTAACTACATTTACATACTGTGAATTGTTTTTTTAATCAAATTGTGAGCCTACTTATCTGAATTGAATCGTGACATTTTTTGGAATTGTACACCCCTACATGTAACAGTTGGTATTGAGTGGACGTAAGCAACACTACGGTGAACTGTAAAATAACATGTGTATTATCTTGGTTTCCATGCCAATATGAGGCCCAGTTTCATAACTACACCTGTGTGGTACCAGAACCCAGATGGGGCCGTAATCGTATTTCTAACAGCATGTCAAGGTCTGCTAGAGTAGTATGCTGCAATGTGAGATTGTACTGGACAGTAAAACATTCAGAGGTGTTAGTGTTAATAGCAGAATGTAATGACTGGACCTTTCACCCTGCTGTTTCCCAAGCATGTGCAGGCCCTGCAGGCTTATGAGGCCCAGGTATCGTCGCTGGTGCGTGGGATGTCCCGACTAGAGGAGGAGCTACATAAAGCACAGGAGGAGAAGGCCACGCTCGTCGCGGATCTGGCATCCGTCAGGGAGCTGTGTGTCAAACTGGACTCTGGCAAAGAGCTCACAGCACGCCAGCTCACCTCCAGGAGCATGGACCTAGAGAGGGTGAGGCCTGCTCTGGTTTTAAAGCTGCGTTCAGACCAAAAAAACGCATTTCGGCAACTTTGCGCAGGGTTGTGCGTGCCGCGGTATGGGAGTGTCACTGAAACAGGATTTGTGTGACGTCCTGTTGTGTTCTTTAACCCTCTCTAAGTCAGCACAAGTAAACTTTATGCCTCACAATTATTGTTTTCTGTCACATCGTTCATAGATCTTGACGTTTCCAACCGCACTTGAATGCGACTGCCTTTCACAGAGAAAGAAAAAAGACAGACGAACTGTGCTTTGTTGTTTGGAAACATTCAGCTGCTACACAGGCTCCAGGGCTGTTCAGTGCTTGTATTTGGTGTTTTTATAACTTTCTCGTGGCAGCGACAGACAGTGATGTTTCCCGGTTACTGTACTCACACAACCTCAAAACCGACCGACAAGTCTGATCACCGGTTACATGATTGGCCACCGCAGCGTGATGTGAGGTTGCGTTTCTCCAAAAATGTAGTTGGCCTCAACTGTTTACCGCTGTCTTTTTCGCACTACCTCAATTTAAATTGAATGGAAAGACCTGTCTTCGATGCACCGTCTGATGGCTGATGCAGGCTTACTATTCCTTAACTTCGCTGTGATCTGGTTGTAGGTCATACTATACATATAGGCGAGCAGCAGCAGTTATTCATGCTTTCTGTAAATAAAGTCTGAGTGTTTTCTAGGTAACAGGAGAACTGGAGGATGTTCAGTCAGAGGCAGAAGTACTTAAGAAACAACTGGCCAGTGAGAGGCTGACCGTGCGTAACCTCGAGACACTTCTTTCCACCAATCGGCACAAGGAGTTCCAAACCCACCTGACAGCCAGTGAGAAAGAGTCGGAGCTGAAGGTCCTACGTGATAGGCTGACCCTGGCTGACAGCAAAACGTAAACAAAACCAGTTCAATATGTTGGCTTGAACTGCAAAACTTAAATAAATGCCTTCTTTTTTTTCCACATGATTTGATTGTGATTTGTTTGCGTGTGTAAATACACTCAGTGCGGAGCATGCCAGGGAGGTGTCGCAGCTCCGCGGTAAAGTCTCTCAACTGCAGACGGAGATGGACGTTCTAAAAAGACAGTTAATCACTGAGCGCTTTGAACGGTGAGCTGACTTTTTTTTTAACTCTTACCTCCAGCACAGAAGTCAGTGAATGCAGTAGAACTAAAGATGGAAGTTTGACACAAATTAGGTCTTTCAGTAATAATACGGTAGTTTTTCACTTTGCTGCAAAGACATGTACACATTGTGATCTTTGAAGTAGCATATTATCATCAGGATGTTAGCGACGTTACTGAAACTGTCCCATTTACTGTGGAACCAATGACTCATTTTTGCTTATGACTCAAACAACTGTATTATCAAAGTAGTTACAGTAATCTATAAGTACATATAGCTGCAATACAAGTAGCATGTAACAACACAACAGAGGCACAAACAATACATTTTGTGATCGTCTGATTGTCTCTGTCCTCAGTGAAAGGGCAGTTCAGGAGATGCGCAGACAGGGTGTGTCCTTCTCTTCCCTGCAGAGTTCGTCGTCCCTCGAAATCTCCTCTGGTTCTCATCACACCTCCCCAGAACGCCCCATCTTACGAGCTGTGAACCGCTCCACTGACAAGTCAGCAGACAAGTAAGGCTTTGGATATCAAAATGTTACAGCTATTTTGAGGGCTTTAGATTTTCAATCTAGAAATGTAGCTGTTTTTTGTTTGTTTTTTATAAACAAGAAGCACAGCTTGTTTTTTATTTCCCCAAAAACTTAAATAATTTTTCTTTCTCCTTTCAGAAGTGTGAGCTTCAAGGATTAACGGCCAGAGAGACAGACAAAAAAGGATTTGATGAGTGAGTCAAATGAGAATCTGCCAAAGTCTTGGCATTCATTGGACTGTGTCCTACCTTAGTGCAACCTTATGTACCTATCCAGCCTCAGGCACTCACTTCTTACAACTAATGACAGTGCTAACATTCAAACAAATTATTTTTTTATTTCCAAACATGCAACTTCTCATTGTCTCCACTAACAGAACTGGATGCAAAGTGTCCTCTCTGTCAGTACATTGGTGCCTCTAAAAGGAATTTGTCTCTCAGCAACTATAACCTCCAACATGTAGCAAAAGAAGTATTCGTTCAACCCTGTGGTTATGTGTATTATGCTTTTATATTTGTGTTTTTAATGATGTTTAAATTATTAAATTATTCATAAAATAAAGTGATACAAAATTACAGAAATTGCAGTGATGTACATCACAAAACTTGACCTGTTTTATTACAAAGTAAATAGGAAAGATGGGAGACTGAAAGGCTGTGACATGAAACAAAGGCTGCTCCTCCACCTGGTAATAAAATCTAATCTGAGTGATCCGATCACAAGTGGACATCTCTGAGTATGTGTGTTTACACCTGGCAGCAGAATGCATCTCCAAATGCATCTTGAATGACCACTTGTGATCGGATCTCAGTTTCCCGCTCCATGTGCAAACAAACGCGTACGTTTCCTGTGTGTGTGTGTTTTCATTTCAGCCGTCTCTCACATAAATCACAACTTAGAAACGTTAATGATAAAGCGCTGCCTACAGTCTATCACACGCACCCTGTGTGCATTCCCACCTGTAATTCAAGCTGCCCAGTTGTGATCGGATCAGTCAGATTGAAGTTTAATACCAGGTAGAAATGGCCTCAAACTGTCACAAGCTTGATTTAAACCCCATAAACGAGTGAGTACAGTCAAAAACTACCTTTTGTGTTTTAGCCTGCTAAACCACTGAATGCCCACAAAAGCTATTGATCCTTTACTTTCTTCAATGTGTAGATGAAGATAAAAGCAAAATACAAAGTTTGGTCTTACAACCTTATTTTACATTTCCATCATTATATACAGTATATATACTGAATTGGTTAATTTTCTGTAACAGTGCATGATTGGAACATGTAAAAACACAAAGTGATTTTCCTTTATTTTTTTCTTTGTCTTCAGCTGATTTCAAGCTTTAGTGGTCATGTAGTCAAGTCACCATCTTTCCAATAATCAACATTTTGCAATATGTATTTGAACATCTCAAGTAAAAATATGTAACGGCTATCAAAATACTGTTTGTTCCCTAGGAATAAAAATAGTGAGAAAAAAAAAATTCATTCTCTATAAAAAATATTCTCTGAAATATAAAACATTGCACATTTAATGCCGGCAGTGTTCAGTGGTTGTGTTGGGGAGGGGATAAGCGTAGAGGGAGAAGTCTAGAATGTACTTGGGCAGGAGTTCCCTCAGTAGCTTCTGTGGTAAGGTGCACAGGTAATAGTGCAAAGTCTCCGTGGTGACAGGCTTGTACCACGTTTGCCTTTCTGGAAAGCGAACATGAGGAGGCGCTCCAATCCGCTGGAGCACAAACTCCGAATCACTTTCAAGATGCTCATAGGAGCCGATGAAGTCATAGGACACAGCACAGGGTTGGCACAAGTTGTACACCGGCATCCAGTGCTCATTCATGCGCTCCACATCCTCGTCCAATAAGTAATGGACAAACTCTGCAAAGGTCACATCATCTCCTGTTACAGATGCGTCCTTGGCGCGGCCTTTTCTGTACCGCTTTACGATCTCCACACCGTACTTTTTCTGATAGGACTCTATCTCTCCAAACTTGTTCCTGTATGCAGAAAGCAAGCGCTCCATCGGCTCCCTCACAAACATGAACTTGAAGTAGTGCTTGAGGCGGTGGCGGATCTCCTCGGGTTTAAAAGAGGTCAAAAACAGCAGGTCGCTGCGGTGGTCCATCTTGATGTTGACGTTAACGCTCTCCAGAGCTCCGTTCAGAACCTTCAGAACCCTCTTCCAGTTGGAGCAGGCCACCTTGGGGACGTAGCAGTAGAGGAAGCGGTACTGATCATTCACCAGGATGTGCTGCAGCAGCGTCTTCCTCTGCAGGGGGCTCAGGGACCAAATGCTGTGGGGCATGTTCTTCTGGCTGCACATTGTCCTGATGGTCCGGTTACGGATCTCCCGGAGGATCTAAATGGGAACACGAATCCGACTTTTAAGGTGCATTCCACCAATTTTACACAATTACATCAAATGATTACCCATGGTTTGTAATATTCAGGCTGTGAAAACAGCTGTATAACATAAACCCTGAGAAAATCACCCAGATTGTGTATGATGTAATCTACCAAGTGTTAATGAAAAGACTATCAAGTTACATGATGAATATTTCAGCTTCTGCTGATTCATTTTTGACCATTGTTTTGGGCATCCCCCAACATTATGCTAGTGTTACTACTAACGACTGGAGTGCCCCTTTTAAAGGGAGCAGATGTTTGTAAAAAGGCAATAGTTATATAAAAATCAAAACAATATGGCCTGCACACTTATTTAGAGTTGCACATATGTGGGTTTTTAACAAACCAGAAGGTTTTAGATTATATTTTGTGTTTGTGGTTTTCCCTTTGACTACCTACTTCATCAATCGATCCAACTAACAATATGGCTGTGGAGCCTTTAATTCTACAGTTTATGCCCCAGATCTTCTAATACTGTGAAATACACATAGTCACGAGACAAATCAAAATCGCTGCTGACTACTGGACCTATTCCCTTGGTAAAATGAAAGTCCAGCAGAACTTCATGGTGTATTACATTGTACCTGGGAGTCCACGTCCACAGCAGACGGGCTGTGCTCCCCCATCTGCCGAATGAAGTCCAGCCGCTTGCCGCTGCCCCTGGGTGGAGGCGTCTCCATGGTGTTGAGCATTCCTTTCTCTATCATGAGTAGCAGGCCTCCGGAGGCTACGATCACCAGGAATGTTAGCACCGAGGGCAGCACGGCGGAGCTGCGGCGGACGGAGCCCGAGTTCACCGTTGTCCTGAAGTTAATGACCGAGCCGTTGCGCGGTCCTCCGGTCCTTTTCATCCCGTAGTCGTGCCTCCGAGGAAGCATAGTTTGCATCTGGCTTGTATGCTCGACACCTATTCACTTTTTAAAGTCCACAGCTGCCCAAATGTTACCACGCAAGCAAAGAAACCGCTGGTTACCTACCACGTACCCATAGTTAAACTTAGAAAAGTGCGTAAAGTCTTCTTGCGTAAAAAGGCATTTCCGTATGAAGTGTCAGAATAAAACCATTTCGACGAACATGTTAAGGTCTATTAACACAAATCACCCCAAAAAAAATTTTTACTTTAAATAATTAGTCTGGAGTATGTAGCCTACGTTACGTGGGTCTGCTCCCCATAAACATTTCCTCTCAGGATTATCTTCAACTGATGAAACGTAATGCCAAATTAACTAGAAAAATAATTTAAAGACGTCCGGTTAAAATTTCCAAAATAAAATCTTCCCTGGTGGATTGTCAGTGAACTAAATAAATAAAGTGTAAACAACTATTTGGAGTAATAGAGTACATTCTTTAAACATTTCATTTTTTTTTTAAAGTATGGCTGTATATTTGCAGCCAGAAACGCTTTTTGTTTGGGTGTGAGCATTGTCTTTAAAATTGGATCATAAATTACCCAATGTCAGCTGGGACATATAGTTCAGTTAGTTTATATTGGGTTTGCCTGGTTGTTTAGCCATAGTTCAGGGGACTCAAGATTTCTTGGTCCTTGTACTTTCAATGTTTTAACTTTCAGGCAACTGAATGAATGTGGAGTACTTTTAAGTATGTAAAGGTACAGTGAAGTAAGAAACTGCCAGGGTTCAGGCTCTCATCCTTAAAAATATACACAGGAAGACAGTTTTGTTTACCATAAATACTTAAGCATAGAAATACAAGGCCTGCAACTCTTAAAATAGATAGATAGATAGATCCCAATAAAATGGGAAATTACAGAGTTGCAGCAGCAAAATCAGTCAAACAACACAGAATGTAAATGAAGTACTAGGATAAAATATAGGCCTACATTCATATAATATACATGAAATAATAGGAATAAAATACAAGAACAAATATTTTAATATACACAAGTTAAGAATACAAAAATGTTCAACTGCTTAAATAGTATAAAATGTAAATAGACCAATTGTGCAGGTTGCACTCAGTGTAGTATTGTGGTGTCTTATCTAGCACAAAAAAAAAAGCTAAGTATTGACCATAGATCTAAGGTGTCCCAACGTCATGGCATAGCTGGCGCTGGGAGGGGGGGTTCTCCCGGACCCCACAATGGGAGTCCTAGTTCTAGCCTAGACAGGTCAACCCCCGTGTCAGCCATGGTCTCTGTGTGATAATATCCTGCTCCATCCATGGGAGAGTTGATATACAGGATATCATCACTAATTATTGGTGATCATACATAGGCCTTCAAAACAGACTGACAGCCAGTGATGATTATTAGATTTGATTAGATTAGATTCAACTTTATTGTCATTACACAGGTACAGGTACAAGGCAAAGAAATGCAGTTTGGGTCTAACCAGAAGTGCAATAGCAGTAAGTGCAGGATATACAATGATTTCATAAGTGCAGGATAGATATGTACTGAATAAATATAGAAATGAATACTATTATAAACAGAATTTTACAGATAGATTTGTCCTATGATTATAAAATATAGATAACAAGTATTGTGAGCAGGATTTACAGCTGGATATACAGGTGGATTTTACTATAAATTATAAGTAGTAAACCCCAGACCCAGTCTAATCCAGTAGGATGAACTCCTTCAGGGACACACTGTGTTCTTTTCCTCGGGGCGGGTCCTCGTTTCCATTCAGCTGTTTCTTTAATTACACCCGATAAACACGGACTTACGTTCCGGTTACGTGCTCGCATCGTGACTACAGGGCCTCAGATTGGATGTTAGCGCAGCGCTGTACGCCGCCGCTCACCTTTCTCTCGCGGCCACACCCTTCCATCTCCATCTCCATCTCGCACGCGTGCAGCTGTGCGGGACCGGCGGTGCGTGCGTCCGTCTTCCTGTCGGGCACCCGCAGCATCAGCAACACAAAAGGGTCGGAGCCGCCGGAGCCGCCGGAGCCGGGCTTCACCTCAGCGCCGATCACAAGGGAGGAATCGCGGTCCAAAAGGTGGTGGGATTTTTCCTCTTGTCTTCCATATTGTGTCCATTTTCACGACGCTAATGACCTTGTCACTGTATCCCACCTCTCATTTCTCATTAACCCGTTCACGTCTCCTGCTCCATCCTTCACAGATGTGCGCGCGTGTATGTGTGTGTGAGCGCGCTGTAAATAGGCTGGGATTTGCAATGTGATCCGACTTGAAATGGGCAAATATCAACAGGCCAAATTGTAGGCTAATTTATCGTTTTATTTGATTTTTCGTCCAAATGAATCAATTGAACGCTATTTGGATTTCATCTGCCAATATCTAAGAAAAGGAAAGGCCAGATTCTTTGTTCTCCGTGCGCCTTTTTACTCTGCAATTAATAGACTGTAATCCCTGTGCGGCAGCTTCCCCCAATGTGCCATTAACGGTCAGGTATTGATTCGTGCCTTAAAGCCTTTATGGTGATGTAGTCTTTCCCCATGTGCAGCTATCTGCGTCTTTCTCCAAACGAGACACAATACAGCCTCTCGCAGGATGTTTGAATCAGCTGGAGAACCATGCACAGGCCATATTCTGCGGGCCTACATGTGCGAAAAAGGATAGTATTCATTTATTATTTTACATTTAAAGGCTTTGAATCAATGCTGCATCACTGTCATCGACAGTGGACTCTGGTGCTAAGACA
Source organism: Etheostoma spectabile (assembly GCF_008692095.1). Lineage (NCBI taxonomy): Eukaryota > Metazoa > Chordata > Actinopteri > Perciformes > Percidae > Etheostoma > Etheostoma spectabile. Next base: position 28,707,032 of record NC_045741.1, read on the forward strand.
TAAAGTCAGGGAGAATAGATGGCACTTGGCCAGAAATTAATTTACAGGCTGCTGGTTGGATTTATGGTGATGGTTTAGGTCTTTTAGTTTTTTTGGTCGGCTGCTTCTGCACCTGATTGGCAGGCAAGAATATGACATTGTAGGCATAACCTGTGATCTGTATTTAGTAGGTGTATACCATGGGCTGATGGTTGAGAGATGACATAAGACAGAGCTGTGCTGTGTGCCATCCAGGTCTGTGTTTTGCAGGAGAAATGGGGAAGAGCTTTCACCTTCACTGAGTCGAGAGTAGTGTTTTAGACGGCAATGTTGAGCTTCATATCCAACCTGAACATTTTGGTTTCTCAGATGCACTGGAGCTGCACAGTATGAACATGTCACGACCACCCAAATGGTGGCTAACAAGCACTTTTTCCAGAGACATCTGTGGAGTGCCTTGCCATGCCAGTCAGCATCCATTTTATTTTGAGTCACTTAACACCCTTTGACCTCAGATAAAACTGCAACTATGGATTTGATTTAAATTACCGTGAGGCAGACCAAGTTTGATGTTTTCTGCGCATTTAAATGCCAATTGATTTGCAGTCACATAGCCGCACATTTGACAAACTTTAACTTAGAGGCATAAACCTGTTCTTTGTACAGAAAGTGCTCATTCTGTGATGCATTGGCCTAATCAACTGCATGTTTTGCATGCAAAACTGTATTTTGCAAAAAGAATAGCAACTACAAAAGTAAATGTGTAGATCTAAGATGTAATCTTCCTGTAAAAACAGTATTTCTTATGTATAGGGCATGTATAGGAAATACTGTCAATAGAATAACACTATTTTATATGCTAATATATTACAGATATTAGTATCAGTGCTGCCTTTGTCTGAAGCATAACATTGTAATTACAGACTGCCACTCAATTTCTTATGAGGTCCAACCTAATCATTCAATGTGGTGTTAGTTATTGACTCTTCTGAAATAACTTAGATAAGGTTATGCATGTGTTTATGTAACACATCTCTGCTCTTGATTATACCATTTGCAGTATCCATTCTATTATAATCACTGCTGATGTCAAGGTTTATTTTACTGACATATTTGAGGTATTTAAATCACCTCAAAAAAAAATTTCAGTGTGCATTCGAAACAACTCATTTTCATGAAATGAGAAGATTGTGGTGTACCACATGGCTATGGTCGTGGCTGCTACAGTATCAGTAGGAGGGAGCGGTTGATCCTGGCTTCTATACACATGAAGTGGAGTCATTAAGACTGTGCTCATCCTGTGTGTGTGTGTGTGTGAATACATGCGGATGTGAATATCTGTGTGAGAGCATGTTTCAGTTCTGCTTTACTTTGGGGGGGGGGGGGTTTTCTATTTCTGAGTCAGTCAAAGGAGCAGTCTGTCTTTGAAGTGCTATGCTGCTGTAATATAGGCAGAATCCAGGTTGGTGAAGCCCCATCATTACCATATCCCTGTGAGACTGCAGTGTGATGCTGCCAAAACTGTAGAGTGGGGGGGAGCTTGTCTCATCGCCCACCAACACTATGCTGATGCCATTTATGATTCCAGATTAGATTAATATAACGAATAACTATAAAATGAGGATCTTATTGCGGCTACCGGAGTCAGAGCAGTAACCACTGTAAGACTATAACGTGTATGACCATAATATTAATAAGCAGTTGTGGCGCACCGCCTTACAAAGCATTCTAATCACACATGTCCATACACAGTGACTGTTAACCCACAATGAAAGCCTTTGTGTGCATCAGTCAGTAAAACTGATGAATGCCACTCTGTTCTCCTGCGCTGGCTGTGTGGCAAGGAAACAAAGTGTCACTTTGTGCCTCCTCAGCACAGCAGCACTAACAGACACAGGAGAACGCCCATCTCTCCTCGCTCAGCACTCCCACTGCCCCCTAACCCTGCTGACACACCTCCTCCCCTGCATGTGCTGTACTCCCAACACGCATCTTGAACCCACACTGACGCCACTTTCCATACCAGAGTATGTGGCTGCACCTTAAAACAGTAATCAAATTTTCATTGATATGTGAATATCAAGGGATGTTCACTCCGTCACTCTCTTGCATGCACACGCACACGCACACGCACACGCACACACACACACACACACACACACACACACACACACACACACACACACACACACACACACACAAAACTAAGGCCTCACTGCATCTGACACCTGACTCCAGGTAATGCCCTAGATCCACAGTGACAGCAGGCAGGTGGAGCAGCAGCACATTCGTAGATACCCTCGCACACAGAGCGACTGCGGGACGGTAAGAAGGCATTCTCGTACAGAAAGTTAAGCGGTTGATGAAGTGTGTTAGGTGAAGGTCTCGGACAGTTTGTAGGTTGACTTGAACCATAGCTTCCATTGATTCTTTGTATATTTTCTGTCTCTCTGTGTGTGAAAGCCATTGTGAGCAGCTCGTGTTGAACAGAGCGATTCAGTGACGTGTACTAACATATAACAGCGTTTTCTGAGTTTTTGGTTTATGTCAACTATCGCAGGTCATAGCGGTTGAGATGCTCAGGCAGGAGGAGAAGACCTTTCTGTTGTGGTTTTGTTGACACACTTGAGCATTGTCTCCTAACTGTTGGCTAATGTGGAAAATATAACCATGGTCATACGATACATGGTCGCGTGTCACTCTAAAATCCATTGTTTCTCCACATGCACCCCTGTGGATATCTAGAGAATGGACAAATGTCAACAACACCTTAGAGCATAATGTGTGAACATAAACGGAGCATTGTAAAAGTCATAATGTTTATTGCTTCTGTGTTATGCTTTGTCCTGTCCTGCACTGATGGCTACTACCTGTGGTTGTTTAGTACTTCTAACCAGGTTTTAGCCAGGCTAGTTGGATGGCCATAGGGATGGTAATGTTGGTTAGTCGGGTGGTCCACCGCTTCAGCGCAGACTAAAATATCTCATCAACTAGAGGATGGATGGCCATGACATTTTGTGCAGACATGTTAACCAAAGGGAGATTCCACCTAAATCTTTTTATTGGAGGATCAAGGCTGTAACATTTTACAGGAAGTGAAACTAAACTAAAATCTTATACAAAGCCTCCAGAAAAGCCTGCCCCCTATAATTGACCAACTTCTGGGAAAAACAACTTGTTTTTTCTTCTTTTTCCCCTTTCCTCCATTTTGTTTTTTTACACAGTTCTTCAAAATCTGCACACCGAAAACCAGCACACAACTGCATGCCCACATTTGCATGACACCAGTCGGTTATCAAGGCTTTAAACTCAGTTTCACAATTGTCAGTCAGGCAACTCAGTTCCCACCACATTACGGTAGTTGACCGTTGATTTGAATAAACATACATATGAAAAAGAAAAAAAAGGAAACAGAGTGAAGAATACAGAGGGGGATACTACTTAATTGGGTAATCTCCTGACTTTTCCTGTAGCACCACCAGGGAGGGTCTGCATTTTACTTTGTCAGTGGTGTTTACGCGTATCATTTAAATAAGGGGCGCACACTTTCTTTCTCCCATGGGGGACATTCATATCGCATCAGGTTGTTCTCATTAAGTGACAGAAATGTCAAAAATAAAAAGACAGCTTGAGAGTGAAGTCCAAACCCGGCTTGTCACCTCCACACCGCTGGCTAGTAATGGCATGAAGTTGGTGTAAATGTCGGTTTTGGAAATATAAACAAATGGTCAACATAGCCCCCCCCCCCCCC
>NC_045741.1:28710771-28719043 GCF_008692095.1 Etheostoma spectabile
CTGAGGTTGTAAGGCGTGGGAGGGAGGGAGGGAGAGAGGGAGGGCGTCTTTGAAGCCATTTAACCATCTGCCAAGCTGTTCTGATGAAGCATGCTGGCAGCTTTAATCTCGTTATTACACTATTCCTCAGCAGACGGTGGTTTGGTTCCTACACGCTGAAATGAACTTGCTCACCAACACACACAGGGCTCTGTTTTCATCCCTGCATAAACATTCACTGTTGAGTGCTTTACCCATTTGTTTGGCATTTTTGTGCCTTGTTCAACCTGTAACAGTGAAGGCAGTTCAGAGTTGACGATTAGGTAGAACATCCAGATATTTGGGTATAAAAACTTGTCCGCTGATGTGCTTAAAATAGATTTCTGAGTTTGTTATCAGCTCAACATTACTCCATTTATAGATTGCTGATTCCATCTGCCCCTGAAATGCATAACAGAAATGTGCAGCAATTACATAACAATGGTAAATATAGTGAATTAACCCTTTTGTAAGCTGGTTTTACACTTAGGTTCAAAACATCTAAACTACAAGTTTACTGTGACGATAGCAAGCGCGCCAGTAAAGCAGTCTGTGATGAAGATGTGTGGATGACTTACTGTCATCCAACACAGCTGATAGACTGTGTGAATGTCACTATCACCAGGCTGCTGTACAATTACCACACAAACTAATGAACTGCTGAACACATTGCGCTGCTGTCATAATCTGGTTTTAGTCTCAATTTGCAAACATTACATTGAAAAGATCAAGGGAAGATTTACAGTAAATGCAAAAATAAAAGATCAGGGAATCAAATTAAATGCAATACATAAATGGGTACACACGGTCATTGATTGAAAAACATGTTGTTTTTTTTAGCTTTAATAACTTGTTTGTTGTGTAGAAGTGCATTTCAGTTCTCCCCTTTTTTTGTTTTTTCTTATATTGCTTACAAATTGAGGTGTCTGAACATTTGTAACAATGTATTGAATATTCAATAAAAATTATAGTAATAAAAAAAAAAAAGAAGTGCATTTCAGTGGTCAGCAGAGGACGTATTTCTGTTTAAATTGTTTTCATGTAGGCATTTTAAATCTCGCATAGAGACGGATACTTCCTGGTGGTGCCTAAATTCACAGTAAAAAAAACAATAAAAAGGTCATTTGGACCATCCTTTCCAGAAGATGCTCCTTTTTATATTTTATTCAAAAATGAGGACTTCTTTCCAAACTATCTGGGGTAATTAGTATTGCATTTTGTACATGATATGTACAGCAAAACGGTTTTGAATGAATTAAAAAAGCCTTGATTGAAATATATACATGACTACTGTGGGGGATTATCAGTTCCAGCCACCATGTCGTGGCTTGCTTTACTGTGACTGGCTGAGATAATGATGAATCATTCTCCACACACCTGATATTTATTTTCCATTTTTTTAATTACCCAACCCTTTTGCGCCTGGGACGCGCTAAACAACAAGTGCACTCGGATACTCCCCCATTGTCCTTTTGTGCCGATCAGTGCTCAACCACATCAGGAGAAACATGCAGGTGTGTGCCAAGTGAACTATTTCAGTCTGTTGGTGATGAGGATTTGTTGTGGGAGTTGATTTCCGTGTCTCCTCTGGCCTCTGCTGCTGCTGCTGCTAACATGTTGCCATGGAAACCAGAGGCAGCTCACAACCTCCGAATGGTAGAGATCGGGACAAAGAGTTGGTGTTGACGAGCTGTTGTGTAAGTCTAGGCCTAAAGATGATAACAGTGGTAGGACACTTAATTAAACAGATTGGCATTTCAATGGCAAATACAATCTAAATAGGTTTTGAATCAAGACAATCCCTTTGACAATTTAATATTGACACTTTTCTCACCTAAGTCTTGACTCACTTTGGCCTAAAATAAAAAATAACTTTATATGAACACATAGCAACAGTGGTTGTGTAAAATCTTTTACAAAAATGTCATGATGAATGAACAGATCCATCTAGGAAATTTCCTTAAACACTTTTTTCTCTCCATTTTATAAATCAGAGCACCAGTTTTAACCCTTGTGTTGTCTTCCCGTCAACCATGAAAAAAAGTTATCGCTTTTTCTGACATTTTTGTCGCTTTTTCAATGTTGTGGATGCTTTTTTTAATGTTTTTTTTCCAAAGTTATTTGATATTTCTAATGTTGACATTTTCATCTTATTTCAAAGGGCCATTTTTTGTGATGAAAAAAAACTGAAAATGGGTCAAATATGACCCTAGGACAACACAAGGGTTAAGAAAAAAAAAAAAAAAACTAATACAACCAGCAGTAATGAAGTTTATAAATATAAACAGACAGCCAGTATAAGATGATAAAAGTTTATATGATATTGGAGTAAAGTTTAGATTTCCTCGTGCTTCCCATCCATAGCCCCCCCCCCCCCTTCCCATGTTACCCCTCTTGCCATGCCCATGTTTCCCTCCGTGAGTGCACCTGATGCTTACAGACCCAACAAACCCAAACCTGCTTTTCTTGTCTCTGTTGTGTATTTCTTTCACCGTTTTCTCCCTAAGCCGCAGCGGAGGCAGCGACGACGCTCATCTGGGTAAAACCAGCTTTGTGCAAAAAAGGGCAGATCGATGTTCCCTAAAGTTTTACTGCAGTGGTGCGCAGCAATCTCGAGCTGCGCAGCTGGAATAGGTAAACACGGCTCCGCCACGTTCGTCTGTCTGCTTTGTCAGCAAGCTACTTGTGCTCTGAGGTTATGCCACTGCAACACTAAGCCATGCTTTTGGACTTTGGTAGTCGTCCGGCCCCGCTCTGAGGCCGAGCCGTGTCGCCATGGAATGATGTTGAGCTGCTGGCTCGTTCAGCATCATGTTATGCGGCCGCCGTACTACGACGCAGCTGTATCCTTGTCAAAGGCATTCCTCTGCTTCCGCAGAGCACGTTGCTGCTCGTCGTGCTTCTCTCATCCCATCTCTAGCTGCTGCCCGAGTCTGTCTGCTGCAGCAATTCGACTGCAAACGCACACAAAAAAAACACATCACACACCGGCTTCTAAGCACACAGACATTGCTCAACATTAGGACTTGCAGCCAAGCACAGTCAGCACACAAACAGACAAACAAAGAATCCACACAATCACATCCAGTCTGTCTGCGGTCACGCACCCCCACTACCCAACACGCTTGTTTGCTCCTTGTTCTTTGCTGGCAGGACAAAGCATTTTACCGGGCCAGACATTTCTGAGAGAGTCTGTTATAGGCTCTGTCACCCTGAGGAAGGAAGCCCACATCATGCTGATCCCACTGGAGACAGCGGGCCTCTCTCCGGCTCTCTCAGTCTGTCTCGAACCATCTGGCTTAATACTGCCAGCCCCGGTTCCATTTGGTTTCACACATCACACCTACATTTCCCGCTGTACATCGGAAAACCTCTGGCTCAGCCGATGGGCTGCAGACGGGTGTTTGAGGAGGCGGGGTTCAGGGCCCAGGAACGGGTCTGTAGTTTGTTGGCTGCTGTCAGTTTATGAGATGCAAATAGGAGGTGGTGTAGGTCTATAATGATTAGACGTTGCAAAGGGTCACCCTGCTCCAAGTGAACATGTTCAACCCACTGCTACAAGAGTCTTTCTTTGTTTGTAATGTCGACACTATCTGCATCTTAGCTGTGTGTTGTCATTTCAGATGTACGACTACTTTTTAGTGCCGCCATTTCTACATCAACAAGCCACAACAGAGTGGCCTCAGAGGGCTCATTTTGCTTTTAAAACATGCCAGGGTTGTATCGTGCCCCAATCACTAAGAGCCGTTCTGCAAGAGCTAACAAAGCCAAGCCTTTTAGATGGATACTGCTACAGGGGATGGATATAAAAATAAAAAGCAAGACATGAAGTCCAACTGCAGCTCTAGCACTGTAAACAGTCAGTGCCCCTTTTCCTGATCTCTCTGCTGTCTCAGACCTGCTCCTTTTAGGATCTTTACAACAACCCCCCTGCAGTAAAGATGATAACAGCATCCGCACGCTCACTTCCTTCTTCTCTCACCACAGCCAAGGTGCGCAGTGACCATGGCAACGGACGCCACGGAAACTAAGCACGACGTGCTTTTAGAGGTAACGGAATCCAAAGGCCCAGGTAAACAGGAAGAGGAGAAAAAAAAAGGAGTGCTTTTGGGGACATCTTAAAGAGACAGTGTATCAACGCAGTTTCAGTGATCACGTCACGAGGATGAGAATACCTCTGTTGGCCTCAGTTTCATGCTGTTGTTTTTTCCACTGTCTCTTTAAGAACTGCATGCTGTGGTGACGGGTTTGATTTGGGCCTTTACATAGTGCTAGTGGTGTGCTGGGCCCATGTTTATGTCTTCTGTGATCTCTTCTTTACTCTCTTTTGGTCGATTCCCATTAACCCTTGTGTTGTCTTCCCGGGTCAAAAACAGACAAAAATGACATTTTGTCTGGTTTTTTTTTTTTAGTTTCCACTAACAACTTCTTACTACCACTAGTTTTACAGTACTTTATGGAATTCATGGTCAATAACCCTCATTCATATAGAATTATACCTAAAATTTGAGTTGAAAAAGCAGAAATTAGGAGTTATTTGACTAATAGAAATTCAAAGGATCAGAGGAATGTACCAATGCATTTAGTCAGGAATGAAAGTGATCAATTGCATTTGCAAAGAGCGTTGTATGGAATCCAATCCATTTTTTGTGGTAATTTGGTTAAAAAGAAACCCATATTTCAGATATAGACATTTTTTTTTAAAGGTTTCAAATTTGACCCGAGGACAACAGGAGGGTTAAGCTATTTTAATACATAATCTGATTAGTGGTTCAAAGAAAAGGAAATACTATCCATAATGTCAATTATAATAAGTGTTAATGAGGCAGATTGTGTCACCTTTGGACAGAGGACATGCTTTAATTCACTCTGCAGCACTGTGGATGTTACTCCGCTGGCTGTGTTGTTGTTAGGGACAACAGGGAGCTGCTGCATTGTGCACATTTTATCTGTTTGTGGAATAAGTCTTCTGAGCCGTCCTACTGATGTTTTTGTATTTTGCTGCCAGCTAGATCATTTGCGTTCACCCAATGGGAAATGCTCCCTGCTCAGATGACTAGAATGAACATCCAACAGGGGTCTGAGTCCAGGGGACCAGGCTGCACCGCAAGCACACAGGAAGCAAGATTTAATCCCAGCGTTGGGTTGGCTGCTGCCGCCGAGTCGTCTACGCTGCAGAAGAGACTGTCCTTTCTCGTTTCACGCATGAGCGTGTGAGCATGCCCAGGGCAGTGCATTATGGGCTTTGTACCAGAGCAGAAACTCTGGACGGGGCTCTGATGCTGGAAGAGCATTCTGCAGGGAAACAGAACAGCAGTGCCAGACCATAATATTACTCACTGCACAACAGACAGAGAAAGAAAGATTGGGTTTCGACAGAGTATTGAGCATATCAATTTTATCATTTTATTCTCGAATTTACGCTATACTTAGCTAACCAGCCGCTAGCTGTATTCAGCAGAGAGACATGAGAGTGGTATCACTCTCATCACCTGCCTCTGGGCAAGAAAGTGAATAGTCTACGTTTATTTCCCAAACTATTGCAGACTGGATAAGCCCCGCCCACTCTACCGGCGATTTAATTTTGCCTTGCAGCTCGGTCGGTGCACCTGCACGTTTAATTCTCCTGCTTCATTTCACAATTTTGCGGGAACCAATCACAAACTGGCCGATCTACCTGGCGCGTGATTGGTTTAACACGAAGACGATAGAGAAGCGACCAAGCAGCTTGTTGTTTACGTTCAACATGGCGGCGACCGAAGCGCAGCCACCCGTTGATGCCGCTGTCGCTTCTACGTCACCCGGGTCGTTGGTCTGATTGGTTGAAGGACTATCCAATTGCGTACAGTCATTTGAACATGTATGTTACGCCTCTTGTGCAGTAGAAATACAGATTGGACTCCCCAGACCAACGCTCAATCTCACATCCATTGAGCTTGGCTTGGTCTTGGACTACAACATTGCTTTACATTTATAAAAAAAAGAGAAAAAGAATGGTGGAAGTAAAGAAGATATAAGTACACAAGTACAGCACTGGAAGGAAGGGTTCATGAGTTGTTAAAGTTAGTGGAAAACTCCAGAAAATAAACCCTTGTGTGGACAAAATGGAAGCATATGACGTATTCGTCCCTGTTACAACTTTTGCCTTGTGGAGATACATGGTTTCTGGATGACTTTATCACATAAATGGGCTAATACCATATGGGCTAATACTGTGGTCTTTGGTACAAACAAATAAAAGACAGAATTATAACAAATACTAACCACATTATTTATAACTTTGTCAATAGCCTATATATAGTCCAAATACACGCGCATTAAACTCTCCCACGCAAAAATAAATACACGTTTCTAAGGCGAGGATCTATGGCGGGAGGGGAATTAGTTTACTATATCGTTTCCCATGATGCCCCGGGTGCAGCGAGCAGCATGCGAAGTGAAATCCCACACCGGTTGCTACTTATAGCTCTGAAAGGGATACCCACAGAGCCCTGAGAACGGAGTCTGCACGGCGCTGTGGAGCAGCTTTGTCGCTCGGTAACCTCACCCACTTAGTGTATCCAGTGGAGCACCGCAAGTACACACATACAGGGACAAACACACACAAAGCAGTGCAGAGAAGCATTTTGAAATTAGGCTAAAAGATATCTGTTTACATTTTCAAATGACCTCATGTCAACGCTCTCTCATCTTTGGGATCCCGAGGAGAGAACAAAGCGATGTTCTTCTCTTTTACTCATGGGAAAGTTTAGCTTAAGTTTAAGAGTTTATAACTTTCAGGCGTGAGGAAATAAAGATATCAACCAAAAGTCCAGAACTTTGGTCCATGACTTCCTCATGAACAGCCCTAAAGTGGTTTATTACCAAGTGCTTTGTTTTATTAGCTATGTCAGGACACGTTTTGTTTTACATTTTTGGCAGCACATTGCTCCTTTAATTTTAATATTCCATACTAATTTGCCATGAAAGGGATTTCCTCACTAGTCAATGGATTAGGGAATCTGCCAGAGTGATTTGCATTATGTCATTGTGTAACAATGATAGCTAACTTCCTTTCGTTTGCATCAGATAACACACACGTGTACATCTTGTAGAGTTCTTATCTGTTGAAATATTGCGGGTCGATTTTCAAATGAGTCACACATTTGATGGAAACGTCTTGGAGCCATGTGGACAGCCAGGATGTCCTCGTGGGTCTTCACTGCTTTCCTTTCTGGATTTTGCGTTGCCTGTTTTTAGTGCGATTTTGTCCACCATTTCCTCTAAAGCTGCTGCGGCTGTGGGTGCTCCCTTTTTCTGTGTGGTGTTCATCTTTCCCACTTCCCTATTGACATAAATACAAGGAAGTGTGAACCAAAGAGCCAAGGTTTTCTTCTCATTCCATCTGCTATTTTCATTTATTTCCTTTTAATTCTATCAATTGCATTTCATTATCTACACACGTGCATACAAAAGTACACGCCCATAGACACCGTCCTGCTCCTTATCTAGCCCGAGGGCGAGATATAAATATTAATGATTTCTTTGCATGTAGCGGTGGATGTCATCTATTCTAGTCTTTTGCCAACAGAGAGAAAGCGACAGGGCAAATTCCGGCCGTTCAGAGGACTCTTTGGGAAGAAGAAGAAGAGGGAGGCCAAGGGAGGCTTTGATGGAGCAGAGCTTAAGGCGAGTTTCTCTACTGGGGAAGTGTGCAATGGAGTTGTTTCTGACGAAGAGGAGTCCAATTCAAATCTGAGGTAACTACACAGAAAACCTTTCCTTTTTTAACACACATTTGCTTGAGTTACACATCATGAAAGTGAGCTTGTGTTCCTGTCATTTTATTAGCGCTGATAAAAGCTGCATCCACACATCTTGATAATAATTTCTGGCCTATACAGGAAGGTTTTGAATTTCTAGAAAGATTTTAACCGGAACACAACTTAGCTTCTTATCTCAGAAATATGAAAGTGTCTTAAACTAACTCTCTTTAAAGCTTCTGAAGTTGTGGTTGCATAATCTGTAGAGAAAATGGCTCTGCTCTGCTCAAATACAGTTTCTGAAAGACTCAACACCACTTCAGCCTTTAGAGATGTGCTGAAATTGTTGGTGTGAAAAGAGGGCATATATTTCTTTGTGTGAAATGATTTACGGAAAGCCCTATCATAATAAATAAATAAATAAATGAACGAATGACTGGCAGTAATGGCACGCTGCAACACTGAAGACACTCTTATTTTTCTGCAGGGAGTTGAATCCCATCGGATCTCGA